>NC_063202.1:28336254-28656254 GCF_017589495.1 Alosa alosa
AATATGTTCGGATGTCAAACGCATGTTAATTATGAATTATGAAACATTAGGAAACAGCTTTGTGTTTGAGCAATACATTTTCATCTGTGCTCCATCTCATTTTCCTCAGGCATCTGGCAGGAAGACTGGCAACAGTCCTGTTGCTAAAGACAGAAGGAAATGAAATAAGACGTGCAGTGTGGGGCCAAAGACAATAAATAGTGTGAGAAAATTTGAGGAAAGTAAATGTTTGAAGCAGAAGGACTGATCATCAGAATCGCAGCTATTAGGAGAGCATTGTGAAAGGCCACAGACAGTGCTGCCATATTGTGTCCGGCGAAAAAGTGAAACTGCTAAGACGGCAACAAAGACGGCAAAAAAATCCGATTGTAAGTAGGTCACAGTTTTCGCCCTCCCACATCTGTTTTATTCATAGTATTTGAGCTCACATGCAGTATGGCCCATAAGGCCATTTCAGGCTGAGGATAAACAGCCTGAAATGCTGTGGAGAATAACAATCAAAAAATAGCAGTACTGCAAGGGTTCTTGTTTGGTCATAGCTGAAGAAAAGATATCTAGTGTGAGAGTTGCTGTTCTAGGCATGGATCTGGACAAAAAGTTTCCTCCCACAGCAAAAGCATAGGAGTGCGTCTCAGATTTGAGGGAGATGAGGGTCTGTTTTAGTGTGAATGGCCTTTCGCATACAATTTCCTGTGGAGGGAGAGCATGAGTTAAAACAAATAAAAACAGCAGAGGAACAAACGAAAGCCAGAGCACTTGGCAGAGAGCGGGCCGAGCTTTAGAGCGATCCGTTTAACCGCAGCTCTGACGCCCTGGCCTCTGAGCTCCTCGTATCTTCATGGGTTCATGGAAGACATGTCAGTTTGACATAGCCTTGTCATTACTGGGATTCTGCACACACACAGACACTTAATGGCCAGATAGCACGGGGCCGGAATGCTATGGCGGTTTGAGTGGTCCGTCCAGCAGGTCAAATGTTCTGGAGCGAAAACCAATGAATCTGCGGTGTCCATAAACAACCGCAGGCAGACCTTCTCCCCACACTTTTAATTTAAGGCAATCACAATATCTCAGCTGATTATGACAAACTGCAGAGAAGATCTCAGAAGATGAAGGTAAACACAATAAATCAAATGCCCCATCTACTGTACTCATTACAGTAAGAAAACACATCTTGCCTCCTCTCTGCCTGGAGAGAGTGAGCAGGAGGTGCTCCTCCCTAGCACAGGCGATGAGGCTACTCTTTGTGTTATTAATGAGCGGGCCGTGGAGCTGTGGAGAGTGATTTCAGGCTTAGCTCGGCACCAGTGACGGGTACCCCACCACTGTTTGCTCTGGAGGGGGAGAGGAAACCTAAGACCCAGTGCGATCACCAGCTGTTCTCCTCATCTGGAGAAGAAGTGAGTGAGAGAGTGAGAGAGAATGAGAGAGTGAGGGGAGTGAGTGAGAGAGACAGAGTGAGAGAGGGAGAGAGAGGGTGAGTGAAAGAAAAGGAGAGAGAGAGAGGCATTTGGCCTCCCACCAGATCTCCACACCAAGGGCTGGCTGCATGGAAGAACTCGACTCACTTGTTTCAGACCTTATTCCAACAAGAGCCGGGTGTGGCTCACAAAACAAATCATTTCCATGTTAGAGTTCTGCTCCGTTTGTCTCCCACCCTCTCTCTGAAATTCCCTAATATTTTCTCTCCAACAGCCCCTCATTAGGCCTTCAGAAATACTTCATACAAAGACAGACATGCACTTTTATTCGTTAAAAGAGAATTCTAGGCCAAGTGGTCTGCATAACGAGCCAGTCGTCATGTCTGGGATTGTGACACTGTCAATATTTCACATAAGTTGTGTTTCTCATCCTTCTCTTATATAGTGTCTGTACACTGATGGCATAGAAAACCACATGCCTTTTAGAATTGAGACTGTCATTTTGAGCAAAATATACTGTAACTCATTTTAACATTAAACACAGTTTGGTTTTCATACATGGAAATCTAGTGAATTACTTCAATTTTAAATATTATGTTGTTTTGTATTTGTGTGTCGCTTTGGACAAAGGCGTCTGCTAAATCCATAACCATAACCATAACCACTTGCCAACTTTAATAAATTTAACTGAATTATACTAGCTGACCTGACCTGAGCTGCTGCTATGAAGTGTGCTGTTTTGTATTTTTGTTGATGGATTGTCTACGAAAGTATGTAAGATACAGTATATCTTAGATCCTTATCCATAGAAATTCCATGGTGAGATTTAATGTTAAAAGTACACATCTAGAGAAATACAAATCAAATACCATATTGCAGGTATAACTAACATGAACGTAGTGTTTCATTTGACATGTGTTGTACAGATCACTTTGGAGTAGCCTATTGTATAGGTTGAAATGATGTCCCCAAATGGCTTCCCTGCTGCTGTGCTTAAAGATGGTGTTGACGTTTATTTCTCTGAGATGCTACGTGTGAAACACAGTATTTCGGAGGGAGTACCACTGGCCTAGTTATTGGGGGAGCAGTTGGAGGGAGGAAGGCAATAAATTCACTCACACGGACTAGTCCAAGTCCAATGTCAGGTTTCAGGATAGGCTGAGGGGAGTCAATTGTGCATTGTTCGAATAGCCACTCAGCGGATTCATTACATGACTCAAGGGCCTGTGATAGACTGCCAGACACAAAGCAGACAAGCAAAACGTGCCTTGGGACGGGGACAAGAGATGATGCTGTGTCCAAAATATGAGGGGAAAGTCACAAGACTGGACATAGCACAGAGTATTACCATCTTAAATCAACATAGGTCAAGCTGCATGTGCTCTTAACTGCTGTGTGAGTGATATGATGAATTAACAGAAATGATCCCAAATGGATGTAAGAAGTTGTGGACATAAGGCAAGCCATGGAATGAGGCAATTATACAAGTATACACTATACATGTGTATACTGAAATTGTATAGCACTCTAATTGTGCTTCATTTAAAGCAAATGTCACCTCTGAATGTCAACTGAATCATCAGCTGAATCAACAGCATAATCACAACAGTTTGTAAAGGAAAGTAAACACAGGGCTGATTCTCCCATTCTCTCTCACTCTCTATCCCTCTCCCTCTCTCTCTCGTCTTTTTTTTTTTTTTTTTAAAGTTAACCCACCGCACTTAATTTGAGCAGGAATTAGTGTATCGCGAGACCAGGAGAGAAAGTTTCGTCGGAAAGTGGAGCTGTGGATGAGAGCAGGGGAGCGAATTCAACAGAGACGATGAGAAGGAGTCTGCGAGGGGATTATTTCTCATCATCTTGCTAAATGCACAAACATCTTTGATTATCATTTAATTCAAGCCTCTATCACACCGATACATCAGATTGATCGGAAAGCTGCATGATGGTGTGAGTTACATTGCGTTTGAACGACTACGTCTTCTATTTTGGGACTTAAAAGTGTCCCTTGAAAACGTTTATGCAGCGCAGTGTTTGAAAACAATCGCACATCTTGTTGGTTTGGTCACGAAGGAACAATCTCCTTTCGGAGAAAAGGTACGACACAGCAGGATGTTGCTTTACTGTACTACATTTATTTTCTGTTGTTCGTTACAAGAATTTATGAGCATGCATTTTAGCACAAACTTGGTAAGCGTTTTTACAGTTTAGAACTCTGACGCATATTGTCTTGCAGTGAATGTTCAACTTGGTTAGTTTCAACATCTGAATAAATGCATTTCCTGTAAACAACTATGTTTTTCTTTTTTCAGACTTGGGATCATAGGAACAGGCTACATATTTCATTAAGAAGAGGGATTCTACTCGGTGATATACAGTTTTTTAAAGAGGAGAAGCGCATTTTGAATTTGGAAGGAACATAAAGGCAGTATGTGGCAGGGGTGGCTGCTGAAGTTTACCCTGGGACTTGCAGCGGTCTTGTTGGTCAAAGTCGATGCCCAAGATGTTGGCATTTTAGAAAGCAAGGCTGGTAAATCCGGTGAGCAAAGAGCCAACAGGTCGAAGCGGAGAGGCGGAGGTCAAGATGTTCTCAAAGGGTAGGCTACTTTTTCTTTGCGCGCTCTTAGCAAGTACCCCCCAATACCTCCACCTGCCCCATAAGTCTCATAATTAACCATGACAAGACAGTATGCATCATGCATGACTAACAACTAACATGGTATATATTTGTAATAATAATAATAATAATAATAATAATAATAATAATAATTATCCGATTTAAGATATAAAACAGTGTATTGAGTAGGGTCAATAACTTTGTCACATGAGATATGAAATTATTATGTCATTGATTTGTACAGTAATTATGAACTAATAGAACTGAGCATTTGACTTTAAATAAGCCTCACCATGGTCATCAGGAGAGCGTTCAGTCTCAGGCTTTTCTGTTCCTAATTTGCCAAGAAATGAGCTGGCCTGATGGGAAGGCTGGAGGAGAGTTTGGTAATTAAATACTGGCAAGCTGCAGCATTCCTGCTTTGCTGCAAAAATAAGTTATACTTTAAACAAAGGAGTCCATTGGACATCCGTTCCTCTAGGAATGCTCCGCAGAAAACTGGCAGACCATTGTAATGCAGATGCAATTCTTTTTCTTTCCTTGAACCATATCCTAGACAAGACATGTGCATATTTACAAAGACACTATAGTATGTGCCGGTATGCTTGTAACAACAGGTTGAAAAATGTGTAAAATCATGTGTTCTCAAGGCGATTTTTATGTATTACACATTGCAATATCTGTGGGTATGTTTTGCTGTCAGTGTCACTTCCAGTTCCATATGTAAATAGTGTATGCATCTGAGTATTCAGGTGTAGGTCAGATCCTTGATTTAGAATGCACCCCAGGTTATTACTAGATTAGAACATGACCAATAGGTTGTGCTGTTTCTCTTCAGCGCTTTCACTTCAGCTGGGTAGCAATGTCACTCTGGAATCTGGATGGCTGTTGTAATAAGTCATTAAAAGAACACATTGCTCAGAATATAAAGAAAGTCAATAGTCTTCATAGACAGATGTCACAGAGTTTTTCCTTTCAGCATGCACACCAAATTTAGTGCAGAAGACTTCATGTGAAGTGTCTTGAATTGTTTATGCTCTACATCAGGCCAAATGTGTGCGGATCACGTTTCAACTCTTACTGTTGCCCTGGGTGGAAGACTCTTAGTGGAGGAAACCAGTGCATTGTTCGTAAGTGTGACAGCTCTTGTACATATTTTCTCCAGTCTAAAACATATGTCTTGTAACATTTACTGTACGAAAGAGAATTTAAGTAATGAAGAGAGACTGCCTTGTAACTGTCATCTAAATAAAGCAACATGTGGGCCTATAGCAGGGGTATCATATGCATGATAAACTTTTGCACTATACATTTAATTATACAGCATACACATGTGTGCCAGTATAGTACACTATAGCTGTGTAGGCATAATAAAATATTTATGTTGCTATTTCAGACATTTTGGACATAGGAATGGGAACTTGATTTGTGTGTATACATTTGTGTGTGTGTGTGCATGAGTGTGTGTGTGTGTGTGTGTGTGTGTGTGTGTGTGTGTGTGTGTGTGTGTGTGTGTGTGTGTGTGTGTTTCTTTAGCAAGGTCGGAGGCAGAGTTATGGGCCAAAGAGCTATGTGGTAGTAGGCCTGCCTACAGTGTGGGCAGCCCAAGTTTGGTACAGATCCACTCTCCACAATGTTGTTTTTCCTCCTTGGAACAAATAGAAAGCTGCTTTTTTCCCACACGTGAGGGCTCAGGAAGGCTGCTGTCTCTTAGCCCTGTTTTCTATGATTGCAGTCTGGCTGTCTGCCCTACTCTGGACAGGGTCATGATATTGTTTCACAGTTGAAACCAAGGAAGTAGGGTCAAGCTCGACATTCTCCCTGATTGATCTGAAAGTAGGTTTACCTTGCCAGCTCCAGCCCCGGGGGACGAAGCACCGCTGTGCGACTTCCCGTCCTTTCATTCAGTGCCCCTGCAGCCTAGGCCCGACCCTGTACCATACCTCCCCAGCCCACGTGTGATAAACAAATATCTCTCTCTGTTTAGTCTGCCCTGATCTGTCCCATTCTGAGGCTCTTTGATCTCGCTGCCCTCCACAGCCATTTGTAGAAGCTCCTGTGGAGATGGGTTCTGTTCCAGACCCAACATGTGCACCTGTCCAAGTGGTCAGATCTCCCCGTCCTGCGGCTCCAAATCAGGTAATGTGCTGGAAATTTCCACTTGAGATGCTAGGGGACCCTGCACAATCCACTCACGAGTTTCTGTCTAATCACTTGTCTGTTCCTCACGGCAGAAACAAATGACTCTCTCCCTTCACCAGTTGGAGTGTGTTCACACTTTTTTAAATCACTGTTATTGTCACAATGTCTTATCACAATTGCTAGACTAGTATTAGTGCTATTAATGTAACCACTGCCATTACACTGGCATAGCCCTCTGGCAAGCCACTGTAAGCCCATTACACACAAATGGAAACGAAAACAATAGGGTTTCTTGAAATGTAGGGATAAGGATCATGTTAATGTTTCCTCCTGTTCAGTTGGCGCTTTGGCAAAGATCACTCTAATTGAAATCAGTTTTTGGTTTCTGCCCTGCCCTGTGCATGATGTTATATCCGGTTCTATGCCTAATTCTCTTGTGTTTATGTGTCAACAGTGCAGCTGGGTTGCCTAGAAGTTTGTCATTAAAATTCACTTAGGACAGTGAGCATGTCGCATCATTTAGTTAGTTGCTATGTTAAATAGGTCACATGGCTCAGTCACACATTTTGACTACAGGCTAGTCCCAATGCTCTGCACTGGGTGTGTTCTGTGGAAATGATCCATGGGTAACAGCTTCATGTTTTAGCGTAGGCAACACAGCAGTTTTACACACTCTAGTAATTTGTTTTTGCCAATTAAATTAGTATATGTGTTCTTTCCAACCCCCTGGTGTCTTGTCATTGTCTTATAAAACATTTATAATGCTTTTATAAACTAAATGGGAACTCAGTGCTATACTCTTGAGTAGTTACATTTGCTGTTGTAGCGTAGCCTAATGGAATCAAAGTAGATAGATCTAAAATGATGACCCAGTGGTCAATGGGCCCCCATTTACTTAGTGTGTCAGGAATCTGTATCCTTAAGGCATTTGTACTATAGGTGTTGAACCCAAAGCTAATGTCCGCTCACTGCTTTTTCTCTGGACTGTAGTTCAGCACTGCAACATCCGCTGCATGAATGGAGGAACCTGTGCAGAAGACAGCTGCATGTGCCAGAAAGGATACAATGGAGCTCACTGTGGACAACGTAAGACCCGTTTATCATAACAGCACAATGTTCTTGATAAGGCCCCAATTGGAATGCATGATACTTTGTTCTAATTAGGACAATTTCATGGTGTAGGCCCCTGCTTAAAAGGACACATTGCCATATGTTCCCCTGTTTCTTCACAGCTGTTTGTGAGAATGGATGCCTCAATGGTGGACGATGTGTGGCTCCCAACCGCTGTGTCTGCACCTATGGTTTCACAGGAGCCCAGTGTGAAAGAGGTAAAAGACAATGTTTTTTGGTTTGTCTCTTTATCACAGGACATGCTTTGGATAAAAAAGATCATAGTTTTGTCATTTTCATCTTTGCGACAGAGGTGTGGCAGGCAATATTAGTAGGGGTTGTTCAATGGCACTTCTGGAAGTTTGGAATGACATGACACAAGATTTACTTTCATTTAATTGTCTGCTTTTCACATGCATGCTAAGAAGTCAGTGAAGAGAAAGTCTTGATATACAGTACATAGACACCATTTCCTTTCCACATGGTTGTCTGGAATATGCACTTCTGCTGTGCAGGCTAGTCTGGCAAGAGCTCAGCTGTTTGTCATGAATGTATGTATGAGCCAGTCAGATATTAGATGACGTGCAAACAGATGTAAAGTGAGTTCCTCTAAGTGGCAGTTATATGAATCAGAGTTATGTGTGATACCAAAGCAATGTTATTAAATCTTGACATCATTGAGACTCTGCTATAACCCCAATAAAATTCGGTCTCTTTACTGTGACTCCATAAGGCTGTCATAAGTCAGACTGATGCTCTATGTAATGTTATTTTATATGCAGAGCATGGCTACCACCGTGTCGTAAATGGGATAGTTTAGTTTATTGTATACAAGAACTGGGCTGGCACACATATTCTGTTTCTACCTGTTGAGAGGGGTGGGATGGAAATGTGTTTCAGATTTATAAACAAAGCTGGACTAAAGCATGAGTCGCATAAATGGGAAAGCTGGGTTCTGGACAGAGTATAATGGTTACGCCTAGAAGCTCCGAGCCAAAGGCAATATCAGAAATGTTACTTCTCATGCCTGATTGTGGGCTGTGTACTGCACCGTGCCTTTGATTCCATATCACATAATAAAGATGAGGAAAAAAGATCTGAGTTTTCTCTCTGAAGGAGGTTCCTGTAAAAGTCTGTCTCTGAGGCTTGTGTTGCTGTGGCTGAGAAGGACTGTTTTGTCTTAGAGCCAATGACATTGGAGTCCCATCAGAGCCAATAGCCCACATGCAGATGGTGGTATAAAGCCTTTGGTTTCTGTCAAGGAAATGTTTGGTTGGCCACCCCTCTGATATTGCAACCACAGATTAGCTCTTTATTTTGTGTTTTTCTGTGTGTGGCATAGCCATTTATGTAGCTTGATTCCCCCCTTTTTCTTTTTTGGTGCTTTTGAAAGGCTGCTTTTTGGAATATCTTGTCCATTTGGTCTCATCTGCTTTACTTGCTCTATTTAATGCAGATGTGTTGGAAGTTTGCTGCTGGAAAGGGTTGTGTGAAAGAGAGGACTATTCTTTGCCTGGGTTTGTTGCCAAGCATTTTTCTTTCCTTATTTTTGAAAACACATGCATAAAAGCCTAAATAAAGAAAAGCAACATCATGTTTACAAAAGCAGACATCTATTTTGTATAGAAATGGTGAAATCAGATCTTTTTATTATAATCTAAGGTGTTATACATGCAAAAGGATGTCCATGCGATTTCATACTGGGATCTTTCTGCAGTGTGTCAACAAATAGGTTAAGAAATGTTTGTTTTCTTTCGGAAAGAATGAGTAGTGTCTTCAATAATAGCCACAAGTCAAGCCAGACAAGGAAAACAACTGTAGCTGATGCCAGTCATAGCCTTAGAGCTCAGTCAGTGAAAATCAGCTAAACAACAAGCACAGGACTGAGTGGGTTTTCCAGTAAAACAGCACTATTTTGTGTCTCTGTCATTAGTTCAGAAATGAATTGTTCTTTTAAATTGTCCGTTCTTCAAGTCCAAGGCAGCTAGTTGTAGTCTAGACGATGAAATGGGCTCCATTCTTACTTTACAATTTTAGAAAAAGGTTTGGTTTTGGCTCTGATGTGTATTTAAGGACTTCATCAGTTTCAAGTGTAATTGGAGATATTTTAAGTTAATGATGGGATTCTTATCCAAGATTGGATTAGGTTAAATCTGAACTTTTCACTGTTGACAGTGAAGTATAGTAGCACTGATAATGGCATAGTTTGGATACTCTAAAGGAATTTACGGTCCCACCCCTCACCAAGGGTATGTGTCCAAGGTTGTGGACTGACTTCATTAAATGCTGATTAATTTAATCTGGTTGCACAGACTTAAAATATGACGTGGGTTGCAATATTATGAGGCAACCGCAAAATAAACACTTGGTTTGTGGTCTCTTGGCAACAGCCTGAATTAGACAAGATGTTTTTTTTTATTGTTGACTTCTTGTTTTCCTGTTGTCTGTGTCTTATCACACATTTTTATGTCTCATGGTCAATAGCAGTTAAATGATAGTTATCCACTACACATATGGTGAGATAGCCTGCACTCCCTGTCTTCTGTCTTTAAATCAGATTTTAAACAGTGTGTCAGGGTAGTCATTCTGATAGTCCAGTATGCACAATGTAAACCATTTGTGACCACATATTTAAAGGACACTGTGTTTGTTTGTTCAAGAGAGGAAATAAGGACATAAATCTAGTCATAAAGCCGTGACCGAGTTGTAAATCTAGAGTTGGCTAGATGCTAAATGTATGCGATGGTATCCATTCAAAACGCTACAAATGCCACAGGGACACTATTGTCCAGTCATAGCGTTATGTGGGCTCTAAAAGCAACAAATGAATACTGACAGCTGTCTTGAAATGAGTTCCACCCAAATATCCAAATCCACAAGACAGTTGAGGAACATGCTGGTGGATTAGGTCATCCAGTTTGTAGCCAGGGGAAGGCTTGGCATGGCTGTGCACTGAAGGTAATCCAAGAGCTGAAGGAAAGAAGGGAAGGCTGGGCTTAACTCTGGAACTCTGGAGCTGGAAAAAAAAATGTGAGACGTTAGATGGCATTTTGGTATAAACACGTTTTCTGGGACCCCTCCAGGAAAAGTAGTGACCTAATTCATTGTGTTGCTCTCACTTTCACACCAAATCTATTGTTTTTGTGTAAACATGGAGAAGCTCAAATGGAGCCAACATTGAGACTCATATGGCCAATTCAAGGCCTCCTCATTCAAGCCCACTCACTGTTAATACAGGACAGGACAGAAAGTTCATGTATTTTTATATCGTGCGTGGGTGTATGTGTAAACAGTGTCTCAGGACTACGCTAATATCATAAAGCCAACCCTCAGACGTCGTAAAAAGTTATAATTTGACCGTTTGCTGCCCAGCGTCTGCTGGTCTCCCTCGCCTGTGCACGGGGGCTGCTGCGATCCAATGGAGGGGAGACTGTGGAGCTGTTTGCCGCCCGGATTGTTCCCAGATGTCTGCAGACACTGGGAGTATCCCACAGATGTGCTTGGACAAAGAGCTTGGATGAACACTGGAATGACACTACAGTTTCCCTCCACACAGGAACTCTCTATCTCATGTCTCAAAAGAGAGAGAGAGAAAGAGAGAGAGAGAAAGCTATAATGCGAGATCTGACTGTTTTTTCTTTATTGTCGCCATCATTCATGCTCCCTTTGTTATCCGCTGTGGTTTTACATCTTAGAACACGTATGATATATATGAAGTTGAACATTTCTGAAAGCTCTATCTGGCCCAATGGAAGTGAGGTCTCTTTTATGAAGCAGTGTTCAAGTTAAAGTTTAAGTTGTGCTCTGACCCTACTTTAGAGCTGGGCTGTTAAACAGTCCTACAGTCTCCTGCTGCCTTCATTCCTTCTCTACTGTAAGCAAAGGGCGAGAGAGGGATTACTGCAGCAGGCAGAGTATTGCGGTAGCATTAGACTGATATTACTCTCAAGTGTGAGCTTTTCCTGAACCCTTTCCCAGGCCCCTAGTGACTTCAGAAGAGAATTTGAGAGGAACTTCTGGGTAATTAATTACTCCAGATATGAAAATGAATGATTCTTCTCGAGCACAGGGCTTCAACACTGTAAAAGTACTTAAGAGGATACTTTATAGAGAAGGATGACCTAGTTATGTTACGAATACTTGATATGCCAGAAAGAGGAAAGTGCAAAACAAAACAAAAGTTACAGTTAGACGCGAGTGCACGTGAGTCACGTGCACTGTCTCCCGAAGTCCGAAGGACACAATGTTTCATTTGTTTCAAAACGGCGGCTCTTTTGGAACGGGACGGGCTTTTGGTGCTCTGCCGCTTTCCTCATGCTGACTGTTGTCTGCTGTAAAATGTGGGAATGATTTTTGTCCCTGGACGTCTGCCAGTCACAATTTGGAGCAGCGAAGCGCTCACACCACCGATACGGATCTCGCCTGTTTAGACTTCATCCCAATGGCATTTACGGGCAGGGGAGAGACTTCACGGTAACACACTGGAGCTCAAGTGGGGTATCCCACGTCCCGTGAACAACGCCGCATTAGCCAGGGCGCTAAACCTGTCAGCATGAGCTTTGACAGGTAAACCAACCGAGTTGAGATTATTATTGTGCATGAAACATGAAACATCTCTGCTCTAGTTGTGTATCCCACAATATGTGTGTCGCTCGGAGACGCCAGTTGGCAGACCATGCTGCATTATCACAAGCATATTTCCATCAGTGCAACAACAAAGATCAGCTATTTCATTTTTCTCCCTCAACAGACTTGCATGTTGAAATCTGATGTCAACATCCTAGTCATACTCTCACCATTACCTCGAGAACACTGCCTTGAGAAATAGTCATCACTTTCTCTTTGTCTGCCAATGATAAATCCCTGCTGGATGGCGTGGTTACATGTGTGTAATGTTGAAGTCCTTAGGCACCAGCAACAGACTTTACTCCTGGGCATTCTCTGTCTTTCATGTCCAAGTTAAATTGTGTGTGCTTGTTTGTGTTCGCATGAGAGAAGGAAACAGAGAGTGAGACAGACGGACGGAGAGAGGGAGAGATTAATAGATAGCAAGTGGAGAGAAAGTTCATGTCACGTGTGTTTTGTGCGTGGGTGTGTGTTTATGTGAGTATTGTCTCGAACAGGCTTTTCAAAGAACAACAGCCCTCCAAAACTGGCTGCAGAACTGCCTGTGTGTTTTGCCCTCTTTTGTGTTGCTGTGCGCGTACCGTTCACTTCAGTTAAAGGAACAGGCCAACTTTTTGGGAAAGGAGCTTATTTGCCATCTACCCTAGAGTTAGATACGAGGATGTATACACTTCTCTGCTCTGTTGCCGTGGCATTGGCGTGTTCCTTTAAAAGCATCAATTCCCTTCAGCCCACCTCTGAAGCCAGCCAAATCATGATTTAAAAAAGCACAAACCACACAATGCTCTCTCTATGCTCGGCATTGCTTTCCACACCTATTCTCAAAGGCCTGTGTGTGTGTGTGTGTGTGTGTGTGTGTGTGTGTGTGTGTGTGTGTGTGTGTGTGTGTGTGTGTGTGTGTGTGTGCGTGTGTGTGTGCGTGTGTGCGTGCCAACTCTACTCCCTCCACAGATTACAGAACCGGGCCCTGCTTCGCCTCCGTCACCAACCAGATGTGCCAGGGCCAGCTGAGTGGCATCGTGTGCACCAAGACGCTGTGCTGTGCCACAGTGGGCCGTGCCTGGGGGCACCCCTGCGAGATGTGCCCTGCGCAGCCCCACCCCTGTCGCCGCGGCTTCATTCCGAACCACCGGACGGGCGCTTGTCAAGGTAACCCGCTGCGCCGATGACCCCCTTTCCCGGGGGATTAGCCATAATTGAGTTAAATTGGTTTCGGTCCCCCCGTCTCTGGAATGCTGTCGGACACGAGGGCCAAGTGGACTGTCAGAAGCGAGCGTTTGTGCTTGGCTGGCCGCACCATGCGGAGGCACCTTCATTAGAATGAAGCCTGCCGCTCAGGCCCAACACACACCGAGATCAGCACGGAAGCCCCACCGCTGACACAGGGGGAGCTGGACAGAGTGGAGCAGCTCTGGGAGGCTTTCTTAATATAGACTCTCCTCATTACGTGCTAAGCCTTGAAAAGTCATAATATCAGAGCCCTCGTAACTACTGCTGGAAGTCAGAAGGTTTGATGGGTCATTGTAATTTTCAGGCTGCATCTGTTCTATCCCATTGAAATCTTATTTCATCTCAGCCAGGCCAGTTTTATGGCTGACTTCTGGATGGATTCCGAAGCCTCTTTTAAAAGTGTACGGTCAGGGCAGCTGAGTGCGGACATGTGGCCGGTAGGCACAAAATGTCCCATCTGGCCACTGCTGCAGCGCAGAGCTAAAAAAGGGTTCCTTAAAAAAATGGATTTGGAAACACCTGCAGGTCAGCAGATGGAACAAAAGTAAAAGGGAAAAAAAAAGTCTGGATTTTCACAGAAGGAGTTTTTTGAAACGCATCACTTCCCCTGCATGCCACAGTGAGTTGGAAACACCCATTTCTCTTGCATTCTGCATCGGGCCTTTCCCTACATGAGCCTTGGTGGTACCAGTGTGAAGTTTTACCATTACTGTGTTTAAAGGCGAGCTCCCTGAGTTCTTCTCTTAGTATCTTCTAGTTCCACCCAGTGTGGTTGCTCAAACAAACTATTTGTGCTCTGAAAATGGGAAACACAAAGTGCCCAAGCCACATGCTTCAGGAGCACAGAAAGAAAGGCCAAACTGCCCCCAGTACAGGGCTCCACCATCACCATGTTAAAAAGACAGAAATGCCTGTGTGGCTTCACCTCAGTGTTGACCACAGTGTGTAGGACAGGGCTGCAGTGGTTGCCGACCACAGCTGACCCTGAGAGAGGCAGCCGAGCAGCCAGCCAGACTGACTGAGCTGGGCTCCTCAGACGGAGCTCCTGCTCCTGCCCCTGCCCCGTTCCTGCCTCTGCCCCTGCCCCTGCCCCTGTTCCTGCCTCTGCCCCTGCCCCTGTTCCTGTTCCTGCCTCTGCCCCTGCCCCTGCCCCTGCCCCTGTTCCTGCCTCTGCCCCTGCCCCTGCCCCTGTTCCTGCCTCTGCCCCTGCCCCTGCCCCTGCCCTTGTTCCTGCCCCTGTTCCAGACAGACGGGTTCGCCACATGTCCCCCTTCACCTGTCATCAGGCAGAAATTAACACACGCTGCCTCTTATACTGTCTCTTTTGTTAGCCTGGCAACAAATCACTCACTCACTCACTCAATCTCTCTCTCTCTCCGTCTAGCCTCTATCTCTCCCTCTCGCTCTGTCTCTCTGACCTTCCCAGGGAGACGCACAATCAGCCCCCCTGTCTCCCTTTCCCACACACACACACACACTCTACATGCATGTGCCCTGTGTTTTGGCACGGCCTGAGCCCTTTCTGCCTGGCTAGAGGTCTTCCTGTGAAGGTGTTGTGCTGCTCCAGATGTGTCTGAGCAACGGCTGTGCCCGGCGAGGTCCTCTAAAGTCTCTCTCTCTCTCTCTCTCTCTCTCTCTCTCTCTCTCTCTTTCTCTCTCTCTCTCCACTGCGAGTTTTGGCCTCCTCTCTAATTCCTCCAGCTGTATAAATTCCTTTATCGTCTGGCTGTCTGTGGGACGCTGGCTCTCCCTCCCTCCTTCCTTCTTTCTCTCCTTCATCCCCCCCGCCCTCCCCCCGTCCCCCCATCCACTCCGTCTCCCTTGGACTCTTTGTGTCTCTGTCTCCTCCGATCTCGCCCTTCTTTACTCTCCCCCCTGCTCTCTTGCTCACTCTGATTTACTACGCGCTGCATGTTTGTGTGTGTGTGCGCGACTGGTGGGATGCATTCCTGTCTCCCGCACTCTGCTCCGCTCTGCTCTGCTCTGCTCTGCTCTGCTGTGCTCTGCTCTGCTCTGCTCTGCTCTGGTCAGGCCCTGTGTGAGTGAGTGTGCTCTGCTTAGCAGGCTGGGGCTTTAGTGCACTCAGGAGGCCGCACGTCTCCGCAAGCGCAGAGCAGCCTCCTCTCAATGCTCATCAGTGTCTCCCATTCTCACGCACAGCAGTTACCTTCTCCAATACACACGTGCACACACACACACACACACACACACACACACACACACACACACACACACACACACACACACACACACACGCATGTATACTGTGGATTCCCAGATGATAATTTACATGGGAGGACCCCTGCTCGCTTGTAATTCTAGTCAGACATAAAGCCTTTCATACACATTTCAATGAAAACCGTCCAAGTGAATGACAAAGGGTATTTGGAAATGCCTGCACCTGTGTTTGGGTGCCTGCATATGAAATGCCAGAAGATAAGCAGCCTATACATCCACTCCCCTTTCAAGGGGTCACGGAATGCTTCAGAAATGGCTGGGGAATATCAGTAAACATGCTCTCTTCATGGACTGGAGCATCAAGATCTGTAATGCATCTGATGCCATAATTTCGTAGGTTCCTTTGATGCTCTACTGTCCACTGCCTGCACAGTATTTACTGTCACGGGTCAAACAGTTGGACTCTTGGTCATTACTGTGCTACACTTGGAAATGTTTTTCCTTTGGGTGAAAAATCTCTGTAAGTACTGTATATAACCAGTCCAGTTTGGTGTCATTGTGGTTGTGTTCATTTCTCCTCTGCTTTTCACCCACCATTTGTTTAACAGATATCTTCTGGCAGATGAGTAGTATTGGTGTGAACAAATGAGTTGCCATGACATGTTTTTTCTTTCATTGCGGGTTGTTTTTCCTCTGCAGATGTGGATGAATGCCAGGCCATTCCTGGACTCTGTCAGGGAGGAACTTGTATAAACACAGTGGGATCCTTCGAGTGCAAATGCCCTGCCGGACACAAGTTCAATGAAATCAGCCAGAAATGTGAAGGTAGATTATTTTTTATTGTCATTTGGGAGGCACACATATATCAAGAAAAAACGTTTCAAAAGATCATTCAGTACGGAGCCCCAGTGTGAGGGCAGTAGAGCCGGCAGCAGCAACAGAGCAGCTTTATTCAACTTGATGTGTCACACCGTCTCTCACATGCGCAGCAGTCTAAAGGATTTCATCCATCCTGGGGCGCTAGTTTAGGAGAATTCTGTCTCCTTGTAAAAGCAACTTCCTATGGGCTGTGGTTCATTCCTCCAGGGTCTTAATTATCATGGGTGTATATCGATTAGACTGCCGACCCTCTTTTAAATTAGACATAATTACATTGCTCTGGGATGCTTTCTTTTTTTAATCATTTTGTTTAATTACTGCCAAGTTAGCGTGAATGCCAGGTTAAGTGCAGCACATGTGAAGTCCTCCGTGTGAGTGTGCTGCCTGGTCTGCAGCTGGCTGGCATCCTGGAACATAAGTGCTTCAGCAGGGCTTCACTCAAGTCAGCAGCTGCAGAGCCATTCAGTAGAGTGCCACACATTCAAAATACAACAGACTGCTCAAATATTGCATACATTTGTTTATCACAGAATTCATATTTCTTACTTTGCTACATCTACTGTATCTAGGCAATTTTCTGTGTTGTCTTATGGATTTCTACATTGGATATTAGCACAAAAGACAAAAGATGCAGTGTATAATTGAAACTGATGGAAAACAATAGGTGGTATTGTATTTCCAAGTTAGTGGCCTTTACAGCTCCCCTTTTGAGAGACACAGCCTCTGCACTAGCTCTAGCTGCACATTAACTTTCTCAGTTGAAGGACTTTAGGGTTTTCCTGGCCCCCTTGAGGAGGAGCTCAAATCACCAGTGCAGAGCCCTGTGGTCGGTGTGCCGAGTCGTCTACTGGACTCTGGGTCACGCTGTGGTTGCTTCGCTCTCTCCTCTCCCAGAGCTGGGTAGCAGCCGGGACACACTGTAGTATGTTTCCCATGTTTGTCTTCCCAGCAGGAGGCCTTGTGAAAGCCCCTTCAATAAGGCACTGCAGAGGACTAATCCATAAGTAAACTCAAGCTTACATCCACTGCTGGCACATACACTGTACATGGCCTGGGCTCATGTTAAAGAACTCTGAAGAGAACATTTTGCTTTTTTACTTGTTGGCCCAAGAGAAAATGTTCAAGGCTTCTGGAAACCTTCCTTTGGCGTCCTTTACAAAACTGATACAAATGAAGGACTGATTCTTCCATTGCTATTATTAAAACTTGCAGGAGTAGAGGTCTATTAAGGAGCTATTAGTTCCAGACCAGTCTTATTTGTACAGTCCAATTTGATTCACTGAAATATACAGTGTTGGCCAAGGATGCATTTGCGGTGATCATTTTCGTGCTGAAGTATGTTTGCACTGTTTTGCCCAGAAATAATAATCTAATTCTTAGAATGGTTCCATAAGGAAGTCAAAACCAGCTTTGGTAGTTTTCACATCAGTGTAATTTGCTGCATTCACAAACCAAAGGTGGTTTGAACAGCCATGGAGTGTATACCAGAGAAGAGACGCTGAATTTAATATCCTGCAATCATGTTCTTTTTTCTCACCGGCTCTGTGCTGTCATGAGGTTAGACTTTCCACTTTAAAAACTGTAGTCTACTGTCTGTATTTATGTGTTCCTCTGAGATCTTACACAAGGTGTCAGTTTGAAATGCTATTGTTTCCTTAAAGTCGGCCTCCTCACGCTATATTTTTGTTTCTCTGGCAGACCGTGACGAGTGTGCCACTATCCCTGGTCTATGCAGCGGCGGCGAATGTTCCAACACCATCGGCAGCTACTTCTGCAGATGCCCACAGGGATACGACACGGCGATAGATGGCTCTCGGTGCATAGGTGAGTATAACCAGACCTGCAGATGGTCCTTTGTGTTGTGATACTTATCCACAGATGTAGGAAGTTCAAGTGCGTTATTAATTGTTGCTGAGAGTGGATAGGCATTGCTCTTGGAAACAGGACTGCCAACATGGCCAAGGTAACCTGCCAAGATGATCTGAAATTGTGATGTATTTCAATGAAGGTTTCTGCACAGAGAACAAAAGGTGTCAAGTTGGTTTTCCCCTTGGCCTCCTCTGCCTGCCAAAGACAGTGGGATAGGCCAGTCCCCCCCCCCCCCGCCCCCTCCTCTACCTCAAGCATGCAAAAGTCTCGACCACCTTTCAGCCATTAAGCCTGGCTAATGACCACCACTGGACTCTGGCCCCTTCCCGTCCGAGCTTTCCCTCTGGGGAGGAACGTTGGGCCCTTAAGCTGCCCCTGCGGACTCGTCCGTCCAGCCCTGGCCCGTGGTGATTAATGCGAGTGCCAGGGATGGGAACGGAGCGGGCTGCAGATCCGCGGCAGAGCTCAGGGCAGGGGGAGTAAGCGGAGCTGGCTCCCCAGGCACAGAGGAGGCCGTGTGGAGAAGAGCACTTGAACCGCGGCCAAGGGAAAGAAGAAGAGGAAGGGAAAAAAGATGGGAGGGAGGGTGGGAGAGCGAGAGAGAGAGAGAGAAAGAGAGAGAGAGAGAGGGAGAGAGAGAGTGAGAGGGGAGAGAGAGAGAGAGAGAAAGAGAAAGAGAGAGAGTGAGAGGGAGAGCGAGAGAGAGATAGAGGGAGAGAGAGAGAGAGAGCAGGAGAGGAACTCCTGGCCGTCTGAATTTAGGTCAGTAGTCGCTTGCTCATAATTCCGCAACAATGAGCTATTTTCTTGTGTGGCGGCAGCAAGAGAGGAGAGGAGAGGTGGGGAGAGGGAGGAGAGGTAGGAAGGGGAGGAGGGCAGGAGAGGTGGAGAGGAGAGGTGGAGAGGAGGAGAGGAGGGGAGGGCAGGAGAGGTGGAGAGGAGGGGAGGGGAGGAGAGGTGGAGAGGAGGGGAGTGGAAGAGTGCGGGGCGTAGCGTCACACTGTGCATACCTGCATGCCACCGTCTCCCCTTTCGCGTCTCATTAGGGCTCTGGGACGACCACTGCCCTCTCGCATGCCACCTCGGCGGGGATCCTAACTCAATGTTCCTTGGGCTCATTAAAATGCCCTGGCCAAGTCACCCGTCCAAAAAACGTCTTACGGGAATCATCCTCCCCGCCCGCCTGCCCGCCCGCCCGTCCGCCCACCCCCTGAGTGAAACTGTCCGACGTTCCGGCAACTCGGGGCAAGTGCAGCACGCTGCGCCGCGCATCCACAGCTGTGGGCCACAAGCTGTTTTCATTTCCTCGTCAATGCCTCAGCCTCATTGCCAGTGACACATGGCCAGATGTCTGCTTTAGAGTTCTCTCCACTCTGTGATGCTGACCAACACATCATGCAGACCTATTATAGTTTACTATGAGACACTAGAAGCTCTCATCCATCGTGTGGATATCATGATGGTGTTTGTTTTTAGGGTGATTTGTGGGGTTGAAATCCTCTGACAACAGCGTCGGAAACCCTGTTTTTAACTTTTTTTCTTCCACTTTTCAGTGATATCTCTTGTGCTTGAGACATTATGTTGGCAATTCTGTGGTGTGGAAGGCTGTAGGAGAAAGAGACGTGAGGACGCACCCTGCACGTGGTACTGCCCCTTCCGCACGCCAAATCTGGAGTTAGAAAAGTCCCCTCTCTTATCAAGCCCGCTTGGGTTCTTCCGAATTCTCGGAAAGCTCTGCAGAAACGGGGAAACTGGGTCAGAGAATTTCAGCTCTTAAACACACCCACGCACCCACCCACACACACAGACACAAATAATAACTAACCCCATGCACATACACAAATACACACACACAAATAATAACCCCCCTCTCTCTCTCTTACGCACACACACCACACAGAAAGACACACACACTGAAAGAAACACACACAGAAAGACCCACACAGTCACAAATCCCTCTCCCCCTGGAGGATGTTTGTCCGGAAGGAATGTCCGCTATGAAGCGCTCCCTTCCAAGCGTGCAGTCCTGCCAAGCCTCTATCGATTTCCCATGACTGGTGAGCAGCGCGAGGGGCCTGCCCCTAGCCATGTCCCCCTACCTCAGCCCTGCTAGTTTGAAATGTCCAGAGGACTAAATGTGCGGCCACAGACATCCGATAATGCGATAACTAACTGCCCCATTTGTCCACCTAATAACATGAGATGAATCCTTGTCTCTTCTCCACAGATGCCCGTGCTGGCTTCTGCTATTCCAGTATGGTGAGTGGCAGGTGTGCCAATCCCAACTCGCAGCCCATGACCAAGTACCAGTGTTGCTGTGACAGCGGCCGCTGCTGGTCCAACACCGTCACCCCAGAGATGTGCCCGATGAGAGGAACAGGTGGGTATCAGACTAGGATTTGGATCATTTCAGTGCAGCATTCAGCCTAGTAAGTCATCTTCAGATACATGCTCAGTGTTTCCCATACATTGACTTATTTGAGGCGGCCCACCACAATATCAACATTGACCACCACACAATGATTTTTCAGGTTGTACTAAATTGTGCTTAAATCTGGTTAGCATCATAACCACGCTGTGCTAATTTGTTAAAAACTGTTGCATTCATGTTAATTCTGCAAACCAACCACCACAAATGGAATTCAGTTCTCTGGGAAACACTGATGCTAAATCGACTGATTTTCTTTTCTTTTGTTATTTGGTACCTTGAGGCTCTCTTGGACATCTGTAGCTAAAGTGGTACTATCTTGTCGGTATTAAAAAAGGACTCATGTTCCAAATGCATGACTCTAATGACTGGCCATAATGGCCCATGTCCATGCAGATGAGTACCTACGGCTGTGCTCCCAAGTCCCAGCCGTTGGCCCTGGTGTTGCAGTCCCGAGACCTCCCATCATCACGGGACCAGGTTTTCCTATTGGTCCTGGCGGTGGTCCTACTGGTCCTGGCATTGGTCCGTACCCTGGTCCTGGCCAGATTCCGATCGACCCAGGACAGGTTCCGATCGACCCAGGACAGATCCCACAACCCATTCGTCCTGGTGAGCCTTTGCTGAACGACAGTCAGCTAATGTACTCAAACTTATTCATTTGGCTGGCGCTCTTATCCAAAGCCACATTCACATGTCAATAATTATGAGGGCCACTTCATTACTACCACCCCACCATAATGTAACCATAGATACTCTGTAATCCGCCATGTTTCTAAATCAAGCCATCACCCAAGGAAGCCATATTATGGGATGTTTTGCATCTCAGTGACAGGCCCTACACTTACATGCTCTTCTGCATCTCCCTCCCTTACTGTAGTCATTGTGACCCAGAACATCACCAACACATGTAAGCTGTATCTCAATCTCTGTGTTAACGGCCGCTGCATTCCGACCCCTGGGAGCTACCGCTGTGAATGCAACATGGGCTATAAGCTGGACTCCCGTGGAGAGTGCATCGGTCAGTATGGTCATGTATGGTAATGTATGGTGGCTATTTGAAGAGATGTAGTTTGCCTGATTGTGGATACACGGATATCTCACTCAGCTTCCTGGAGGCTTTTCCTCTTTCCAACTTTCTGAGTTCTGAAAATCAGCTTCTGGTTGTTGAAACGATGATCCAGTGTTACTGAAAAGCTCATATGCTGCTGTTCCACAGATGATGACGAGTGTGAGAGGAGTCCATGTGTGCACGGCGAGTGTGTGAACACAGGAGGGTCCTACTTCTGCAAGTGTGGACCAGGCTTCCAGACCACGGCCACCAGGACCGAGTGCAAAGGTACAGCAGTTGAACCTACATAACTACACATAGACATACACACACACACACACACACACACACACACACACACACACACACACACACACACACACACACACACCCACACACTCAAATGTTCACCAGAAGACTGACCAACGCACATACTCATGTAGTACTCTGACTGATCTTGACAGATCTGGATGAGTGTGTGGCCAATGGGCGCATCTGCAACAATGGCCGCTGTGTCAACACTGTGGGCAGTTTCAACTGTGTGTGCAATGCTGGCTTTGAACTCACACTGGATGGAAAGAACTGCCAAGGTAAAGCTGTGAAGCTTGGCCTCTTAACTGATTTCTGATTTGTTATTGTTAGTGTGTAACTTCCAAACTAAATTGTTACCAGGATAGATTCATTGGTTTAGTGCATGTTTTTAGCTATTTAAAGTTACATTTGTGTATAGGGCTGCAAACATTGATGATGGCTGTTCATAAGTCTCTTTGCCATTAATTATAATGTTATACTATCCCTAGCAATAGGCTTTACCATTCATATTTAGGCACTAAGTTTGATGTCACAGACAGTTTATTTGTAAAATTCCTGAAAAACTGTTATTTAGAACCAGCTATCCTTCAAGATCCAGTAATGAAACATTCTTAAATCAATTACATATTTTGTTTCTATGAAATAACTATTAATATTCATGTAAACTCTCGCTTCCAAAAAAACAGACAGAAAAAGACAGAAACTGCCCCAAGATGTCTGTGCCCCTCCGAGTGGGACTTGCTGATAGAATTGTTCTCATTTGTCCTCCTTACAGACCAGGATGAGTGCCTGAGGAACATTTGCCAAAACGGCATGTGCATGAACGAGGAAGGCAGCTTCAAGTGCATCTGCAAGCCAGGCTTTTACCTGGACCCCACTGGACGCTTCTGCCTAGGTAAGTGTGTGTGTGTGTGTGTGTGTTTTGTGTGTGTGTGTGTGTGTGTGTGTGTGTGTGTGTGTGTGTGTGTGTGTGTGTGTGTATGTGCATGTACATGTCTTCATTATTGCTGTGCCTTCAGGCCTGTCCAGGAAGAGGCCTAGTGAAGCCATGGCGTTGATGAATGCTCTCATTAATGATTTGTATAGTCTAGCATGGGGCCGCAGCCCTTCTCCGTGTCTGTGCTAGCGTAAACTGATCTCGCAGCTCACTGAGCTCAGACATAATACCCAGCCCAAGCATATCACGGTTTGGACTCCATTATCATAATTCTGATAACGCATGGCTTTCACTCTTTAAGAGGCTTTGTGTGACTGACCAAAAAAGGACATTGTTTGTTTGACAGATTGGAGTGACTAAAAGAAATGTTAGTTTATAGTAAGGTTAATATAATTTTGTTTGATGCCAGACTTCTGTGTTTTCTTCTAATTTACCACAGAAAAGAATAATCTGAACAAATGTGATGTATAGTATTTCAAAGTGGAACAATACACTCTGTGTCACTTAAGTACTGCATTTCAATAGTAAACACATCTGTGATAGTAGTCTTGCATTGCAATAATATGTTTATATTTATGTTTCTTGGCAGACGCTTTTGTCCAAAGCGAGTTACAACATTATAATATTCTATTGTCTAATACTTTGTTCTTTTCTGTGTCCTTCCTCTAGACATTAATGAGTGCGAAACTCCTGGCATGTGTATGAATGGCCGCTGTGTGAACACAGAGGGCTCCTTCAGGTGTGAGTGTATGCCAGGCCTGGCAGTGGGCCTGGATGGCCGTGTGTGTGTAGGTGAGTAGAGCCTGTCATCAGAAAACATACACTTGTTTATCTTATGCTTCCTTGTAAATTCAATTGAGTGTGTGTGTGTGTGTGTGTGTGTGTGTGTGTGTGTGTGTGTGTGTGTGTGTGTGTGTGTGTGTGTGTGTGTGTGTGTGTGTGTGTGTGTGTGTGTGTATGTGTGTGTGTGAGTCCTTAAACTACTATACCCATGTTCTGACCACAGATTAAATAAAGCTTCCAATAACTGCTTGTTATTTCTAGTATACATTTCAGTGATTAAATACTGTTTTGGCAGAGCATCGAAGATGCATCATGCAACATGTTTCATCAGCACCAGTGGTTTCTTATTTTTCTCCCCCAGATAGTTTTGTTTGTCTCTCTTTGTTTTCATTGAGTAAGAGGATAAGAATCATGTTTTCCCCTCTTTCACTTGCTCTCTCTCTCTCTCTCTGAGTCATTGTGTCTCACTCTGGTCTCATTGGGCCTCAGATACACATATGCGCAGCACATGCTACGGAGGCTACAAGAGGGGACAGTGTGTGTGGCCCTTCCACGGTGCCGTCACCAAGTCTGAGTGCTGCTGTGCTAACCAGAACTACGCCTTCGGGGAGCCCTGCCAGCCGTGCCCACCTCAGAGCTCAGGTATCTTTGCCCCTCACTCAAAGCACCCGTGGCAGGAATGGGCCTAATGTCAGTAATACAAGAATAATGTCTTCCTTATTTCCTTGGAAATGTGTTTTTTTTTACCACACTGGTTTAGTTGTTGGAGCCTCATGTTTTGTAAAGGTAAATCCTGCTATTGTAAAGGTAATCCTGCTAAACATACCTGATATGTGTAAAATACAAAGTTAGTATCCAAATTGAAAACGCCTGGGTACATTAAATCTGTACTCCCTATCAGTGGAGAAAAGGGCCCTAGTTTGAGAGAGGCTGTGGTACTAGCCATTCTACTCTACAGTAGGTATTTCTGAAGCACTGTTAGATCTCCAGAATTTTCATGTTTTGGAAAACACAAAGGGACTTTTGTTAGTGCCCTCCAAATAATATCGCACAAATGTACCCACAAGGCTTCCATGTTCTGTTTCACTGTTTTATTTCATTGGGGCTCAATTAAGATGCCCTGTTATGAAAACCTCCTTCTTGTGCTAATTAAAGATAGCCAACAGTCCATTTTTACAGCACTTATTATTTCTTATATAATCATTTGGAAGACTGGTGATATTTGACACGAAATCAGGCAAGTCATGCCCATTTAAATTCCTTCTCCAAGAGTTCACATTTACTGTGCAGTTTAATGACAGAAAATCAAACTGGACCTCTGGTTTTAATCATCAGAGAAAAGAGCAAACTGCCCGCAGAAAAAGTACACTTGACATAACCTTCCCTTGCCCACTGCTTCATAAAACACATGTTACTGAACGGGTATGGCCAGTTTGGCTTTGGCAGCATTGGGCATCAGGCATACTGCAGTGGAAACAGACTGTGGAGCTTTTCAGTCTCTCTTGAGTCCTTCTATTATCGTCAGTGACAAAAGGACAGATGAAGAGGGAAGCCATTTAAAAACACCATTCAGTTTTCTAATGGCCAGTGAAGTTTGACATCATGAGGAGAAATACAGTTGTTGTGCCCCAGGAGCGATGCAGACTTTGTTTTTGAGCTTTAAAATAGTTGAGTAGACTTGCAGGGAGGGTGCTGGGCATGGGGTAGCTGGCACCACATGGTGGATAGTGTTACTCCACTGCTTACGCAAGTTCACCAAGCCAAAGAACCAATGGTTAGCCTGAAAAAGCCTGTGTCTTGGCATGACCCCTTATAAAAATATCACCAAAAAGGATGTGTCTGTAGACAGCTGTTGCCTGACGCTCCTGGGGGTGCAGGGAGCAGACCCCCACAGACCAGTGCATGGACATTCAAAACAATCCCAAATTATATGACACATACAGCTGTGATTATGAAATCTCTTTTTTTAAAAAAGCTTTTTAATCTAAGAAAATTCGTTTATACATTCAGTTTCATAATCTGACTAGAAGAGCACTCTCAGGTGAGTGCAGGTGTCCGCCAAGGCCACATTAGCTATGGCAATTGCAACATTGTGCGAAAGTAAAACTAAATCCATGGAGCTGCTCAATGATTCGGGTCCACTACAGAATTAACTGGGTTCATCCTTGGCCCATGCTACATTATCCCACCAAGTTTCATGAGAACCAGGCTGGTTGTTTTGGCATAAACCTACTGACAGACAAACAGATAAACAAACAAACCGCACCATAACCTCTTTGGCTGATAAAGGTACTGATAAATGTGATTCTCATGTGATTCATGAGACGTTTAAATAGATGAAACCATGACGCGTGTACATATTGATTCTTTTGTTTGCATGTGTCTGGTGCTTCATCATCTTGATGTCTTTTTAAGAAGTCCTCTGAGGCTCGATGTCGCCACAAGTAAAACAGCGATCTCTCGTTAGTTCTGCCCATTAAAGTCTCAATATCAAAAAGACGCCAGGCTGTACCACATTAAGCAGGCGAGTTTTATATACGCTAAGGCCAAAGAGCCTCAGCCGCGAGAGCATGGAAATGCATAATGACATGGTATTAAATGTCTTACGGGATTTTTACAAAAAGTTATATTTTTTATTCCATTATTGGCTTGGGGTTCACACTGAGGCTGCTCTGTGTGTATTTGTCTTCCAGCGGAGTTCTTGGCCCTGTGTAGCCATGGCCCTGGCACCACCACCGACGGCAGAGGTAGGACATGCACGGAGAGACAACAAAACAATCGAGAGAGGGACCGACTTTGAGACTGGAATTTGGTGAAAATGGCCTACAGATGAGTCAACGCTATATGTATTTGTGTTTCAGATATCAATGAGTGTGCACTTAATCCTGACATTTGCGTAAATGGAGTTTGTGAGAACATGCTGAGGACATACAAATGTAATTGTAACTTGGGATTTGAAGTGGATTCTACTGGCAAACAATGTGTTGGTATGTATTAGAGAAGCTGGTAAACATTGAATTTGTATATTTATGTATGTGTATGTATGTATGTTGTATGTATGTATGTATGTATGTATATATATGTATACTGCTTTGATAGATGAAATTGTGCTTGTGATTAAAGTAATTGCTTTATAGAGTGCATTTGGCAGTTGCAAAACCTAACTCTTGCGTTTTGCGTCTTGCGTGGGGTGGGGTCAGTGTGTTGCGTCTGTGCAGTTTTACTTTGTCATGTGTGTGACGCCACATGTCATGTCTCAACAGACATTGATGAGTGCGCTGTGAACAGACTTCTGTGTGACAATGGACTGTGCAGAAACACTCCCGGCAGCTTCACCTGCCAGTGTCCCAAGGGCTACGTCTTCCACCCAGAGACCGACGTATGTGAAGGTGGGTCAAATATTCACTCAATATTCATATTTGTTTTTTTTTTTTTTACTTCTGCTGTGTCCCATGATAACTTAAACACATTTTGTGTTTGTGCTTTCTTGGCTTATTTTGGATGGGTCTTATCTGTGCAGACATTGACGAGTGTGAGTCCAATCCCTGTGTGAACGGCGGGTGCAAGAACAGCCAGGGGTCCTTCTTGTGCGAGTGCTCCGTTGGCAGCACGCTGGACAGCTCTGGAACACAGTGCATTGGTACGACTTCAAAGCTCACAGAGGAATTGAAGTCTTGTAAAGGAAATTGCTGATGTATATTTAGGTGTCTTTGTTTTATTGGTGGGGTGAAAGCTCATTCTCCGGGTAAATCCATGTATTTACTGTATGCCAACAGAGACCAGTAAAGGACGATGTTGGCTCAAAGTAGTGAATGGCCGCTGTGAGATCAACATTAATGGCGCCACTTTGAAATCACATTGCTGTGCCACTCTTGGCGAGGCTTGGGGCAGCCCCTGTACCAAGTGTGAGCCAGGTAAGATGGATGCTTTTGTACATGTGTGCAGGAAGTCTTTACGGGGCATTCTTGGGTGGTGTTGGAAAATGAATGTGTTGTGAAAATGCATATTTTTTTTATTTCTCTCTTGCAGATCCACACTGCCAAAAAGGGTATGGAAGAGTTAAGGGATCAGTATGTGAAGGTAAGACCATAAAACACAAACCTTGAAATGTGCCTGAATTGTCACAATTCTCATGATGTGCTTTCAGATCTATAGCAGGCAAAGTAGCCCGAGTCAATCATATTGATGTCGATTTCAGCCCAAGAAGTTGATGAAAATACTTCATTGGGGTTCTACAGTATTTTGTCCGTTTCTCAGTGTAAGGTTGTTGACGCAGGCTGCTTCTGACTGCCCTTTTGTGTGCTGCTAGATGTGAATGAGTGCGAGGTGTTCCCGGACATCTGTATCAATGGCAAGTGTGTCAACACGGCGGGCTCCTTCATCTGCCAGTGCCCCAGCGGGATGACGGTGGACGCTTCGGGGAGGACATGCATCGGTAGGTGCCCCCAGTGGGACGACCCTGATGTGTCCCCTTACACACACACACACACACACACACACACACTACATCCCCGCTAATGGATTTAATTTATAAGGAGCCGTAAATGTAATTATAGTGGACTATAATCTCAAGACCCGCAATTGACGCTATAAATATGAACTTGGCTGTAGCGAACGCTGTGACTCAACTGTTATGGGCGAAACGTGATGGCTCATGTGATTTTATGAAGCTTGGCGCTCATGTCTGTGCATGTGTTTGCGCAAGCTCATGTGTGTGTGTGTGTGTGTGTGTGTGTGTGTGTGTGTGTGTGTGTGTGTGATTTGTCAGACCTGCGGACGGAGCACTGCTACCTGACCCACGAGGACGAACGCTGTGGCGCTCCCATCCCAGGGCGGCACCGCGTGGACGGCTGCTGCTGCTCAGTGGGCGTGGCCTGGGGCCCCGAGTGTGACGAGTGTCCAGAGAAGGGCAGTAAAGAGTTCAGCCTGCTGTGTCCACGCGGGCCGGGCTTCTCCCACCGGGGCGACTTCATCAACGGAAAGCCCTTCCTCAAAGGTAGCACACTCCCACAGACTGGTACCGCTATTTAGATAGATTGCGTTATCATACAGAAGTCCTCAAATGCATCACTTAAATGTCATCCCTCCTACACTTGTCAATAGACCCTTCAGATTTTTGGAGAATGTAGAACCAGCTAGAAGTTGTTGGAAAATAACTTCATACAAAGCAAGTGTTCCATCACCCTAGACGGGTTCATTTTGCAATAGTATGTAATAGCAATGAATAAGGACAATTTGAATAAGGACAATTTTCCATAATGTTATCTTATTAGCTTTAGCAGTATCCATTAAAACTCTGTTGATGGTAGTGTATCAAACACTGGTGTGCCATGCCTATGATACACACTTTAGCAGACATCTTTATAGACCACTTAGATTGACCAATCAGAGTTGGGTATTCCACAGAGCCCTATAAAAGACTGACCTGAACTGTGTACTCACACACTAATCCTCACTCTAAAACCCCAGCTTGACATGAACCTCTGCAGCATTATTAAAAACATGCACTCGCTCAGTCACGTGAAGCCAGGTTTACAGTGACCATGCAGAAGTTCTGGTGTATATGGTATCTCAGGAGGCCTGTAGTTTTACACAGTCCCCCCCTCCCCCTCCCCCTAAATCTCTCCATTCACAGCCGTCTGATATCCACTGCTGCACACCACGTGCATCAACATCTGCATGGCTTCCTTGCACTTTCGATGGTAGCCGTGCCAAGTAGCGCACACATAAAAAGCACCTCGCGCTGGCGCTGTTTGTCGGCCATCTGAGAGAAATGAGCCGGCACGCTGCTGCTGCTGGGCTCTGGACCTGACCGAGGGTCACCTCTGTCTGTCTCTCTCCGCAGATATCAACGAGTGCAAAATGATCCACAGTCTGTGCACCAACGGCCGCTGCCGAAACACCATTGGCAGTTTCCGCTGCAGGTGCGATAATGGGTTTGCCTTGGACTCCGATGAAAGGAATTGCACAGGTGAGCTCATGGTCTGAGGCTGCTATTCCCATTCCCACTGTTTCCGCTGAGTTCTGCCTCAAAATCCGGTCATTAATGCTTTCCCCAGCCAGGTGGGGGCTTGTGTAAGTGTCAAACTCCAATTTCCATAGGTAGCAGCTGTCTATTTATAGAGACATGTTAAATGAATGATCCCAAATCAAACCTCATGTTGAAGTTTCAATGTTATATTGAATGTTAAATGTGTCTTAAGTGTTAAATATGCAGCGCTTCATTCTCACATAAACACACACACACACACACACACACACACACACACACACACACACACACACACACACAAATGCTTCACTCAAACATCCACATATACACTGCTTTACACATAGGTTGCTTGGATCTAACTGTATAGAAATCTGTCCTCTGCAGATATCGATGAGTGCCGGATCTCCCCCGATCTCTGTGGTCACGGCACGTGTGTGAACACGCCGGGAGACTTTGAGTGCGAGTGCTTCGAGGGCTACGAGAGCGGCTTCATGATGATGAAGAACTGCATGGGTGAGCTGACCACTCTGGGCACCGCCAGAGCCGACTCACTACTAAGATTTACTTTTCGGCCGCTTTATTACAACACAACCATGCCAGCCGCTGCAACATACCTTATACAACGTACCCTTAGCCCAGTTAATGGCCCTCAAAGGGACCCTCACATGCAAAAAAACCCCGAGATTTATTCACACCGTTTTACCCGCAAAACAGGACTGGATCCCAGTCTGCCAGCCACCCTGCCCAAGGCACAGTCATTTAAATGTCAGATTTTTTCCCCTTCCCATTTCTCCCTCTCCCGCTTTTTTTTGCGGCTTCAAATGAGCGGCTAGGCAGAATAATTGGCCGGCCTCATAACGGGACGTGTGCTTGGAAGGCTGCTCAGGCAATTTCCTTGAAAGGGTCTGTGCAGCATGTTGAATCAGCTTTATGGGAATCACAGTTGTGCGCTTAAAAGCACTGCCTGTGCTCCTCAGCTGTGTCGACACCGCACCGAACGCCCCCCACCCCTCCCCACGCCCTGCCAGGATTCCCCTTCCATTAGAGAAACACGCCATCGTTCAGGGCCCTCCTCAACTATTTTTATATACACAATTATCCTCTCCTCACATCCTGCCATCTGTGGAAATGTTTGTTGATTCATCTATGAGTTTCTTTCCTAAATATTAATTTATATTTGTTTGCCAGGCCACCAGGCTCTCTCCTCTCTTTCTCTCTTCTCCTCTCTGTGTTTATCTCTGTCTTTCCCCCTCTCTTCCTCTTTCTCTCTCTCTGTCGCTCTCTTTCTGCTGAATTCATTACAGCTGTTGCTGAGACACCATGATAGCCTCTAAGCGTCTTTCGCCTGAGAGATGAGTGCTGAAGAGATTCAAGTGAATGATGCAAGTGTTTGTGTCTGTGTGCCCTGGTGCCTCGCCCCCCCCCCCCTTCCCCACTATTTCCTCTCCCAGACATCGACGAGTGCGAGCGGAACCCTCTGCTGTGTCGTGGCGGCGAATGTATCAACACCGAGGGCAGCTTCCACTGCTTGTGTCCGGAGGGCCACTCCATCGCGCCGGATGGCTCCGCCTGTCTAGGTGAGGAGGGAGCAGGATTGGTGGACTTGGGCCAGGCCCGGGTTCTGGGAAGAGCTCGGAAGGCCGCCTCTTCAATGTAAACCAGCAGAGTGCTGTGTGCCGGGCGGCAGTGGCGCTGCCAGAACGTTTGAGCAACGCTTTGCACAGACAGAGCTGAGAGGAGCGAGGGAGGGAGGGAGGGAGTTGCCCTTAATCAAACAAAGAGGTTCATTTACACTGTGGGTGTTACAAGTCATTATTGCTGCCTTTGAAATAATGTGATCAAATTGCTATGAAAATAAACAGCCACTTAGCACTCTCAAAATGACTGAGCCAAAATTGGTAGATGATGATGATGGTGATGATGATAATGATGATAAACACATTTGAAAAACAATGGAGGATTTTTCATTTGCTATATACTGATCACTTTTATAGCTTGGCTTAATCAAAGTTATTATGTAGTGGGCATTCTGTGAATCTGTAAAACCAGTTCAGTCAAATTCGAGCAAAGCCGCAAGCCGCAGTAAGGCATACTGCAGATGGACGTGGTGTCTATGGTGGTTGTGCCGCACGTGTAGATGAACATGTTTTAGCCCTGGTGTCAAGTGGTGTGAATGGGTCCATGTGTTTGTGTCTGTGTGGGTGTGTGGTCTTCCTGGTCAGCCTGATGGATGTGTTAATAGGCTCTTGAGATAACAAAGATAGAGAGTATGTAGACGTCTCCCTTTTTTTGTCAGGGGTGGCGGTGATGTCTCGTGTCTGTATGTGTGTGTCGTGGGTGTGTGTATAAGTGTATATCTGTGTATATATGTGCCTGTGTCTCTCTCTCTCTCTCTCTCTCTCTCTCTCTGTCTTTCTGTGTGTGTGTGTGTGTGTGTGTGTGTGTGCATATACATGTGTGTTTGTCTGCGTGTGTGTGGTTTATCTGTAATGACGGGTGTGCCGCGGGTGAGATAGAGTCTGTCTGGGTGAGAGCCTGCGCTGGCAGGCCACATGTTTTGAGAAGGCTTGCTTAGCTTGCTCTAAGTGGATGGTGAAAGCTCCTTGTGCATGGAGAGTTGCACTCTGACACGCTGGGCTGGGTCCTTATTTTATTTCCGCGAAAGAAAGTACAAGCGTCATTGAGGTTTTCTAAGCTGTGTGAAAGTGTTGCGTGATGGATTGTGATACAATGTTAATATCCTGTGATATTCCGGCCTTTTGTGCTTTGTGCTTTGTAACAAAAACGTTAGTGAGTGAGAGCCATGGCCCTGTTCCATGCTGTGCTCTTCCACACAGTACTTTGTTGTGGCATGGTGAGCTGTACTATAGTCTTTAGTCCCTACTGGGCCATGCCACTTCATTGTACCACCCTCCCCATAGTACTGCGTGCTTCTCTTGGGATGGGTTCTGCTGGGCTCTGCTTTTCCGTGTGAGGCTTTGAACTCCAGGACAGCAGATGGAAAGCACACTCCTTTCCAGCTAAGTCCTCCACATGAAAAGATAAATACACACACTGTTGAAAAAAGCAGCTCCCAGCTGTATCCAATCACATTAAAGGCCTTATAAGAGCAGGCCTCTCATGGCTGCCTCCACTAAATGCCTCTGGGAGTTATATTGCACCAGTGATCTGAATATAATGGTTTGATTATACATCTGAAGTGAAAAATTCATCATTTTGACCACATGTGTGTGAAGTGGATGACCTCATACATTCATGCTAATTATTTGTGTTGCTGGTGTACTCTTATTATGGGGGACGAATCCTGGGAATTAGTAGCAGTGAATATGTTAATTTGTTTAATAATCATTGGCCTCTGTCTCCATGCATGCACTTTACTAGATGTAAACGTGTGTGATGAAATATATCTTAGAAATGCCTTTGTTTGTTCCACAGACATTAACGAGTGTGAACTGAGTGACAAACTCTGTAAACACGGCCAGTGTATTAACATGATTGGACGCTACCAGTGTGCCTGTGACACCGGATACAAATCCACAGAGGACAGACTTTCTTGTATAGGTGAGAAAAGCTTCACTATGTTTGTTTCTACCGTTTCCATAACAGTTAAGGATTTGCCATCTGTGCAGTGGATGAAGGTTAGGTTTCACAGTTACACCTCTCTGTGTCCTCGTCTCGCAGACATCGATGAATGTACCATCCAGAATGGCGGCTGCGAAACGTTTTGCACCAACTCGGAGGGCAGCTACGAGTGTAGCTGCCGCAGTGGCTACGCCCTCATGCCGGACTTGCGCAGCTGCACAGGTCAGTCTCTCCGCCTCTCGGCCCACGTCTGCTGGCCTTTCGAGGCCAGCTTGAGCCCTGGTCACCCTGCCTCTGCTCCCACTGATGGGCTGAGTAAGGTCAGAGAATGAGCGCGATGTAACCTCAATACTCTAGACAACCACCTTTTTTTATGTCACTCAGAGTATGTAATAAAATGGCTTGATTTAATAAAGGTCTCATGACTCAATAGTCAAGACCTCATGACTTTTATTGCCCTGGTGACAAGGGTCAGATACAAAAGCTCTTTAGATAGGAAATTCCCTAGATGGATTAAAGGTATATAGCTGAAATAAAGTCAAACAATGACCATTGCTGAGCTATATGCCAGCTGTTGCACTCCTCCACAGATGGCTGGTTTTCATGATTACTCATGAAAATGCCTGCTGCCTAACTGTAGATACAGGAATAGAATAACCAGGTCACACACACATAGAGACCATGTTAGCTTGGCAATGCTGTTTTCCTATTGTTTGTATGTTTCCACAGACATTGACGAGTGTGAGGACAATCCAAATATATGCGATGGGGGCCAGTGTACAAACATCCCGGGTGAATACCAGTGTCTGTGCTTCGATGGATTCATGTCCTCTGAAGATATGAAGTCATGCCTGGGTAAATTTTTTTTTCCAGTTTTACCCGTCCAGTACAAAAAGTGCCCTATTGTGTTTTCTATTCACAAATCAGATCCAGTGAGTTGATGATGAGAATGATTGGAATGCAACTAGTTTTCAGGGAAATCACAACAGTGGGAAGGGGAATGCTTGATATTTGGGAGAAACATGACAAGACCGATGAGTAAGATTGAAACCAGATCCTCCTGTGGAGAAGTTAAAGTGGACGGGTCCTTTTTTGGTCTGAATAAATAGTTCTTATTTTTAGACTGAGAAACCTCTTTTCCCCCTTTGCGTTCTTCTGAAGATGTTGATGAGTGTGAGCTCAACCCAAACATCTGCCTGAGTGGGAAGTGTGAAAACAGCAGGGGATCTTTCATCTGCCACTGTGACCTGGGATACTCCGTCAGGAAGGGCACCACCGGCTGCACAGGTAACATCCTCACCTGAAACCTCACCTGGAAGAATGCTGCAAGTCCACAGAGATGAAGAAACCTGTAGCATGAGCGTAAACCACACACCGTAAGCAGCTATACAGCATGTAAGCCTGACTAGCTGTTGGCTAGTGAGCTAAATTATGGCACACTCACCACCCCAAGCAGGGGACAGTATATTACTACTACTGTACATATCTAGTTACCTCTTCCCCATTTGCAGAAGTAATGAAAAATGAAAAGACTAGCTGAGGCTGAAAAATACCATTAGCGTCTCCATCAACATTAATCAACATTCATATACATTAACTTAGTCAAACTTAGTTCAGTCCAGCACTCTGAAAATGAATTGAGACTGTGTATGGAATTTCTCCACAAATAAACATTTTTGTCATTATTCTAGCCTTTTAACTGAAAGAGGCATGCTTGCTTTGCCATTTGCCAGAAAATTACCATTTGCCAGAAAATTACCATTGATTAACTAGCACCTCTTGAGGTACAAAATGGTATTATGAGAGAGCGGACATGCCAGGAATAGCTTGTGAGCATGCTAACTTATTTTAGTGGGTCTAGGCATTTCCATTTTTTTAACATCAGGTCAAAGCAATTATTTCTTCACGTTCTATCACATTCTATTCTATTCTATTCTATTTCTTGTTTATTATTTTAAACTAAAATGATTAAATGTAGTACCTAAGTTAGTGTTAATTTCGTCAGACGAGACGAGAGGAAAAATGTTCGTCAACAACCTTTTTTTCCATGACTAAGACGAGACGATGACGAGACTGCACTAATGTCCTGAAACACTGACTAAGACTATCTTAACATGCATTATTGTTGACGAAAAAAGACGAGACTAAAATGTTTTGCATGAAATAAAAACTAAGATAAAATTTCTCTTCCATTTTCGTCTACAAAATGAAAAGACAGAATAGCTGTTACCTTTTCAAAATATTCCGAATGAGTTCATGGTTCATACGCAGCAGCTTTCCTGTAGGCTAGTCTACGTGCTGTTGCTGCAACCCTCTGGCTGCAGCAGGAAACTACATGGAACAAGAACACCGGAGATTTCTGCCAGAGTTAGGCTTTATGCCACAATGCTACATACCCAGAAGTTGAAGCTTCTCTCATACATATACAAATTAACATCTCCCAGAATGTCCATACGAAAATTTTCTGCAAGTAATGTCAACTATTTAACTAGTTACACTGATGATGCAGAGTTTGCTAGCAAGTGTTTAATATGGAAAAGTAAGCTAGCAAGTTAGCTAAGATTGAGAGTTTGTGTTGCGTTTGGGCGCATATCGCCATCTAGCGTGGCGGAGTAAAACATTCATACTTGGGTCCAAGACAGTGTTTCTCAAACTTTTTCTAGCAATAAAAATACAGGGTGGGGATAGGAGTGGAACACGAGTGAGAACATGAATATGATGGGTCACTTTCACACCTACGAAAGTTGGTCAGGACAGGGAAGGCGGTCCACTAATTGGATTTAGAGCACGGCTGCATGAATGAAAGGGCCCTTTCTTCCCAACGGAGTCAGACGGAGCCTGGTTCTCAGGCGCAGCGGCACAGACAGCCCTTCCTGGAGAACGCAGAGGGATGATGTCAGTCAGATGCCATATGGAGGCGAAAGTTTACTGAGTCATGAGGAAGCTGCCAGTAATTAAACAGGAGTTTAAAGGAACGGAGCAGTGAGGCAGAGAGGGGTAGACCTGGCAGAGGGTAAAACCCCTTTTCCAGTGAATCGTTGCTTGACATGTTTTGGCCTGTGTTTACGGTAGAGCCCACTTTCCCAGCTCTTTTTGTGGTGAAGAGTGACTATACCGGCCTTGACCAGGGGCCCACCCAGCAACTGCTTCAAAATAAGTCCAAGAGGAGACCTAGCACACACTTGGCCCCTTTTCGGCCGAGGCTCCATAGATTTGACGTTACAGTAGCTACTCTCTGATAAGGATGTCTGTTACCGTCACCCTGAAGCTGGCCTGTTGTGCTGTGTCCTCTCAGGCTCCCCTCTCGCTGGCTCCACAAGTCAAAAGGCTGTGGGCTGCATGCGGTGTGTGAGCTCACCGAGATCTCATGTTGGTTGTTTGATTGAATGCCATATGCCTCAAATTACACATTGTTTGTTCCTTTGTTGTCCTTTCATTAACTCAAGTTAAACATGACGCTATGGTTGGGCCATTTCGAATAAAACATAATAACCATTCCAAAACAAATAAATAAGGCAATGGAGGGTGGAGCTGGAAGTTCATTTTTTCCCGCTCCTATGGCATCACTCATGCACTGTTTGGATGAACTTAATAGAGGCGCGAGGACGATAGAGGTCGTGAGAGCTCTGTGTTTGCCGTCACGGGGAAGTTTGTAAATTGGTGTTAACTGATGATAAGTGTACACAAGGCCAGGGCCAAAGTGGAAAACAAAACCCAGCCAGCTGCTGGAGAAGCTGCCTTTTATAAGCGTGCGCACACACACACACACACACACGCACACGTACACGTACACGCACACACTCAAATATAGAGACATGCCCTCAGATACATACATACAGGCATACTCAACCAATCCACACATATGTACACACACTAAGGCCACAGTTCTTGTGCTTGCAGGCTAGCCCTGATTGTGTGTGTTTGTGTGTGCAGAGATACAGATGTTTCAGCCAGAAGGCCTGGTGCTGAAGGGGGAAGTGCAGGACTGGTGATGTCACTGTAAATGTGATGGGAGCGAGGCGGAATCGCCCTAACATAGAGGCTAATGGGGCCATGACCTTCAGTTAGAGAGAGAGAGAGAAAGGGAGAGAGAGAGAGAGAGAGAAAGGGGGGGGGGGACTGAGAAAAAGAGGGGGAGAGGAGGAAACTGAACGAGGGTGGAAACAGAGCTGCCAACTGAGAACAGCAAGCTGGAGTTTTGGAAAAGAAAGCTGGAAAATTGGAGAACAGACAGACGAATAGGGTCCACAAGAAAAACCCTACAAGATGAGCGCTGTGCTGCATGTGTGTGTGCGTGTGTGCGTGTGTGTGTGTGTGTGTGTGTGTGTCTGTATAAGACAGAAAGAAGGGGGAAAGAAAGGGAGGGAGTGAGAGTGTGTGAAACCAAGACATGTGTGCACGTGACGCTTGGCCGCCAACTTTCTGGGTTTTATTAGCAATCCATCTGCATGACTCAGCTGGCCTGTCATCGCCGATTGTTTCCAGTTCGACAAACAAACAAGTGGGACCAAATCATGAAACAACCTTCGGAGAATCCCCCACCCCTGCTCGGCAGCTCAACAAGCATTCCTATCCTACACAGATGTTATTTGCTTCATGTTTTAATGAAAGTGTATCATACGAGAGTCTGGAGTGGAAAAAGCACACAGAGTTTTGGTCCATTTGATTGGAATTCAGACCTCTGCCATAATGGAATTTACAATCGAGCAAGGCAAAGACAACCAACAAGATCTCATAAATGAAGGTGGCAGCTCAGCTTAAATAAAAGGATCAGAAAGCAGAATACTGGATGTTAAATAAATAATTAAATAAGCAACTCCGTAGACTGAACATATTGTCACACGTTAGCACACAATAATACAACTTTTGGCCTGCCTCTGTATACTATTATAGTAGTAATAGTCTTAATACTTCTTAATACTTAAGAATAGTCACCAATTCTTTCCTCAGAATGGCTCCATAGTAGAAATGGGGCTTTATATGTACTTTTCCTGTCTACAACACTCAAGATGAAATTCCTACTTGTAGACTGAGTTGGCTTCTAGTCAAGATAGCATGATGGCTAAGGGGGCTTTTATGAAAGTGTATATGTCTTTAAGCAGCCAGTCGTGAATGTGCATTCGAGTGTTGGATCCTCAAAACACATGCATCTCTGCTTTTTGACTTAAGACCTTTAAATGATTGCCACACTAGTATGTCACCAATTCTAGCTAGCACTTAAAATGGTGAGAGTAGTTTCACTTTGACACTAAAGAACACAGGTTAATCACCATCAAAACCCAAAGTTGGAATTGTGACCATTACAGTTTTACTGGGCCCCTTTGACACATAAGTAAAGTATGGCCATAACTGCTCCACTCCAAACTATTTGGAAATGAAAATGTCAAGGGCTGGGCCCTTCCTTCACCATTTTAGCTAAAGCTCTCCCTCACTCTCTGACTTGATCCAGATGCAAATGATTGCCTTTGGGGAATAATCCCCATCTCTCTCAGTCTAGTCCTCACCGAGCGTTGCTGCACATATAAAGATAGGGTGGGAGTCCATTTGTCAAGCACAGGGGTTTACAAGCTTAGGAGTGGCCCTGTGTACTGTAAGTCCACATTAAATCACCCTCGGAGGGCTCTCTTTGTTGTGCACATGGGATGTCCACTGTGTGCAGTAGACACGCTTGAAATCTCAGCCCTGTCTACAGTCATGGCTTTCCATGCCTTTGTTAGAGACTTCCCTCCCTCGTCCATATGCAAAGCATTAGCCCACTTTTTCAAAATGCACAATCTGAATTTGCCATTAGGACACGTAAACTGAAACGTGACTGTGACACAGACTGAGATTTCTCTCTCTCTGTCTCTGTCTCTCTCTCTCTCTCTCTCTCTCTCTCTCTTTCTCCCTCCTCAAGCCGATTTTGCTGCACTGCGTTGGAGGACTGCTTGCATTTTTTTATTTTTTTTTACTGGTGGAGTTTCAACATTCTTTGCGTGCTGCAGTTGTTTTCATGACCCCCCCTCCCTTGGACCCCTACATTTTGTTTCAAGGGTTCACAGGAAGTATCTAAGTATCTGTAATCATATGAATACTTCCAAGGCATCCTGTAATCAGCTCACGACATCTCTCAGGCCCTCATATTAACACCAGGGCACCTTGATTTTTTTGTTTGGACCAAGCCTCAAATTTGCACAGTGAAAATTGAATGCCCTTCTCTCTCTAATGAGATTTAGCTTGATTATGATGTTTCATTCTCCTTGATTGTGGGGCAGAGAGTAGAGTAGAATAGAGAGAGAGAGAGAGAGAGAGAGAGAGAGAGAGAGAAGAAATCTGAAATCTTGGTAGGGCAGTGCCAGGCCTCCACTCAATCCTCTCATGTGAGCCTTGCCTCTGTGGAATTACCACAGGCAGCTGGCCAGGGATTGTTTCACATGAAAGTTTTCCAGATGCTTCCAGAGCCAGTGTACATCTTTTGTTATGGGCTCTGAACGCTCTCTCTCTTTTTTTACTGCAAATAATATTCATCTTGCCAAAGCCTCTCATCTTATATCTATGCACTAAATCTTATTCATCTTGACCTGAGAAGATTAATGGGAAAATCTATTTGAATTGTTTAGATATATACTAGATCTGAGAGGATATCAACTTAAAAGCCCTTTATTCTAATCAAATGTACTGTACTGTATCTATCTAGCTTGAAGGTGCTGGTATATACTCTCAAAATCAGATATTCATTTTCTTTGAAATGTAACTTTTTTAGAATAGTTGGATGTTTTAGGCCTAGTTATTTTTCACATGAGTTTTTTTTTCTAGTATAATTGGACACAAACATTATTTAAGAAAATAACTTTTTATTTATTGGCATGATACATTTTCAGTGAACAAACCCCAGAGGCTCCCTAGCATAAAAGCCTATGGTGAGGCTCATAAATCTCACATGACATTAAGGACTACATGCAACTCAAAGGTCTGTTTTAATATCCAATGTTATTGACATCACAAATTCATAAATTGTTTTTTGACTCTTGGGCCTTTTGACAGTTCCTAGACATATGACACATTTGTATGATGCCTGAAAGGTCCCTGCTTCCCACTGGAGATGGCAGGACTTTGTAAAATGGACATGTTTTAGTCCACTGAGAGAGCATTAAAGGAGGCTTCGGGGTTTCATCATGTCATCTCTAGTGGGATGAGAGTCATGATGTGTCTCATTTATAAATGTCAAACTCCATGTTACTCCAGTCCAAAGGAATTAAACAATTATTCTCACAACCCTCCCAATGTTAACTTGTTTTCTCCGCTGGAACATCTAGTCCTCAAACAACTGCTGCACTATTAAAAGACAATAGTTTATATGGCAAATTAGAGCAGGCACGGCATTGTAGTTTATTAAAGTCATATTTTAAGTGGACTGAGGCTTGCAGCTTAGTGGGTGTGAGCCAGCAAACATGCCAGCCGTTTCACAGCGGCCTCAGCTCCAGGCCCAGATCAACACGGAGCGGCTCCTGCCAGCTGTGTTTGTCCGTGCGGACGCCTACGTCACTTGGCAACCGAGCATGTTGCCTTTTAGGACTGTTCTGATTAGCTGGGGATGCTGGGAGTGTTGTGACATTTCCCTCGTCCGTGTCGAGGACCTCTCACCTCGCTTCCCCAACTGTATACAGCGTTGCACACACACTGGAGATGGACACCAATTAGGGGCAGACTGGCTGGACCAACCCGGGTGGTGGTGGCGAGAGAGAGCCGCGCAGAAGGGGGGCAGTGGGGCAGCTGATCCAGGTCGAGTGCAGCCTCCCATGGCTGACGGGCGGGTGGGCGGGCAGGATGGTGCGATGTGGGAGTCCCTTGTTCCTCGCCGGACAAAGAGACTGCCTTTCTGGGCATTCCACGGCCAGCGAACAGACGGCCCCGTGTCGTATGAGTGGCACTCCGGTTGGAAATAAGTTTGTTGCATTCTTGGCGGATTAGATTTGCTCCATTAAGTGCTTCTGCGGTCAGGAGGCTTGATAGCGAGCCCAGAGGTTTTGAAAGGCAGATCAGTGCTGCAGCTTACTTCTCCCCCTATAGGTTACTGAGCAGGACAGGGCCCTGGTCAGAACCCAAACTGCACCCAGACACTGCCTGTCAGTCGTTAATAGCTAGCACATCTAGATTATTCACATCTAGCATTGTTTTCAGTTGTTATCGTGATTGAATGTGCATCAACCTCCACACATTTCTTTAAACCCAAGCTCTCTTCTCCCCCCTCTCCCCTTTACAGTGTTGTCTGTAAAGTCAAGTACTGTATCTGTAACTTCTTTTCTTGAATTCTTTTAGATATCAACGAGTGTGAGATTGGAGCCCATAACTGTGACAGACATGCCACGTGCACCAACACAGCAGGCAGCTTCAAGTGCAGCTGTGCCCCAGGCTGGATCGGTGACGGGGTTAAATGCACAGGTAAGAGCCCTTAGTCTGAGGCATATAAACACTGAGAAAAGCCCATCCATTAGCTGTCAGTACTGATCCTGGTGTTAGCAGTAGTCTGAGGTCATTTCAAGGTCATGGGCTGTTTGACTCCATTTCCTGTTTGCCATGTTTGGGTTTAAGATTTACAATCTCCATGCAAGTACCCTCTGAGCACTCTGACCTCAGGCAACCTCGTATCATATCTCAGGGACTCCAGTGCATTTAGTTAAAAGCAAAGATCATGTGTGTTCAACGCATATTTCAGATCTGGACGAGTGCTCCAACGGCACCCACATGTGCAGCCACAACGCTGACTGTATGAACACCATGGGCTCCTACCGCTGCGTCTGCAAGGAAGGCTTCGCTGGAGATGGCTTCTACTGCTCAGGTGCGTGGGCCTCCCAACACTTACGCCTGATTGAGCGTTCCTGGTTCTGATGGCAGTTCACCCTGAACCCAGTGGCCTCTCCCTTCGGTTTGTGCAGACAGCGACGAGTGTGCAGAGAACGTGAACCTGTGCGAGAGCGGCCACTGCTTGAACGTGCCCGGAGGCTACCGCTGTGAGTGCGACATGGGTTTCTTCCCTACGGCTGACGGCAAAGCCTGCGAAGGTAAGGATGCTCTCCGATCAGGTCTGCTCCTGAATATCCAGTCAGAGGGTTTCACAATACTTTGTTACTTTCACCAGGCATCACATGTAGCCATGAAACAAGTCCAAAGCTGTTAGAGCAACTGCTCCCTATGCTTCTGAGATTACTTGTGTGTTTAGTCAGATGATTAAGCTTATACTAACATTCTTAGTCTGTTAAATCTGTTTGCTCTGTTTTTATAACCGCTTATGAGTGAGTGTTGAGTGTGTAAATGTTCAGGCTGTGAGTGGATGTGATGGCACGCTGTAATCAGCTGCTTCCAGCAGAGGTGTGGGTTTCCTCCGCAGGGCTTCATCCTGCCTCCTTGCCCCAGAACTGTCACTCCGCTGTGAGGTTCACACGTCCTCTCCTCCCTGCGTTCTGTTGATTTTCCCCTCCGTCCCATGATCGGCTAATCCCTAACAGCTGGCCTCCCCTCTCTGTCTGCGCAGACATAGACGAGTGCTTCTTCACCAACGTCTGCATCAACGGAAGGTGCCAGAACATGCCGGGCCTGTTCAGATGTGACTGTTACCCTGGGTACGAGTTGGAAAGAAGTGGCGGCAACTGCACAGGTAAGTGGTCCCCCACAGTGTCAGGGCCCTCGTTATCAAGACGATGTAGTGTTTACTGTCAGCCTAGTGGGAACTGGACTCCTCGTTCTGATGTGCCTCACTTTGTGACTCAGGAATGAGGTCAGGCGAATATTACACAGCCTTCGGGCCGAGCCAAACGGATCATTCCCCCTTGGGGCAGATTGCGTCAAACTCATCGAAGGGGTCGGTAATGACCACCCATTTCACAGCCATTATGAGGCGATAATGACACTGAGTTCACGGTAAACACAGAGCTACCCGTGTGTGTTTGTGGGCACTGAGCCATGGAGAGGTTGCAGGCATGACTCGAGCGGCGTTCCGCTGCCAGCACTGAGCTGAGGTCGTGACTGTCCGGCACAATGGATGGCACTGCTCCGCCTCACGTGGAGGGAATGGAAAGAGTGATCGGGCCCCATATCCTCCCTGGACGCGCTGTCATGGGGAATGAGCGCGTGCGTAAATAGTGGGAGGCGATGGAGGCCGACACACCGCAGAGCCACCGAGGGTTAGCTGTGGTCATCCCCAGCAGCAACAGTGGACCGCCAACTCACACATATGCATTTGTGTGCATACAGAAGACACACATACATATTCATGTACATGTAGACATTCAAAACTGAACACAACAAAGTAAAACAATCTTAATGTTGTGCAGTGCTCATGTATGTGTTTCTATGGCTGCCCCAATTCTGCTAAACTACACAAACAGTCATGCATGCATAATGTCTGCTACTTTCTATACATGTCATAATGTGTCTTTCTTTTACTTCACAGATGTCAATGAGTGTCTTGATCCTACCATTTGCATCAGTGGGCTCTGTGAGAATACTCCTGGCAGCTATAAGTGCATCTGCCCACCATTCTTTGAACTTAACCCATCAGGGGTTGGCTGCGTGGGTGAGTTCTACCAACTGCTTCTGAGGTCTCTTAACGACCCCTCTGGGACCTGAACTGTACGTCTAATGAAATACAGTTATGTTTATGACCCACCGCACTACATGACTGTCAGATGAGTTTGGAATAGAGGCTTAAAAACCTTTTCCTCCCATGTCAATGTAGTCAATGCTACCCGCAATGAATCACAAATATGTTTTTTTTCCTGTGGAAACATTGATCGCTGTGCCCACACCCTCTGTGTGTGCTTGTCTCTAGACACCCGATCTGGCAACTGTTACCTGGACGTACAGTCTCGTGGCGACGCGTCAGAGAGCCTGTCCTGCTCCAACGAAATTGGCCAGGGGGTGTCCAAGGCCTCCTGCTGCTGCTCCCAGGGCCAGGCGTGGGGGACGCCCTGTGAGGAATGCCCCTCACTCAACTCCTGTGAGTCACCCCAGCCCGTTTGGCAGGCCAGCAGTGTTAGTCTTTGTCAGCATGATCTTAACTGTGTTGGTGTCTATTTTTTTTAATAAAGTAGATTACAAAAGACCTCTTTGTGCAATCGTGAGTGAAGACAAATGCCTTATTAAATCTTGCAGCTTTATAACTTTGGTGGGGTTGTTTTGGGGAGGTGGGATGAGTGTGTGTGTGTGTGTGTGGTAGGGTGGGGGCGTTTGGAGGGTGTAAGTCATTTTGTTTGTTAGCCTTGGTGTTTTTATGACGGTGTGTAGCCAATGTTGGTGCATGTGCACAATGGTCTGATGTGACCTCTTACAGCGGAGTATAAAACCCTGTGTCCTGGAGGAGAGGGCTTCCGGCCAAACCCCATCACTGTCATCCTGGAGGGTAAATGTTTTAGGTCACAGTTTGTAAGTTACACACACAGTGCTCTCTGGAGTGCTGCTCAGTTGTGATGTATGAGAGCGTTGTTGTAACACATACTGAATAACATCTCACTCTTATACATAACATACATACATTGTGATTAATATCTCTCTTTTTTTATTTCCTACTCTCTTTGTTAAACAGACATCAACGAGTGTCTGGAGCTTCCTGGTTTGTGCCAAGGAGGAAATTGCATTAATACATTTGGGAGCTTTCAGTGTGAATGCTCAAAGGGCTTTGCATTGAATGAAGAGACCAGGATCTGTGAAGGTAAAGGATAAAACAAGTCTGTTTTCTCTCCCTTCAGGCTCCATCTCTGAAACATTTTAGGCAGGAAGGAAATTGAGACCAGCCGTTTGTTTTCCTAGGATGGAGAACGGGGAGGAAATATCAAAACAAGCAATGCTAGCATTTGTTGTCTCCTAGCCATCGTGCTGGTGGTTGTGCTCCCTCATGCAGTCACATGTGTCGATAAATCTGGAGGAGCGGCTGACTTTGGGGCCTAATCCCCCCCAGAAGGCCCATCCGGCCCTGTCACTGGGAGCCTGTGTTGTGGTCAGCTACCATCCCCACGACAGAACACTGTTAAAGAAATCATGGCCCCGCAGAGACTAGCGATCATCGCCTCCCTGGCCAACATGTGCTTAACGGCATTTTAATTGGGCCCCGTGTTGGTTGGACGGCAGAACAAAAAGGTTGTGTCTGGAATTTGCAAGCATCCATATCATTTTGGAGAGGATGTGCTTTATTTTCATTTCTTTTTTTACTTAGCTAACTGCAGGGCTAGCTTGCTATTTTTTTACCATCCTCTGGAGGCTTGAAGGCATGGTTACAATGAGAGCCTTCCCTAATGAGATGTCCTCTTCTCTGTGTCTCGCCCTATTCCAGATGTGAACGAATGTGAGCGTCCAGGAATCTGCGGGCCCGGTCAGTGCTACAACACCATCGGCAACTACACCTGCATCTGTCCACCAGATTACATGCAAGTCAATGGTGGCAACAACTGCATGGGTGAGCTTTTGTTTCTTACATTTTAGTCTCATAACTTTGACTTAATAAGACATAGAGTCTCAAATATAGTCTCAGATAGAAGAGTCATTATAATATAATTCAGAATACTATCCTTGCTGGACGTAAATTGGGATATTTCAAGATATCTTTCATTCTACCTATGTTGATGCTCCATACTTTTTGACCACACAGACATGAGGAAGAGCCTTTGCTTCAGGAATTACTATTCAGACAATGGCACGTGTGATGGGGAGCTCAACTTCAATGTCACCAAGAAGATGTGCTGCTGTTCATACAACATAGGCCGAGCCTGGCACAAGCCCTGCGAACAGTGTCCTGTACCAAGCACAAGTGGGTACACAACTCAAATGTCAAGGGCCTAGTATGCTAACTTTTTCCTCCTCAAAAAATAAACTTTGCTTTTGTGAATTTGTTTTCTCTCCGCAGCTGAATTTGCCCAACTATGCGGCAGTGAACGGCCTGGCTATTATATTGACATTTACACTGGACAGGTCATCGGTATGTAGGAATGTAAATTACATTCTTGTTACTTTAATATCTCAAAAATGTTGTAATGCAAAACTAAGTATATGTTTTTTTGTGGTTTGACAGACATCGATGAGTGCAAGGAGATTGCTGGTCTGTGTGAGAATGGTCTGTGCATCAACATGATTGGAAGCTTCAGGTGTGAGTGCCCCATGGGATTTGTCTATAATGACAAGCTGCTCATCTGTGAAGGTTGGTACATCAGCTCCCTCTGGCTGAAATAGTGTACTCTTGTCTATGCCCAAAGTGCTTATCCTAGCCATGACAACCAACATACACAAAAACAGATGCAAATAGTTAGTAGAATTTTCAGTCTGTGTGTCATTGGGGTCACTCATTGTCATTGTAAAGATGGGCTATGGCCTAGTAATGTGAATTCAACTGTGTCTGTGTGTGTGTGCGTGTGCGTGTGTGTGTGTGTGTGTGTGTGTGCGTGTGTGTGCGTGTGCGTGCGTGCGTGTGTGTGTGTGTGTGCGCGTGCATATTCTCAGACATTGATGAGTGTCAGAATGGACCAGTGTGCCAGCAGAATGCTGCTTGTCAGAACCTGCCTGGAAGTTACCGCTGTGAGTGCAAGCCTGGCTACCGCTTCACTCCTACAGGACAGTGCCTGGGTAAGACCCCATCTGAGGAGCTGGAAACAATCCCTAATGTCATGAGTGTTTTAATGTAATTGATTTGTCTTTTCACTGCTTTTGAGTTCCACCTCATGATCAGAGACAGAGGCTAATCTGTAGCATTCCTAGCAATGCTGGCCATGTAGTCACTCTCAGGAATGAAGGAGAGAACTAGCAGTGTGAGTAGACTAGCAGCATAATCAATCACTAACAGTGACTAACAGTGTACAAGAAAAAGAAAAATAGAAAAAGTCATCTTTCATGTTTGAAACATAAACTGAAAATGTCATTTCAGTGCCGTTTTCAATTCACTTCTAATGAAAGACATCCAAAGATTCTGTTCCCTGTCAGTTCCACAGAAAGTCAGACCATAGACAATGCTTAGCCCAAATACCATGCTAATATTCTGACTGTAACCTCACAATACCTTGAAATTAATGTCAGCTTAGTTGCGTGTAACTAACCCAAAGGTCTTAATTTGCACTCAGGAAGTTTAACTGTGAAATAAAAAATCCCCCTCAGCTCTTGGCCCGCCGCACTTGAACCATGCCCAAGCGAGAGCAGTGTCTCAGGGATAGAATGCCCCCCACCCATCCTTGCACGAAGGGGAACATTAAGACATGAGCTATGCTCTGTTATAACTGGACAACAGCGGGAGCTATTTCAAGCTGTGGAGGAGGGCAATCCATCACAAGGGTCTGGCCTCTCCTCAGTACACATCCAGCTCTGCTGCCGCTAGTGCTGGTGCTGGTTCTGGTGATGGTGCTGGTTCTGGTGCTGGTACTGGTGCTGCGGGGGTTTTGCACAAGGCCCCTCGGAGGATGACTCAGGGTCTGGGAATTCTCAGCCCGCTGGCTTCCCACTGGCTGGGCTTATTTTGTGTGCAGTGGCACAGCTCTCTATTTGGTATGTGGCCAAAGGTAGCAACGGTGGGGACGAAGATGAAGATGATGATGGTGGGGATCGTTTTAACCGCCCAGACTAGACTGGTGATGTGAGACTGGTAGTGTAGAGTGATGACCACAGTTGTTGTGATATTAATGGTGATGGTGGTATATTTCTATGTCAGTATAGAATACATGCAAGACAACAGATAGAGCTCTATGATTACTGTAAATGATTATGATGATGATAATGATGATTATTATTATTAGGTCTGTTGACATTTCTTCTTTTCTCTTTCTGCAGATCGTAATGAGTGTATTGAGAATCCCAATGTGTGCCACCCCGGACAGTGCTTTGACAACATTGGGAGTTACCGTTGCCTATGCCCTAATGGGTATAAGTCCACCTTAGATGAATCCATGTGCATAGGTTAGTCACATTCAATACTGCATTTCATATGAATCCATGTGAATAGGTTAGTCACATTCAATACTGCACTTCATATGAATCCATGTGCATAGGTTAGTCACATTTAATACTGCAGTTCATATGAATCCATGGGCATAGTTTAGTCACATTCAATACTGCACTTCATATGAATCCATGTGCATAGGTTAGTCACATTTAATACTGCAGTTCATCTGATTTTCTATGTTTACTGTTTTAGCTCATTTTGTGTTTTGGGAGTGCAAGTGGACTTATCTGCGGGTGTGGTTGATTTCTGCTTATTAGATGTGGATGAGTGCGAGAGGCAGCCGTGTGGAAATGGGACGTGCAAGAACACACTGGGCTCCTACAACTGCATCTGCTACCCTGGCTTCGAGCACTCCCACAACAACGACTGCATTGGTACGCCTTGAGAAGCATGATTGACCATGCTCTTGTTTCACACGGCCTGGTCACTGACACATACTCAAGTGTCCTGACCGAAACTGACAGGACGTCGTTTAGAGATCTTATTAAACTGCCTGCATGCCATAGTGCTGAAGGCTTACAGCAGAATGCCTCCTGCTCAACACAGAGTTGGACTGTTTATGGCCAGGCCAGTTTGGCCAGGTTTTTGGACTGACTGCTTTTTTTGCTGTTGACTGTTTTGTTGACTCAGTTTTGCGATTGTGTTTCAGACACGGACGAATGTGCCACGCAAAGGGGCCTGTGCCGCAACGGAAACTGCCTGAACACGGTGGGCTCGTTCCAGTGCGTGTGCCGGGACGGCTACGAAATCACGGCGGACGGGAGGATGTGTGTGGGTAAGAGGAAGGCAGTGACCCCCAGCGCTGCGCCCGATGCCAAGAAAAACAGGATACGGTTTCTTGTGGCTAATTTTTGAGGTTGTGAGAAAGGGGGGGGGAAACGACGGGCTGAGCACTCAGTGTGTTTGGCAGCAACAGAAGATCATATGTGGGTTCAAGTGCTCTTGTTGTGAGGACAGATGATAGGTTCTGATTTAATGCTCCGTGTTCTCCCGTAGACATCAACGAGTGTGCCGACAACCCTGGACGATGTGGCCCTGGAACTTGCCAGAACCTGGATGGCACCTATAGGTGCATCTGTCCTAACGGGTACTACGTTGTGGACGAGAAGTGTGAAGGTATATACATACCGCTAAGCTCCAAGTCCCATCTTTGGGCTGTGCTAGTGCACATCGCATGCGTGCCCTGATCTCGTACAGCGTGATAATGTGATGCAGACGGCCCTTGAAGCAGAAACTCCCGTTCCCAGTGTTACACACACACACACACACACTCCCAGTGTCAGGAGATATAAAAAGACGATTGTTCTTTGGTCACAGGGCTGCTGAATTAAGCAACTTTTTTTCCCCTCAGTGCTTCTCCATCTGTTGCGTTTTCTTAATGCATGTGAATAAAGACACACACACACACACACACACACACACACACACACACACACACACACTCACACACACAGACACTGCATAAGCTGGGATGAGTGACATTCTGTCATATCCTGCATAAACTTTGTTTACTGACCTGGAACATCTAGCGCTCTCTTGGTCTTTTTATTTACAGATAGATAAATAGATAGGCAGGTGTAAATCTAGGTTGAGTTACTGTAAATACATGTGTTGATATGATGTTATGTTTTATGAACTACAGTGACCTCAAGGCCATAACCCCTAGCAATCTACACTTTTAGTGTTTCATGTTTTTTTTTTTTTCATTCCGTTCTGGAAAGGAACTGATCTGCAGGTCTTTTAGAGCTCTGTTTTATAAGTGAAAGAAAACCACACAAGTCCTAAACGAATGTAGCTCAGCATTTGCTGACAGCGTCCCATACGAGCTGCCGGCACTCAGAGGAGCACACCTGTTCACACACATTTGTGGTCAGGAGCTCTGTGCTCTGTAATACTCAGGCTGGATCAAAATGCTGTCGAGTGCTCACAGGCGAGTCATGCTGAGCTCGACAGGAAGGCCAGGGTCAGTTCAAAAAGCCCCCTGTCAGCTTTGTTCAGTCTCCCCTGAAAACCACAGATGAGTTTGCAGGGCCCATACTCTTTGTGTATAATGCCAGCCTGATGAAGCTACTTCAAGTCCAGCTTCTTCAGTCAGTTGAGTTTCATGCAAGGCTCCATGGATCCCTGTGTTATGTTGCGAACTGCACTAGTTTTGTATTATAGGCATAATATTATGAAAGGGTTGACATGTCCTGACTTTTTTTTTCATTCTAAAAACATTCCCATTTAGTTGTCGGAACATGGATTTAAATTAATTATTTAGAAGAACATAATTTTTCAATGCAAGCAATAAGTTAGATGCATCTTTTTGGGAAGGGCAGGGCAACAATTGAAAAAATTCAGATCACTTTCCAAGGGGACTAAGTAAAAGATGCTCTTGTGTGTGGTCCCCATCACATTTATGGTATTCTGTCATTTTCTGTTTTTCTATGTTTTCGTGATGTTTATCATCACAATACAATCCATTGACTCATAACATTCCCATTTGGTTTGCTACTCCCACAAACTAATTCTGTGGTCAGACATTGTGAGTGCATGTAAGGAATTACTCTTTACAGATGAGATATGTTTTGTGTGTTTCTTGTGGCAGATATTGATGAGTGCACACAGACCCCCGATATCTGCATCTCTGGTACCTGCACTAACACACCAGGTGGCTTCAGATGCGACTGTCCAGAGGGCTACCAACTGACCTCCTCTGGACGGAGATGCCTGGGTAAGCCTTTTCAGCATGCTCATTTTTAGATTAGCCCGCTCAAGCCAGGAGCAGTCATTTTAAGTGAGAAGGAAACCGGGATGTTTAACAATTACATTAGTGGAATTAAAAAAAGATCTGTAAAGCTTTACTGCAGAAATAAAATATATTGTAGTGTAATGTGCCTAAGAGTATGAAGCATTATATTACAGCATACACACCATGCTATTTCTGGAATTTCTTCTGGACTTCAGCATAGTGTCATATATGCAATGTCCACTTTGTGTTGGGGCTTCCATGACCACCTTGATTGCTGTGTCTTCCGTGATCCGTTACATAATGCAGATAAATCAGAGGTGCATTTTCACAGCTCAGATCACCAAGTGATGGAATACAGTGCACTAACATGTGGCCAGCTTCTGTCCTAGCTTTTCTTTTAAGCACTTGAGGTACAGTATTGTTTAATTACCAGGTCATATAGTCATCCTCATTCACAAGTAATTAACACCGGGAACACTTCCCCAGGGAGGCAAAAGACATGTCAGGTTCCCCGTGTCGAGCTGCTGTTTTTCCATGTCGTCATCCGCGGAGCAGGAATGTGTTTGGGAGTTCCCCCTATACTGAAGAGAGTGATGACATAAGTTGAAAGGGAAGGTTTACGGCCTCTGCCTCCCTCTCCCACACACGGGACAGCGGCTGGGCAATGGGCGAGGTCCACCAAATTACGAGAAGCAGGTCTTGGGAATTTGAGGGAAAAAACACACAATTGAATAATAGATGGTCCCCAGGCTCCCCCTCAATTAAACACTTTAGTATTTCACCACAGCCCTGGCTGCCATGTGATAATTGGGTGCCCTCTGAATACATTCAGTGGCTTTCGCGTGTACTGTTGTCATACCACAGACGGAGCCGATGCATTGGGTGGGTGGGATGCTGATGCTGATGGGAGGGAGACTGGGCCTCGCTTCTTTGGTTAAAGACTAAAGACAGGGAAAGAATAAGCTGATAAATCACTTTTCGGGGGAGAAAAAGGAATGAGACGCTCACTCCACATTCTTCCACGGTATTTTAAGCCAGGTGTGTGTGTGTGTGTGTGTGTGTCTGTGTGTGTGTCTGTGTGTGTGTCTGCGTGTGTATGTGTGTGTCGTATGATCTACGGGGGTCAGATGGATTATTTGTGTAGAGCGAGGGAAGGCCAGTACAAACACTCCAGAGGCCACATCTCCAGCGCCTGCTTTTCATTACCAGCTGAGGAGGAGGAAAAACAGGTCCCTCGCAGGGCTCCAGTGAGTGCGGGTGAAGGATGGGCTCTGGCTCAGGCGTGGGCGTCTACGCTACAGTGGCCATGTGATGAGCGCTAAGGCCCCTGGGCCCAGAGGCCCGCACCTTCTAGACCGATCAGGGGACGTCCCGATGGCCCGGTCTCGCACCACTGATGAGGAGAGTGGGCCCTGGAGCCAAAGGCCAGGGTCAGGATCCTGGAAAGCGCCTGCTCTTGTGATTGTGAAAAAGACGACCTTAAATCCACTCTAATCCCACCTTAAATCCCACTCTGTGCCTCAGAAACTCATTTGAAAGTCTGAAATATGGATGAGCATGAAGTTAACTTCTCTCTCTCTCTCTCTCTCTCTCTCTTCTCTCTCTCTCTCTCTCTCTCTCTCTGTCCTTCAGATATGCGGATCCACTACTGCTACACCAAGTTCGAGAATGGCCGCTGCTTGGCCCCTCAGGCCCATAACACCACCAAGGGGCAATGCTGCTGCAGTGTCATGCCTGGTCAGGGCTGGGGCGACCCCTGTGAGATCTGCCCCAGCGTGGGCGAGGGTCAGTCCAGTTCCCCCGAAGCCCTACAAGACACATTTCACACTTTTGAAATCATAAGCTTTTTAATATCATTCACACCTAGAAGACCTGAACGCATAAGTAATGCATAGTAAGGTTTCCGCTGCTAAGCTATATGTTTCCATTTCTTTTTCCAGAGGCATTTACAGTTCTGTGTCACCATGTTGGCCAGACCTTTGGGCCAGATGACAAGGCTCTTGGTAAGCTTGCTCTATGCTCTGTGGTTGTGCATCTTAACAGTCAAATGCCTTCACAATGATAGCCATGTCAGGACAGATCATTGGTTTACTGTCTGATGCTTTGGGTTAGACATTGATGAGTGCGCAACCAACCCGAATGCCTGCAATAACGGAGAGTGCATCAACACGGATGGGTCTTACCGCTGCGAGTGTCCCTTTGGTTTTAGACTGGACACCTCTGGTATCAACTGTGAAGGTGAGTTTCTGGAAAGGTTGGCCATAGTCAGAATCATAAATTATACATTTTCGAAAAAACTTGTATCTGGCATGATGCATGATGTCACACCACTCAAATACACGAGCGTCCAATGAGGGAGGTGAAAAGTGAGTAGGGAAAGGTGTGGTGAACAGAAATGACATTTGGTCTCCATCCTCTCACCCCCCACAGATATCAACGAGTGTGACCTTGGCAACCCATGTGGCAACGGGACCTGCACCAACGTCATCGGGGCCTTTGAGTGCACTTGTGACGAGGGCTTCGAGCCAGGACCAATGATGTCGTGCGAGGGTATGGTGTGACTTCCTTTCATCTTCAGCAACTCAGCTAATTCTCCTCTTGCTCAAGAGCTGTTTACACAGATGTGAGATATCTGTGATGCCAAGGAAAATGCTAGTGATGGTACCAAGATGTACAGTGATGTATCGCCGCACACTGATGAAGCCATTAAAATGATCACTTTCCATATGGACAGCTCTCTGCACATTAATCTTTTTAATTTAAAAAACATCATGCTGGTCGTGGTCATTATAATTTTGTTAAACATATGGAAGTACTAATTGTGCATGCACTGCCGTGGCAGTGAAGTAAGAACTCTGTGGTGTCCCTGCCTCCTCTGTGCCCCTCCAGATGTGAACGAATGTGCTCTGAACCCTCTGCTGTGTGCATTCCGCTGTGTCAACAATCACGGCTCCTACGAGTGCAAGTGCCCCACTGGCTACGTCCTCCGGGAGGATCGCAGGATGTGCAAAGGTGCTCCATCAGACATACAGTACAGCATTCACAGAACTGAGAGGATTGTTTAGATACACAGAGCCTTGTGAAATACAGTTGGTGCTTAAAGGTAGTTCATCTCCCTGGCAACAATCGGAAGGTAATTTTAGCTGCAGTGTACGAGTTTGAACTGGATGAGCTGTTAAAAGAGGAGGCTGTATCTTCCCATGGCATTCCTGAGACGACACTGAGGTGTTATTTGACAAGAAGCCCAGACAGGGTGGCATGAGCTTCAGCTGCTGTCTTTCAATAAAGAATTCATAATGTAAATCCACATTTTTGGCGTTACGTAATGGATAGACCATTTTCCTGGAGTCTTTATGAGGGTGGAAAATACACACAAGTGCGTTTACACTCCTGGATGAGAAGCTGAAGTGCAGTGGACAAGACCCTTTCAGACTGTAAACTCTGAACAGGTTGAATCCCTCAGTCTCTTGGGCTATATAGGCTCTTATTTACATTTCACTTATAAACAGCACCCTAGCTCCATTTTCAAACTTGCCAGCAGACCGAACCTGGCTGGCTTAATAGTGGACTACGTTGCTCTCAAGCTTTACTGCCCATGTGACATAATGCTTTCAGATTCACACAGCAACAGCAAAGGTCGGAGGTCATTGTCTGACCTCCAATATGGTTATTTGTCATTTTGACTCCCATGCACACACAGGCTGTGTGGTGTGAAAGTAATGTTCTCTTTGTCATTCTTTTTTTTAGACCAGAACGAGTGTGAGGATGGCATTGACGACTGTGAGTCACGTGGCATGACATGCAAGAACCTCATCGGCACGTTCATGTGCATCTGCCCGCCAGGATTCATGCGACAGCCCAATGGAGAGGGCTGCATGGGTACGGTCACAACACTGGGTCAAGTGCAAAATGGTGTACAACGGCAAATAGTACTCACTTGGGGAAAGGAAACCAGCTGATAGCCTTAATGACTCCTCTGAGTTCATTATCACTCTCTAGGAGGTGCATAGTAAATCACTTGGTGAGTTTGGTTTGGTTGGGCTTGTTTATAAAAGGGTATAGGCATGGAGACTGAGGAGTATGAATGATCCAAAATGTTGGCGATGGAGGCAAATATCCGTGTAGGCTATCAAGTGTCATCAAGCACACAAGAACCGCTGAGATGCCATATAACAGCCAATAGAAGCATTGGAAACATTGTTAGAAATGAAAGCTCATTTTAAGATCAATTATTACGTTTCTCCAGTTGGAAACCGCTTTTATTTTTTTATACCAGTTTATTATTTCTGGCAAAAGTTAATGTAAACTACAGTTTATGCCAAAATTGTGATTGATACATAGCCTTGTCATAAGTTTAATGAACCAAGCCAAGTGTCATTAAATGAATCACCAGTCCCATTTATCTACCGGTAAAATACTAATTATTAAGTAAATTGCATTTTAAGCTGTTCTATCACACAAACCCTTATATGATGTGTTGTGTTCAGATCTGAACGAGTGCAGCGCTAAACCAGGCATCTGTCAGAATGGACGCTGTGAGAACACGGTGGGCAGTTACCGCTGCAGATGTGACCAGGGCTTCAACCCCAGTCCCACGCAGACTGAGTGCATCGGTGAGTAGGTGATGATCCACCTGGAGGCATTTAGGGTTTTCTTATCTCTTTTCATGTCTGTTTATATAGTTTACACACCATAGGCTATTTTCTCCTTGTTTTTGTTTTATAATTTATAGTCTGTTTTTATAGTGTTTTAAAATAGTGTTTTAAAATGATGCCCGGAATGCGTCAATAGAATGTGTTACGTCATTATGTGTCGGATGGTGGGGGTACGCGAGCCGAGTCAGGATGTAGGTGGTGGTACACGGGGGAAAAAAAATTTGGGAACCGCTGGTATTGTTGTAACATTTTGAAATATAGCGATTTTTAGCCGAATATTCCCACATAAGAGTGTCTTTTTGGAAATCTCCCAGATTCCTTTTGAAGATTGCCACCCGGTTGAAAACTACAACAACAACAACATGTCTTTGTTTGTTTGCAGACAACAGGCAGGGCTTCTGCTTCACGGAGGTCCTCCAGACTCTGTGCCAGATGACATCCAGCAGTCGCAACAGCGTCACCAAGTCGGAGTGCTGCTGCGACGGCGGCCGTGGCTGGGGGCCCAACTGTGAGCTGTGCCCTCTGCCAGGCACCACGCAGTACAAGAAGATGTGCCCACTCGGCCCTGGGTACACCACAGATGGCAAAGGTAGGCTTTTTAGAAGTTAAGTTACCACTGACGCACACAGAGATGGAGACCTACGCGGAGCAGAGTGAAGTGTTGGGCTTGTAATATTGCTAGCACACCAGTTAGCACAGTGACTTCCTTACCTTTAGTCTGAAGGAATGATCTTAATTCAAATGATAAAATGTGTAAACCTGTGACATCTGTATTAGTTGGTATCACTGTAAAGACATCCGTGCTCTATGTTTTAGATATTGATGAGTGTAAGGTGATGGGGAACCTCTGCAAGAACGGCCAGTGTGTCAACTCCCTGGGCTCCTACTCCTGCGTCTGTAAAACAGGCTACACCCCTGATATCATTGGAACTCTATGTGTCGGTGAGTGACTGCAAACCTATCCACCTGTCCAGGCATAATGCCAGAGGTGTTCAGTATTCCTTTTTGCAATATCCTATATGGACTAATCACAACAACACTCTACTGTGAAAACGTATATTCCCTACCTTAGATGTGGATGAGTGTTCCCAAGCTCCAAAGCCCTGCAACTTCATCTGCAAGAACACAGAGGGGAGCTACCTGTGCTCGTGCCCCAGGGGTTACCTCCTGCAGGAGGACGGCAAGAGCTGCAAAGGTACCGGGGCCTCACTTTCTCATTCCCCAATCCCCACCGAGCAGACATGCAGATAGCCAGGAGATGCACGTCACTCTAGACCACTCAAAAGGGCCTTTTCATCACAGTTTGACCATCTTCTGCTACACATATGAACTTAGTTTTAGAGGTGATATTAAACTGGGCTACTCTTCATTTCTCCTCTATTTTCTCCTCTATTTTCACAAACACCTTTAGGCCTCATATTATACAAGGTTTTTACAACCATAATTAAAAGTTTAGGGCACTGCGTGTGAACTTCCCTACTGTATCTAGCTATGTTCCCATTCAGTTAAGTACTGTGAGTCTGTGAACTCTGCAGGCTTTCCAGTTAACTAGAGTTCAGTGAGGGGTCCTTCTCTAGACAAAACTTCACATTCCCTCTTGACGTGCTTTCAAGGTCACCATTTGGCGGAGAGAGCGCTGGGCCCTTTGCCCAATTTCCTGCTCGGGAGAAAGGAGGGAGGGCTTGCTTGCTGCTACACTTCATCTCTGGTTACTCTCTTCTCTCTCTCTCTCTCTCTCTGTTTCTCCAAGCTGATCTAGAATCAGTATTCCCAAATCACACCTCTCCACTAATTGTGAGCAAGACATGGCTACAGTTCCCAGACCAGCTGCCCAGGACAGAGAGTTATGACACCCCATGGGAAACGCTCGCCATCTTCCCCTCCCCTGTTGGCCAGCTATCAGTTCAGTACATAGAGGCTGTGATCCCTGCATCCTGCCAGAAATGTTTTTTTTCCCCAGTTAGCATTAACTCGTAAACAAACCTTAAACCACAGAACGGCTCGGCAGTCATTATATTGCCATTCCTCATTGTACATACAGTTGCAGGCTAGAGAGCTTTTCTACCCCATCGTGTTTCCGGGGGCTAGTTCATTCACAGGTCACTGTTTTAAGGGGTAATGTACAATTAACAATGACCCCCTCCCCATCAATCTCACAAACACACACACACACACACACTAAGCAAAGTGTTTGGGTTGTGAGTCTGCCTGGAGAGTAGGGGCCTGTGTGTTAGCTAAAGCAGACCAGAGCTTTGTGTTACTTGGCAGCCACAGTCTCCCTTTTCCTGAAGCTCCAATCCCAGACAGTTTCTCTCTCTCTCTCTCTTCCCCTGTCTCTCTCTCTCCCTTCCTCTGTCTCTGTCTCCCTCTCTTTCTGGGGGGAATTTCATCAGTGAATGAATGCTCCCTGCTTCCTCTTATCTGTCACCCTCTCTTTTTTCGCTTCATCCGAAGACAAAGTCTTTCTTAAAGCATCCAATTGTTAATCTAGAGCTGTTCCTGCAAGGACAGAACATAATATCTGAACTAGACGGTCAAGGTGCACTTAAGCTTGTTCAGACATTGTGCTGGATTGGACAAAGATCTGGCAAAAACTGATTGGGAAATCTTTCTTTTCTCTTTCATTTATTTTTGAGTAATTCCATATCTTTAAAAAGCTATATATTTTGCACTGCGTGCTGGTTGTACTGCTCACTAATTTACCTCCTATCGCAGACCTGGATGAGTGCTCAACCAAGCAGCACAACTGCCAGTTCCTGTGTGTCAACACCATCGGAGGCTTCACCTGCAAATGCCCTCCTGGATTCACGCAGCACCACACTGCCTGCATTGGTAAAAATCTCTCTCTCTGTTTCACTCACTCACATACTCTCTCTCTCTCTCTCTCTCCCACACACACTCTCTCTCTCACACACACACACACACACACACACACACACAAAAACATACAAGTTTTACTTCTTATCTCACATCCCTTTTATTGCCTCTTTTACGGCTTTATCCTGGAATTAATGGATTCAGAGTAATGTCTCAACAAGTCCAATAAACCTAACTGATTTGTAGTGATGGCAACGTAATAGTTGCTTGTTTTGGAATTTCCAGCACCTCTATCACCATGGATACGACGAAGTTTGCAGTGCCCACTCAAGCACTTTTAATAGTCGCAGGTCATTGCAGGGACAAAGGACTGCACCAAGTAATATCATATATTGTTGCCTAGGTTTCAAGTGTCAGGGTAGTATTTTGTGCAGTCCAATAAATCAGGTACTGTAACGGCAGGTATCACTTATGTGATGAAATTATGGGAACGTTATTAGATTCAACTAAATTGTGTGTTGATAGTGTTAACTTGTCTTTTACTAAATTAGGTTATAGATACTTGGACTGTTCGCTACCCTGATATACACATGATACATTTGTTTGATATGTCAACAAACGTAACACCCTACCACCTATGTTGTTGTTTACATTTTGAATTGAGTGTAAAGTAAAAATTCCTCGTTTCACACAGACAATAATGAGTGTGCCACTGATCCTGGTCTCTGTGGAACCAACGGTGTCTGTCAGAACAGCCCAGGCAGCTTCAACTGCGAGTGCCAGCGTGGCTTCTCTTTGGACCAGAACGGTCAGAGCTGTGAAGGTCAGTCACTACAACATGTATTATCTGCTGTGGAATTGTACTTTTAATAATAATGAAACTTGTACTATAAACAGAAACAATCTAGTGACTATCGAAATAATAGAATAGATAATAGAAACTAATTGTGACCATCGATATTAACTTGTACTTATTGACTATTGATTAATTACTTAATTAATTTGATATACATGGACAATGTGTGTGTGTGCTGACAGACATGGATGAGTGTGATGGAAATCACCGATGCCAGCATGGTTGTCAGAACATGGTGGGTGCGTACCGTTGCAGCTGTCCTCAAGGTTATCTGCAGCATTACCAGTGGAACCAGTGTGTGGGTGAGTAACTCACAGAAGCTGTCTGGACTGGTGTGTCTGTCTGGGGCACACACACACACACACACACACACACACACACACACACAGACACCACACACACACACACACACACACACACACACACACACACAGACACCCACACACACACACACACACACAGACACACTCACACACACTCAATCTTTCCTTGTCACAGCCTTTCTCCTATGTGCAAGATTTCCCTTTCCTGGAAGCTCAACCTTTCCTCTCCAGATTATGCAGAGTTAAAAGGATGTCTAATCTTTTTAGAGCAGTGACCTCACAGTTGAACCTCCCTTGGTTTCCTTCAAACACAAAAACACACTGTCTGAGCTTACAGTTGGAAAATAAATATTTATGCAAAGTAACATTTGGGCAAGGATAAGACTCAACAGATTTGGGTCAAACGAGCGCCACGCTCCATGCTCATGCGGACACATGCATGGCGGTTCACTCTCGAGCCTCTTTCGTGAAACCCGAAACCATAAAAGAGCTGCTTATTAGCAGGGGAGAAAAACAGCATTATATAATTGTGTGGGCACACACTGCTTAATTTCTAGGTGTAAGCTACAGTTTGACAGCCCTAATAATAAGCAGTGATGTGAAGGAATGCGTGTGGACAGTTGCTCTGTGGATTATGACACCCGTGCCCATCTGCCTTGGCATTCCAGATGAGAACGAGTGCCAGAACAGCCAGATCTGCGGCAGCGCTTCCTGCCACAACACCCTGGGCAGCTTCCGCTGCATCTGCCCGAACGGCTTCAACTTCGAGCAGCACAGTGGTGGCTGCCAGGACGTCAACGAGTGCTCGTCCTCGCAGAACCCCTGCAACTACGGCTGCTCCAACACCGACGGAGGCTACCTGTGCGGATGCCCGACGGGCTACTTCAGAGCAGGACAAGGGTGAGCCCAGACATGCCATTCATGTGGAACTCTGGACTCAAACTATAAACAGTTTAAGAAAGTTTGCAGAAAGTTTGCAGGACTACATTTGGGTTTGCTCATGTAGACAGGTTTCTAATTTGTTTATGAAATAACTCTTAACATTATGGGAAGTAGTATAGTCATCCAACTGTTGCCCAGAACATCTGAATGATTTCTGACATGGTGCTCTTACCTTCTCTCTGGTTGAACGGTTCACCTGTGTTTCTGTTTCAGGCACTGTGTCTCTGGCGTTGGCTTTAGCACTGGGGTTCCATTAGCCAGCGGTGGAGGTGGAGGTGGAGAGGGAGATGACAACTCCCTCTCCCCAGAAGCCTGCTATGAGTGCAAGATCAACGGATACCCCAAGAAGGGCAGGAAACGCCGAAGCACCAATGGAACTCTGGATGAAATGGTAATAGTGCATTTATCTTAGGGAGTATCTGTGGGTGCTGTGTGAACTTGGCCCCAGTATTTAATTTGTGATTGAGGTTCTGAATTTTAGAACGATTCAGTCCATTTCTGTGAGTGTATTTAGACACCTTTTCCCAGTGCATTACCCAACCTTGATGCAATACTATCTTGATGATAGACCAGTTCTGTTTTGGATATTCCGCAGATCTTGACAGAAAGAATTTTAAGGCAGACATTTGTGCCTTGTTTAGGTATATTCTAACCACTTGTGGTCAGAAAAACCCTCAGCACCACTACTTAGAAATATAACCTACATTTCACTGAATGACTTACAAAAAAGTTGACCAAGCAAATGTAACAAGACAGAGTCTGAATAAATAGTGGTAAGTCTTAAACACCCTTAGCAACGATGTATCCACAATTACGCCATATGTTTAAAAAACACAGTTTGCAGATTTTGACAGGTTGTTATTATAAAGTCATTTCAGTTAGATAAAATATTTGTACCCATGGTTGAGTAATAGAAAGAAGTAAACATGGGACTCTCTGTTAGAGTAAATACAAGCAACTTGCTCCTGAAATATTATAATCTCATATTCTTATGTTCCAAGTTGCAATATGTAGAATTCTTAGAACATCATTTTAGGATTGCGACAGTTGAGTTTTGTCAGCATTTTGAAAACATTTTGTCTGAATTACTTGCAGAATGAGCAGGAGACAATCAGCCTGGCCAGTGTGGACGTTGAAGACACCCTCCTGTTCAACCTGAACATCAGTGATGTGAAAAGCAAGGACCACATCCTGGAGTTCATCCCAGCACTCTCCACCCTCAACAACCACGTCCGCTACACCATCGACTTTGGTAATGACGAGGGCCTCTTCAAAATCAACCAGAAGGAGGGCATAAGCTATCTCCACTTAGCCAAGAAGAAAGCTCTTGTCCCTGGAGCCTACTTTTTACAAGTCAGCAGTGTGCCCCTGTATAAGAAGAAAGAACTGGCTCAGTTGGAGGACAGGCATGACAAAGACTACCTCACGGGACAGCTGGGGGAGACACTGAAAATGAAAGTGCAGATTGTATTCCATTAACCTGGACAACAGCAGAAGGGCTTGCCACCAAAGAAATGAGCGGGTGGGACTACTACAGTATCAATTCCCAAAGACGATTCCATATATCATAGATACAATTTCTTAGCATTCCAGTAAGAATTACCACCACGGTGCCTCTTAAATGCACTAGACATGGATTCTGCTGACAAAAACCACTTTGATATGCATTGTATGAAAAAAAAAAAGCGAATGTCTTCAAATAAGATTTTGTACTATGATATGTTGAATCTGGCAACACTTAGTGGGACAAGGAAGACTGCAGGAAGGCACTGATGCTGCGATTTGTTCACCACTCGGCAGTCAGAAGTGTTCTTATTTTTTAAAGTTTGATGGACTCCGCTTTATAATTATGCTTTCCCCCATCTTCTCTACTGACTACATCATCGCTAATCATATTTACTGGTGCTAGTAACATGACAACATAGATTTATAAATGCACTGTAATACTCCACAGGCACGGTGGCCGTACGCAGTCTGGCCTATAGCAGGCCAATTTCCCATCTCTTTTGCAACCAACAGCAGTTAGTTCAATAGCCTCTCTGTTCTCAGTATATGCCTATGCTATGTGTAAATTAAGTGTGTTTATACTGTAATCATGCCACTTTTTAATCTTGGAAGCATTTGTAAACTAGATGGAGCCCTTAATTGAAGAGGGCTTCGTTATGGTGCTTATAATGACCAACTACTTTGTTTTTATTTCTTTGTTTTTTTGTTTTGTTTTGTTTTAAAACTGTGTACATCGTTCCAATGATAAATATCTGTGACTTCAACCAAAATGATGCACTGAGGTCCTCCTGGCCACTCACTCTTGCGCAAGTACAATCAGTGCTGTCATCCCCCATGATGACGACATCAACACCAACTTAAGTACCAGTTTTTGTTTCCTGTGTTCACATCAGTGAGGGGTATAGGTGTAAATTCACAATAAAAAATATTTTGGTTTTATGGGGTTCGGGAGTGGCTTTCCTTATTCAACTACTGCATATTCAGGGAACCTTCCAGAACATCTGCTACACGAAGAACAAGAAGATCTTGAAAGTATGCAAGACCCTCAGTAAATAAATAAATATGAGGCTAAGGCTTCCAGAATTAACACAGTGAGAATGGGGCACAAATCCACAATATTTGTGGCAATACTTTTTTTAGTCTTTTTTCCCGCAGATCAGGGGCTAATCAGCCAGTGAATTAGTGTGACATACTTTGGCAAAGACTATGGAATGGAGTGGATCAGCTGATCAGCTACACATTTGGTTAGTGGTCTTGTGCAAGCATCAGCCAAGCTCCACTAAAATTACTGGGTTTCAGGACTTTTTTGTAAAACGCCTTCTAGGGAATGACCAGGAATGTTTAATAAGGAAGTATTATGGCATGCACTCATTTGCCGATGGTTCACCTTACATAGGGTCTACTTGTGTGTAAGCCAATCATCAATCCCTACTGGTCAGACTCTTACATTAAGCAAGTGTTAACTCCTTTGCGCATGTCAATAGGGGGATTCGACTTAATGCAGCCATCTTAGGCTGACTGCATACGGTGATTATTTCTGAGATTCTGATGTTTTCAAACCGGAATTGTGCATATGTCATGGTTAAAAATGTATCAGAATCTCAGAAATAATCACGTTATGCAGTCAGCTTAAGACGGCTGCAGGTGGCTGCATGAAGTCGAATCCCCCTGTTGACGGTCGGCTCCATATGTTGGGAGGCAGGCGCACCCCGCATTGGTGACGCAATTCTCGTCACACGCTGAACACAGACGCAGGACTATATTCGGGCCCTTGCTCTGTTCACAAATTCCAGTGGCCAGTCGTGGGGTTTTAACCAATTCACGCACCTTGCTCCGTCTACACTTACTTTGTCACTGGATCTCTCAGTGTTGCAAAAGCGGCATATTTCTACAGTTGTACCTCTGCACCAGATTATGTGCACCAAAACTTAAACTAGATCATATTTCAGACCAAATATTCATAGCCATAGACTTAAGGTCTGTCATTAACTAAAAACTAATCAATGTCAGTGGATATGGAATAATGTTATAATGTGCATTAAAGGAGAATTCCGGTGTGATATTAACCTAAAGTGTCGATGCCGATGCTACCAACAGCTTTTTCAATAGTGGTGCTTCGGCATCGGGCTAGCCATGCAAATAAATCACTGTTTTACACCCATTTACAAGGCTCAATGTATCTCCACACTTCATTGGTAGACTTCTGAGGGCCCTGACATTTAAAACGATACATTGAGAACTTTGAAAACGCACTGGTAGTTTACTTACAAGACGATTTATACAGACAGTATCTTCACGAAGTTTAGCGTTTGCAGCCATCTTGAATTTAGTCACGATGAGTTGAGCAACCAGTAAGAATGAACAGGTATGATAAGGGATCAGATTCCAAAAATAATTCCGTGGAAATGCATGGATTCCAGTTGCTGCTACTGGAAGAAACTGGAATCCGTGCATTTCCACTGAATTATTTGTGGAATCTGACAGTGATTTATTTGCATGGCTAGCCCGATGCCCAAGCACCACTATTGAAAAAGCTGTTGGTAGCATCAGCTAACTAGCGCCAGATTTTGGAGTGCAGGGGACAAGCCGAGATGGGCTATGAGACATACGTTCACACTCGGTATCATGTTTCAATACACTTTAGGTCAATATCACACCGGAATTCTCCTTTAAAGGTTAACCCTCAGGGGATTGTATATTTCTTTCTGTTCAAACTATCACTGAAAGAGAGGAAAGTTTTGTAATGACAATTCAGCAACCGAGGAGTTGGGCTAATATTTTGTCATTCAGTTGATCTGTGAGAAATATTGGGTGGGGGACTTGCTAATGACAAAAACCCTTAGCCAATTACTTTTTTTATATGAAGTACTTGCTCAGGGAAAATGCTGCATTCGGCTGTTCATTCTAACCCTGAGTCTAAGTCATAAAGCACTGCAGGAAGTTGCAAAGGCCCTCACTATAGAGGCGAAGGATGTGAGCCACTAATTGATCCTGTCACTTTCAATGTAATGTGAATTGACACACATTAGCTCAACTCCGAAACTCCAATGGAACCATTCCAGACCACAATGAACGCGGTGAATGTGGGTTGGGCAGAGGAAGACTATCCCTGTCCCATCTCAAACTGTCAAAACATTATGAGCTGTTCTGACTGCTAGATTTATCCAGTCAGAAATGAGTAGGTAGATATCTACTGGATCATTTTAATTTCCAGAACACATTCCTTTGTCAAATGTGTGTTCATGTGGATTTGAAAAGTGAAATGAATGTGGCTAAATCTTCAACTACTTTCGCCACACCTATGGGCCTCATCTCACCCAGAGGGAGTGCTAATTTCCAACAAAACTAAAATTGTGTTAAAATAGTTAGAAATAATAATAGACAAATCACCAAACTGTCTACATACCTGTACAAACTAAGTATATATCAGCCTGGGGAGTTGCACATACAATTGTGATTAGATGTGACTACATTTGCAAAGAAAAAGGCTAAAACCTAGAAACCCTTTTAAACAATTTTAAAACTTAGATTTTGGCTCCCCTCTGTGGTAGGCAGAGGTACTGCATGGTTGTGTATTAAAAATAACAAATACTGTTTATTCCCATTCAATGTTGATGTGATTTTTCAAAAGATGGGGTGAAACAAACATGGTCAGGTCTCCAATTGTCAAATTTAGAATCTGTATAATTCTTTTGAGAGAACATGATCATTAAAAAAAATCTAAGTCAACTACAGACCAAAAACTTCCTGTCCTAGTTACAGCATGCTGGAGACTGGCTAGTATTTCTGGCGTTCACCCATTTCTCCCAAATGGAATTTGCATGGCACACTATGCAATACGTTAAACTGAAAATGAAATGAAACAGAAAAAAAAACCCTATATTCTAAGGATAAGAAAGCTGTTAGCAACCTTGAAGAGCAGCAGTGGGTTGGCTATAGATAATTTATCTTATATTGATGAGGGGCTACACAAAAGCGCAAACTTAGAAAACATGACCTTTATTATTGCAGAACACAGAAACAGTACATTACATTTCATTCAAGTACATTCAGTTAATTCTTTCCCGTCGATCCGAATCCACCTTCACCGCGCTGAGTCTCATCCAGTGTCTGAGATTAAACAAACACACATTTTGATGATGCAGGATACAAAGCACGACACAGGATACTCTTTTAATGAAAGGAAAATTTAGAAGAGGAAAGATCTGTATGCTGTTTGTATCTATATCAGTTTTCAGGTGATCTGTGACAACAAATTAAAGACTAACCTCAAGTTCAAGTAGGTCTGGATAGCAGATCCTCTCACAGATCAACTGAGCTATCCGGTCACCCTTTTTCACTTTAAAAAAAAAAAAAAAAGGCCAGCGTCATTATCAGAAGCAGACTTGTGAACATGCAAGGTCGACATAGCTTAAAGCGTAACTCTGGAGTAAAAACAACTTAGGGTCATTACGGTAGTTAACAAGTTCAAATATTTGATTGAGAGCAAAATTATGTTAACTGGTGGAGTTGAGCAAGACCATTATTTTGCATCAACACTAAATGGGCTTATAGTGAAAGCTAAGGGCACCAGCTAACACGTCAAAAAACAAACATTATTTTAAACCACTGACTGATCAAAATATAATTACACTTTTGTGGTAGTGTGGTGAGGGTCCCTACAGACAAACCGAAGTATTGTAAACTTCGAAAGAGTACAGAAAGGTTATAACAAGGACCTGTATCTGCAGAACGTAAATTGCCTGGCTTCGTGTTCCAGTAGTGTCAAATCAGTGGACATGTTCAACTTCTTCCAGCATTGTGTAGATCTGGCTGAACGTAAGGCATGTCTGTATTGTAAGATTCAGCCAGATCTGCTCAGAGCTGTAAGATCGAACAGTAAGATCGAACAGTAAACAGTCTTGCTCAAAACTCCACCAATTAATGTAATTTTGCTCTCAATCAAATGTTTGGACTTGTTAACTACCATGAATAGACCCTTGGGGGCACATACCTTCAAACGTCTCCTTGTTGAAGTTGAAGAGCACTACTCCGACGTTTCCCCTGTAGTCTTCGTCCACAACACCAGCTATTAGGAGAAAAGACCGTCATGAAGCCTAAACAAACCTTCAAAAGGATGTTTTACATACCAGTGACAAACCTGGACCTGTTCGCCATCATACTCCCATTTACTTATCTGCCAATCGTTGTTGGTGTCCCATCCAAGAAATTATAGCCAACTTACCTCCCACATCTATAAAATGTTTAGCTGCCAGTCCAGAACGAGGGGCTGGGGAGATAAAAGAAAAGCTAGAGTCCAAAGGTTCACAAACCGCAAAATATAACATTAGTTATTATGATGCCACTATTGCTGTAAGCAGGGTGATTTGTGAAATAAAATAATAAAAAAAAAAACAGAAGGGGAGGGATAAAAAAATAATAATAATAAAAAAAAATCATCCGCAATTCACCCTTCGCTAAGCCACACCCGAAAACCGCCACAGGCCAATCGTGGCTTAGCAACCAGTCACTAGGCACGGGAGGTCTGACAAGCTTTTCGAGTTTTGCCATGTTAACCTGTGGAGACTGAAAGCCTGTGGGTCATGAAGGGCACTTATTTGAATGTGTGGTGCCCTAACCCACGTAAAGACACAGTAAAATAGCATGTTACACTATAGAAACATGATATAATTGGGAACACATATTGTTCTAACTATAAAAATGGCATATTGCATGATATTTCCATAACCGCGAGATACACGCTTCACGATAACGGCAAGAAGTTGTTAACAGACGTTCACCAAGATGTATAGCCCATCAGCAATCTATTACAAATAACACCTATTTGAAGTACCATTCATGATATGTTGTCAAATATTGAAGTTGTGGGAAGTACATAGCTTAAATGGTATGTTTCTTTCGTCCCCCATGCCTGTTCCATTCATTCTGGCCAGGAGAGTCGAATGAAACAAAACGCACATTTGACTTCTGCTTAAATAGCTCATGAACGGTTTTGTTCAGAGATGAAATTCCAACTGTATTTGAAAGGACAGATGTAGGTTGCTAGTGACAAAATATTAGCTTCCAGTGTGGTACGATGTCTTTGTAAATTACATTTCATTGAAAAGTCCCGGTTTCCCCTATGTAATAGACGTGCAGGGTGCTAAAGCTTGTCAGGCATAGCAACAGTAAGTAAGGAGGGCGGGACTTAGCGAAGGGTGAATTACACAAAGATTCTAGAGCGCTACGCTCCGCTCTAGAATCTTTAATTACAGGTAGTTCGGTAGAGGCATAAGCGATACAAAGCAATATGTAACACTTTTTGTGACCATCTCCTCACCCAATGTAAGTTGCTTCTGACAACCTGTTCATTCTACTCTATGTGGAGTTGTTCTCAACCTTACCAGCTCAGTTGCACCAGTTATCAGATGTTGAGGGTTCTAAAATATAACGACATGCTACTATGAATCTATCGTTTTCTTTAATTTGTCCAGTTAGCTTATCCACTGAAACTAGCCATTCATGATTGATTACACAGTCGGCATTCTGAAGCGTCGTGCATGATGATCAAAGCGAAATTAACCAGCCATCAAGCAGCCACTGTCAGTTTCTGATATATCTGATTATTATTTACTAGCATTAGACTGCTAGACTGTTCTAACGTTCATATGAAGTAGCATCAATATGATGGTGGAGGAGGGGATAAATTGTCGCATGGCTGTAAAATAACGTTAACTGTAGAGAGTTACTGGTGAATTTGTTGTACTATCAGTTAACTTTAGCGTGTCTTCCCACTTGTTCAAATGGCCCTTCGGTGGTGTTAACATGTCCATGACAACAGTTCCAATAGAAAAATCCAATATCAGCTGTATTCGCATCCACTCACCCACTCTCCCATAACATCCATGAGGAATTGCAATTTGAATGTCGGTCTTCACGATTGCTTTATCCATCGGTCCAACAGTGTAGTCGTAAGCACTACATGGATTAACACACAATAACGTTAACAGCATTCTTGATACTGGACCATTTATTTAAATCTAACATTATCTAACCCTCTTTAAACGTGTTGAATCCGTTAAAATAAGAACGCTACGTACCTGTACAAATCATAACCAGCTGCTTTTGCTGATCCTCGTGTTGGAACAGTGGCATTTTCTGTTAATTTCGCAAACTTCAGGACTGGTTTGTCTGTGACTAACTCAATCTTGCTCTTCTTTGAGGGAGATACAGTTGTTTCTGTAACCTCTGAACAAGGCATATTTGCAGTTTTAGCAATAAGAACAAATACGAAATACGAAAATAATCACAAAGCAGTGACTGCCAAAATACTGCACATTAGTTTGCGACCGTCTCGCTCTGCAGCTTTCAGCTCACAATGCAGATACAAATTACCCGCCAAAAATCCCCGCCAAATCCAAACAGGAATATCCGCCTTAAACAAACTTTAAATTTAATTTCAAATGAAGAAACGGTTATTTATTTTTACTATTTTTGCCATTCCTCCTAAATTAAAATAAATACAAATTAAAATAAATAATTTGTTTTATTCTTAATAAACGTATCTCTCGTATGCCACTTAACTACCATACTCTCGCGAGAGTGTGCTACAATCAAAACATTCCGTACAACTTTGTAGCACCACCAGAGAAATTCTAAATAGCCTAGGACGCTGGTAGTAGCACTGAGACAGACCACTGCTACAACATCAAAAACTTGCTTACAGAATACACAACGACCGTCTGGTTAAAAGTAATATACAAATCATTTCATTAATTCTAATGCTTAACATGTTCATATGGTCTACATAATATAACAGACATAACCTTTGCAAGCAGATCCAACGTTTCTGGAAGAGTTAGCAAAGTGAAGTCTCCGTCCTTTTATAAAAGGACCAAAGTAATGACGAATAACGTTAGTGCTTTGCACTATTCGGGCCATTTCGTCTCTGATATAAAAGGTTCGTTGCTGTTAATTTCCTCGATAACGTTAGTCTCGGTATTACGGCATGTATCCTAACGTTAGCCTAGACCTAATGGTAATTTAACCTAATAGAATGGATAACGTAGCCTAGCTATTGACAACAGCAGATAATTTAGCCTACTTTAGATGTAGCATAGATTTCTCGACTCGTTTACGTGTCACTGACGTCTAAAACAAATCAGCAGTTCAAAGCTTTTCTGTCGTTCAAAATACCCTTGTCCAAGCTAACATGTCCGCCCGCCTCACGTCTGACGTTGATTCCGACGTGCATTACGCCAAACTAGGCTACAGAACAATTTCAGATTGAATATCGATTTCCCTTGCATAAACAGCCACATTGCTTGATAATGCCTTTTCCCTGGTCGAGTAGGCTACTGTTGTTAATAAATGTCGGCTACCGACTGTGGAGCTGAAACCTAGCTCATATAGGCCTAGCCTACATAGGTTAACACAACCCCACAAATGTAAAAAAAGATGTCTCGAATTGTGCTGTGGAAACACAGACTCTTACCTTGCATGTGCTCAGTTTCTAGCTTTACTGTCTGGTTACTAGTCCATTCCCATGTAAAGATGCCAATCAAACCCCTAGCACTAGCTCGAGCTCACAGCTGCTGTAGGTCGGTTACACAAATGTCACTGCATGCATGGTAGGCTGTTTATGTAATCACGCTTTACTTAGATTTAGGCCTTATAGTAGAGGTCCTGGGTAAGATTTATATGCACTTCATTTAGCGGAGAATATCTCAACTGTTATAGAGTAAAAATGACCCCATTGAACAACGTGGGATGTGTGCCAAAATCTCTACCCGGGACGAAAGTCCTGAAAATGACCACAATAGGTGACACTATTATCACACTTCAGGTGAATGGGACCCCCCTTATGGATATCCATACATTTCTACCAGTTTAATCTTCATATTAAGATAATTACTTTTTGTATTACACTTTGCCTAAAAAATAAAAAAAATATGAGACAAAAAATGAGGCAATATATTGTTAAATCTTTACACTTCCCTATTTTGAGTTTTCTTGAAATTGCACACCGCCTACTAACAATGGTCCGGTTTCCATACTTTGATTTGAGTGCTTGACCTCTTTTGAAAGCAGAGGCCTTGTGTATTATTTTGGTACCAATAGATTGACTGTGTGATGAACTGAGAGTGGCAAAGGGTAGAATGATAGTTTTTTTAGGCGGTTTTGTACATCTCTGGAAATGACCACATTCTGCCCTCTTGGTCATTTATTTTGTCTTGGAAACACAACTGAGGCCCACTACCAGGGCTTGTGAATCTGTATCTCAAAGTAAATCAATATAGAATGAATGGGGTCATATTAGTCTATAACAGTTGAGATATTCTCCGCTAAATAAAGTGCATACTTTCTTACCCATGACCTAGACTATTAATGGCACTGGCTGCAATAGGCTAGACCGATTCAGAACAGATTATTATTTCTTGTTTACTTTGAATATTTAATGACCATGTAGCCAAAGCTACTGTAGAAAAGAAAAAACAGCCACTTTATTTTATCTTTTATTTATTCCCAGAAATTACAACGAAAGCAATACAATGTTAAAGCAACACCAAAGAGTTTTTTGTACCTTAAAATAATGTTTCCAAAATCGTTTCAGTGGTTCATCAACTTGTAAAAGGGTGAACGGCACTTCTGCATTCGCTTCACAGCCCTCTATCGGCTATAACCGCATTTTGTAAGTTTGCCAGATCGGGTAGCGGATCTGTAGTTCGATGGAGTGAGACATAAGAAACTACAAATTTGACTTGCATCTGATGTCGCAATACATCGTACTTTCATAAATCGTACAACATATTCTACCTAGTCTATGGACATCGTTATGGATAAACAAATAGCATGCGTGCGACAGAGGGAAAGTTCTTTGGTGTTGCTTTAAATACACTAGGCCTATACAAGAAAGCATCCAAACATCACAGGCATAAAACAAAAACAAGGAAATAAGCCAGTTAAGCTATATCAATTATTTTGCTAATAGAAGGATAAAGGTAGCAGATCTTTTTTCCAAAATGTACAGCTGTTTTCAATTAATTACTTTAAATATATTTCTGGAGATATGCTCATCCCTGTATGAAAAATAAGAATTAGCCTTCCTTTTTACAATCTCATTATCTACATTTCATCTACCCTCACAGTAGGCTTTAACCAGACCTTTATCTTACATGGTTATTTTAAAATCCATTAATTGTATTAATGTCTTTATCATTATTTGTCACCTAACTACCATGCACACTTTTACAATGGGAGACAGGATATATACTAACAATTCCAGAAGAGGGCAGCATAGCTGCTGATTATGTAACTCCAATCCATTCCATAGCATTATGTGTGCACCTTTTTTGTTTTGTACAACGGAATGGCATTTTTTTGTCAGTTTAAGAGTAAAAGGTCAACACACTCTTGTGGTTCCCTCTGATCATCAGAGTTGGTGGTAGGTTCTTTGACAGGGTGTCCAGCCAGGCCATGTACAGGTGGTCAGAGATAGATCCCTTACGAGCAATGGGCAAGCTCCTGCAAGAGATTGTTATCTTTAGTCAGTGGCTATCAGTGAAATCAGAGTTTTAGATGGTCTTTCTTTAAACCGCAGTTTATTAGAATACGACATTCTGTTTTAAAAAGAAATGTCAGCACACTTACACAATGATGAGTTTGGCTGTGCTGGATTTCTCTTGAAGGAGTTCGTTCAGGCGGATTTGAAGATTTGTCTGTGAAGAAATGAAGCACAGAACACTTTGTCATTTTCTCACAAATTACACATTACTTGTTTTCCTGTTGTGTAAGAGTGACATAATCATGCGTTGACCTCATGTTTATCTACATTTGGAGCAATTCTTGAATAGGCTACTTGTTGTGTTTACCTTCTCCTCAAATGTCTCCAGTTCAGTATCTGTGATCTTCCAGGGGCTCTTCTTCTTCAGAGCTTCTGCTTGGGTAGTGTCCTTGGATCCCTCATTCAGACGGAATGGTGCAATCATGTCATCGAATGTCTTCAAACTAAAGTGGCAGTAGGAACATAAATATGCATTAATCACACATTCTGTATTCTCTATTACCTGGAAATTCTGTTTTTTCTGAACAATAACATTTAATATCTGATATGACCCAAAGATCCACAATGAATTTACCTGGCAGAGGTTGGTCTGGCATTCATATCAGGAATGACATGGATGTCATCACATTTGATCCTGAATTTCTTGAGGAGTAACACCATCCTAGAGAACAAAAGGTGACAGATTATTTATGAATATTTTCATTTTCATTTCATGGCAATATCAAATTGTTATCTCTCAATTTTGATGCTGGAGTTACTCCTCTTCTAAGATCAATTTCCTGTCTGGTCAGATGTATCATTTCACTGGGGATGTGTCCAGATGGTCTGTGTTTGGTGACCACTTACTCGTCTTTGTCTTGCTGGATTCGGCCAGGCAGACCAGCAATGAAGATTCTCAAATTGCAGTCCTTGAATTTCTTTCGGGTAGTGAGGATGTAAGGGAGCAGCAGGGTCAGACCTGTCACAGTGAAAACATTTATTACATAGCGAACACACAAAGGACCACAACCCCCCTGCACACACGCACAAAAAGTGTCAACGCGTTGACAGTAGGTCCTGTCTGTGAGGAAAGACAGCCCATGTCTGCATCTGTCACAGATTTCATCAAGTCTTGTAAATGAAAAGGACCAATGCTCACCGAGAGATAAGACTCAAATTTATCAAAGCTGTCAAGTTGCGACTGAAAATGTGTTATTTGAATGTTTAGTTTAGTGTCATTGTATCAATTAAATGATCTGAGTTCTAATAATTTTTAAATAGCACAATATTTGTAGTTACCTCCATCATCAAACATCCACCACACATCAATGGTGCCTTTGCCAACTTTCTTTTTGAACTGGTTGCTTGCATGCATCAGTGCCTGGTTTGTCCTTGCCTCTTCATTAGACTGTGGAACATTCACAGACACTGGACAAATGAAGGAAGTTTTAGAGGAATATTAATACAGATAACCAACTAAAACTGAAATTTGATTGCAGGAAACCATAGCACCACACAATAATGATATGATGGAAAATATTTTGCTTGGCATGTCAAGAATTGCAAAAATCAAATATTCTTCTGTGTTTCATGGTCTGTGGTCATGTAGGAGAGACACTGACACCTAGAAAGGCTTACTAGCCACCAGAAAATGAAAGTGACTACATTATTGGATTACATTGTTACTCACCTTTTTTTATATAAACATTTTGTTAGATTTGATTGTGACAGGAGGGATCTATTCTGATTGTGTGTGTGTGTGTGTGTGTGTTGAGAAATGCTGAACAAAAAAGGCATTTTTTTAAGGGCTTTGGTAAATAAATGTGTTCTCTGTCAAAGATTACCAAGGTAAGATCATTACCCCACAAATGAGATAATTTAAAGGTGATGGGTAAGGTACACAAATTAAATCTCTCATAGTACCTCGTGTTGTAAGCACTTGTTGTGATGTTCTTTTGGATTTCTTGGATATTTTGCCTTTATATTGGAACTGCTCATTCTCAGCCAGCTGTTCCTGTGCCTGTTGAATCACTTCCTCTGTGGATGCACAAACAGAGATTTGATATTATTCCTTTCTGTGTTAGGTTAACATTTAAGTGCATTTTTACATTATATAATCATTTTACATTTCATTTTACAGTTTTTTTTTATCCCACCATGCAATAAATCTTTTTATTTAACTGTTCAAATGAATCTAAGGTTAAAAGGTTATTTTTGGTGATAGCCCTGTGGCAATTTTTATCATGATGACTGACCTTTGTTTTATTGTTTAGTGTCTCTCTGATACAAGTTTTTATGAGCCACATAGTTGAATTTTGATGATCAAGAGTTAATTTATAATTATGGGCCAGTACATTTCCTTAAACCCTCAAATCCTTATGTGTACACAATCTTCTGTCCTATATGTGGCTTCAATTAGCGCTATGATTTCCACCCCAAAATATGAATATAACTACTACTCTGGCTTGGGCTTACCATTAGGCTTTAAGAGGATGGAAATGTCAAGTCCCTCGGTGACCCTCAACACCACAGTTCCATACTCGAAGTCAAAAGAGTCACTGAAAAATACACAATCGTCATTGACATTGACTTTCTGCAAAGTGGTCATTCAGTCATTCTCAATGCGCTTTACTAAAGGTAGGTGAATAGACTGGTAGGGACTCACTGGACTACGCCAACATAGTTATTTACATCCTCGTTGTTAGCCATTCTCCAGTCTTTCTTGAATCCCAGAACCACAGTGTTAGGTTTTAAACGGCCAAGCCCAGCAGCCTGAGGAGGAACACAAGGACAATATTTATGGTCAGCTTTTAGTTACTGAGGGACTAAAGACAACACTGCATCTGTTTGAAAATCCCTTATAGAGCATCCTTATCACATCGTTGATAATAGGGCCATAAGGATGCATGATTTGGATTTGTCATTAACTTTGCAGCTTTCGTATCATGGCACTCACCTCCAGTAAAGTTTTAGCTCCCTCTCGGAAGTTGTTGCCTGCCACTGGAGCATAGAATGCCTTCCGTTTCTTAGACTTGATCCACGCAATGTTACTGTCCACACACTCAGCTATTTCCTGTTGCATCTCAGCACGTGGCCCCTGGTGATCATTGAGAAGAACCAGTGTGAGGCCATCGCCATTAGGTAGCAGCATGTTTACCTCTCTTGTATATTTGTATTCAATCGGTAAAGGAATAAATAGTGCTGTGCAGACCCAAAATGATATCTCACCTTAAATACTTCACATGTAATGCAGAGTCCGTAGGTCTTTGTGAAGGAATGGGCTAAATCTAAGAGGGCAGGCCTGTTCTTTGGAGATCCAGTAAACACTAGGCACTGAGGCCTGAGGATGTAGAAATGGGTGGCATTAGATAAATGCATGTACTTGTGATTAGCGATCTTGGGAGGATAACACATCCTGTTAGTGCTCACCTGAAGTTCTTTACATGGTCATCCACACCAGACAATGCAAGAGTATTATTCACTGCACTGACAAAAGTAACAGCCTGAGTCGACGAGCCCCAGTTGACATCTGGGAAAGAGAAAACATGCTTTAGCTCCATTTAATCAGGAATAGATTATAATGGTGATAGTATGGGGGGTGCTTTATAGATGGTGATGCTTATAAATGGTAGATAGAGAGAGAATAGAAGATTTTTCTATTACCTGGCTTCTTGACAGTCACATAGATATAGAGGACGATTTCTATGAAATATGTCAGCAGCGCTGCCCACCAGTTAATGACAAACATCACAACACAGCACAGCAGAGCTCCGAACAGGGACAACCACATATTGTAATATTTATAGGCAGGCCTCCATCCTGTCAGAAAGAGTTGTGTTTTTGAAGCAGATACATTATGTTGAGAATAGAACAGACTGACAGTCAGATACACCACCCATTTAAATTTGATTTGTATTTTATTTTTCAGTCTTGAGGATGAAGACAGAACGGACCTGGTGACTTGGCATAGGAGGCATGGAAGCAGGAGAAATTAATGAGGGCGTAGGAGGCCAGGAAGAAGTTGGATATAATGGGAGCAATTACGTTAAGATCAGCTGAAAAATATAAACACTGTTAGTCTCATGTCAACATCAGATCACATCAATTATTTTCATCAGTGTTGCATTGCAATGAAAAATGTCAAAGATATCACAGATACAAAAATCATTCAGAGTGCTGGTGGCCATGATAATATTGTGATAAAATATTAGCACCTATTAAAATGAACGCCACAGCAATGATGAAGGTGAGTACGTAGCCTCGAAGAGGTTCATTGTTTTTGCCATGTCCTTTGGCAAAGAATTCCAGGCCTCTGTAGATCTTGTCTTTGCACAATGCCTGCAAAAGATACAGTGCAAGTTAGAATTCAGGGAATGCTTCAGAGTCAAACCAAAGAATGTTATATTGCAGAATCTACTTATTGATTAAATGTGGTTAGATGTCTTGCATATTAAGAGATATCCGACATTGACGCACCTGAAAGACTTTGGGTGCACTGACAAGAGAGGCCAGAGCTGAGGAGAGAGTGGCTGAGAAAGTCCCGGCAATGATGAGGGGTCCAAATCCTGACACCATTGTCATGACCTATGTGGAAGAGTAAGGGTTTGTTAAAGTATTGTAGCTTGTGAGTGGCAAATAAAAGCATTACAAATGCATTACATCCGCTGATTGTCACCCAGCCATACCTGGAAGTTGTTCATCAACCCAAAAGGACACGATTCTGTTTCACAAATTGAAAAGTCATATCCAAAATCACATGCCACGGAATAGTTGCAGGGTGTTCCTTCAGTAATGGTACTATTAAGGCCAGTTGCTTCACGAACAGTAGTTGCCGCTGAATAAATGAGATAAGGAAATTTAATTAATTGAAGATTCTACAATGTCTGTTTAATTGCAGGTTAAATGGTAAAGGGAATTTAAATCGTAAAGAACATAATATCACTATGAATAAGATTATAGCAACTTGGGTGTATGGATGAAACAATTTGGTCAGCTTCTGAATAAAAACAAAATGGTCTCCTATGATATCCTATTTTACAATCCCCTAATGATTTGTATGCCTTCATAAAACATCCTGGTTGGTACTTGGCACTGTTAGAGTATCATTGATTTTTTGAAGTTGTGTATACCAATAATTACTGGCCCAAAGATGGCATGAGGCCAGGTTTCTGATTGGGATTTTATGGGCCCCAGTGTTTATTGATTATTATGAGAGGGACAGTGAGGCTACAGAGAAATTCTGAGGTAAGGTAAAGTTGTGTGTAAAATAGTAATCCATTAAAAAGATGTCAATTTTAATAGAGTTGCCTCGCTCTCCCTGACTAAAGAAAGTTGCTGTGAGTAATTTGTCTTCAGGTAGCTCTTGAAATGCTGCATTGCATATATTATGAGGAAGAAAATGATGGATGCTGTACCATTTTATTTTATATATTAATGAGAAACACTTACCCACACAAAGGGCCACGAGCAGGTATGTTATACCTGTGATAAAAATGGCCAGCAGTGTTCCTTTGGGAAGAGCAGAATTAGGATTCTGGAAAAATAAGAGAGGATTATAAGCATTATTTGGAGGGCTCTATAAACGGACTACATGTAATTTTATGTTTAAACAACTCAGTTGTACATCACAAAAAAATGGAAAACCTAATGTTATTTATGGTCTTTTAAACAACTCAGTTGTACATCACAAAATAATGGAAAACCTAATGTTATTTATGGTCTTTTAAACAACTCAAATAAATCGGTCAAACTAGCTGACGGTCAACTGAGCCTAATTGTGTTTTCAGTTTCAAACTCATTAAGCTTGTTCAGTCAACAGGTATTCTGAGTTAGGAAATAGTTTTCCATACCTTTAAATCCCCAGAAATGTTTGCTCCTGCCAAGATACCTGTGGCTGCTGGGAAAAAGATGGCAAAGACAGAAAAGAAGGACTCTCCATCTTGAAAATTAGGCATGAAGTTTTCTGAGAGAATAGGCACTGTGGGCAAGAGAAGTAAGAGTCCCAATTAGCAGCAGAATAACATCCTTCTTCTGTGACATCTGTTGCACACTGTGGTATGGTATCGAAAAATTATTTGGATTTAAAACATTTTATTTCATCACAATATCGGTGTGTTAGTATGTCACCCTTACAATGGTAATTGAAAAACCCTTGTCTTTTTTTGCTCTCAGTGGCAGGAATGAATGTTCCCACAAAAACATTGGCAATGGCCACGAGCAAGATGATCAGAAGAACAATCTGAGCCTAAACAGAAAGAAAGCAAAAACATTTAAAACAAGTTTTAATATTGGAAACCATATTGGAAACTGTAAAACATCACTTGTCTATTTGGTCAAGTTTTGGTCCTCACTTACCTTGGCCTCCCACTCCATCCCTATGACGCAAATCCCCAAAAGCAAAACTACAGTGATGCAGCCAACAATCCTGATGTCATTCAGTTCATCCGTCATAAGAGCATTATTGTCCTGTGGACAACCCATGTAGGTAGCCGTTAGTACAGACAGAGTAGGTGATGGTCATGCTATGGGATCTGTGCACTAGCTTACTATGTAGCTTAAGTCTGCAAATATGGCTGTCAACAAACACCTGACGATGAGTGCTTTAGCGATGTCAACGAACAGGAAACTGGTTTGCCAACTTCAAGTAAGCTAGTGCACATGGGCCATTATTCCTTACAATATCACCCACCTTGAGAAGGTCCACAAGAGTCTCTGCAAATCCCACCACATACATAGCAACAGCCACAGCATTGGCAAAGGCAAAGATGAGACCTATGGAACCTCCGAACTCTGGTCCTAAACTGCGAGAGATCAGGTAGTATGCTCCTCCTGGAAAATTGGTTCATTGTAGAATTGATTAAAATACCTCCAGAAGGGCAGGAAAACATATTATGCTGTCTGTTGACCATCTTGCACATCAGACTATTTTTTTTTTAAATGTTAAATTACATTTCTAACCTAACCAGAAATCCCAATAGGACAATATTCATGTTAAGATTCTTATGTAAGCTGTGATATGTGCTTAAATCCATTTACCTCCTCTGACCACTCCATTGGTGCAGATGGCAGACATGGACAGACAAGTGACAATGGTCACCACCATACTCAAGAGGATGATCACCACACCCAAACCTAAAACAGAACCAAAGCATGAATGAACAACCATGAATGAATGAACAGCGCCGTGTTAACCAACCCTGCTGTTTCAAATGTGTTTAGAGTGAGTGCCAGCAGCAAATCACAATGGACTCATAATGAAATCATTTCACCACCATCTAAACTCACCCCTAACACCTTAAAAAGTAAAGTAACGCTACGGTGACTCTCAAGTACCCAATTTCAAGCACTAACTGTGCTGTGGGGCTTGGATTCTAACTCAGTTCAAAGTAACTTGCAAGTTTTCTATGTAGAGCCTTCAGGCCATGACTGTCATTAGTCATGCTCCATAAAGAACATTTGAACCAGTCTGTCCACCAGGAATGTAGTCTGCATAGGACAGTGTGCATAAGTATAGTGCAGAAGGACTTTGGTGCCCAGAAGACCAGCTTGTGTCAGGGACTAATGAGAATCCTAATGGTCCGTCGGACACTCGCCCTCACCAAGTGGCCCCCTGCCATTTAAATTGGAATTACAAGAGCAGCACACACCTCCTGTTATTTGACCTCGAGCTGAAGGACGACTGGGAAAGCAAACAATCAGCTGAGATGTGGCCCCCACTGTTCGTCCCGTCGCATATCCCCACTCTGATCCCCTGTTCTTCTGGTAACTCATCTCGCTCTGTACACACCCCCTCTCCTCAGAATCAGATGTGCCCCTCTGTCCCCCAACCCCTGGCCCTGACTGGGACTCTCCCCATTAGCTACGCTCTCACTCCCCTCAAACCAATCAGGAGAGATCCAGACTGTGCTTTCAGATGTAATTAAGTCACTATTGTCACCGCATGGGGTACCAGAAAAAAAAAATCTGATCCCTTACTCATACACTTGGATGTGTCTTTCAGCTGAGAGGGCAAGCTCACCAGGAACTGATGAGTATTATTTTACGGGGGCTGAGGGGTGGGTAGGTTGAAGTGATGTTGTGAAGGGTCATTTAAGATGGGAGAGAAGAAATATGAACAGCACAGACGGAAGGGACTCACCAGCACCAGCTTGTCCAAACACCCACGACAGGCGGATGAACAGCATGACTCCCCAGATGTTTAACATGCATCTCACCTGGAGAAATAACAGCACAGAAGTATTTTTGAATCTCGTTTACTTCATACAGTATATCCAACTTGTGCAACTGATGAGCATTTTGTAAACACACCTTGCATTTTCCACAACTGAACAGTGGACATTGCCGGAAAGCAGTAAATTGACCATCAGATGTGACAGAGCAACAAAGCCAGAAGAGTGTGATGTCGACAGGTGTGCTAATCAATGTAACTTGACAATGTAATTAGTTTCAAATTGAGAGAATAAAAAAATCAAAGGGTCAGGTCTTGTTTTTAATAGACTTCTCCACAATGGTTACCTTGACCATCAAAGTTCACTATAAATAACTATGTCTAACATTTCATCAGTATTTCAGTACAGTACATTTCTCAGAAAGACTTACACTCTAAACAATTGAGTTATGTTAACTGATATCTTTTGATTAGACTAAATAATTAAGATAGGCTTAATCATTATTTTGAGTTTGACTGTTCGGGCTTACTTGAAATTTCGCTTTCAAGCTATTTTACTCAGAAACAAATTGTTCCATCTCAATTCACTCCATTCAACTCACCAAGACCCCTTTTATCCAGCCAAACTTAACAGTGCCATCTTTCCCTGGGGGTGTAGCCATCTGAGAATCATCAGTAAGTGTACCGATACTCCCTTCGGTATCATCCACTGTGTCAGGGATCGCAAGCCCTCCATTCTTAACAGATAGGAATAAAATAATTTCACACTGTTAATGTACAATACAGTTTCAATGCATTGCAATAATGTGCAACTATAGTTGTTGAACTGTTAAATATAATCGTGGAACAGAATAGAGGAACAGTAAGAAGTATAATATAAAACATTGTGTGTAGCAGTTGTAGCCTATTTGAAGCTGTTTTGAGCTATTGGCATCAGATGTCAATGTGTTTTAGTAAGACAAACTAGTGTACAAAAATATATTGTTTTCTGCCCGACAGAATGAATTTAGAAGTTATTGGATGTTGTGCAGTCCAGCTCTAATGAAGAGTAATATTTTGTCTGCGTAGTGTAATTTTGTCCTTCACAGTTATATATCTGCAGTGGGGACCACAGGGAGTTAGGGAAAACACAACAAGTTTTTTTAGGAGACTATCCAAGTTAATGCAAAAAATCACAAGCACCTCCAGTGAACATTGTGCCTAGTGATTTAGAACACATCATTGGCCCTTGTTTTATCATGAGTTAATGAATGAGTGGTTATCCTTGGGGGAATGATTGTTCATGAATGATTATAAATTCCCTTACACCTTTCACATAACAATTGGCCATATATCAGCTTCATATTTAGCTTTTGTCACTGCTACCCTCACACAGACACACAGCTCAAACAACAGAATTATTTGCCATCAATCTCTATAACTGCCTTTTGTGGTGGTGCATCCGAGTGGGAGTTGATGGTAATTTTGATACCATAGATTTAATAGACCAATAGTATAAAAAATCAGGAACAGAGTTTATTTACAATGATGCACATCAAGGGAGAGACAGCATGACTTCACCTAAAGATCCATCAGCTGCTCTAACTAGACAAGGAAATAGTTAGGGTTTAAGTATCCTTCCAGGTTGACGGGAGATGGCGTTGGTCATCCCATCTCACGTGGACTACACTGAATCAGACCCTGATTAGTGGCAGCCTGGCAATCCGGAGCAGATAGCTACTGACGCAGCCATGCAGAACAGTGAAACACTGCAAAGTCAAAATATTCCTGCTTATCTCTAAATACAGTCACACCGAGATATACACAGGGACAGTACAGATATCATACAGTCATTACATAGAATCATACTTTTAGTATCAAAGTGACCCACTAATGAGAAATGCAGAACATTAAGCCACATATTGGAATATTGGACATAATGCAGAACATTAAACCATATATTGGAATATTGGACATAATGTTCTATTCCACTTTCTCTCAGAGTGCAAGGGAAGCCTACCTTCTGGAAGATGTCATGGAGCTCTTGCAGAGAGGGCCGAACCGCTCGGTGGCCACTGACACTGCCAGCGTTGCGATAGAAGTCAATGTTGGGCACTCGGTCTAGTGTGTCATGGCCAAAGGCACTGATTACTGATGGCCTGACATCTCTGTGCTCAGTTTCTTCATATTGTGGAGGATCGAAAGCCGGATTCTCCATTTGGAATGTTCAAATGGTCTACCTTGTTTCGTGTTAATTGAGTCAGTCAGTCAGTGTATAAAAATACACCAAAAAAGGTAATAGAAGCCTCAAACAGGTATTGTTCTGAAATGTCCAGATTCAAGGCAACAAGGTAAAAAAAAAAATCTGCAGTATGTTGTTTAGTTCATCAACAACATGGTGCAGGTGCAATCAGGTCGAGCTTTATTCCTCATGCAAAGTCTTCAAACAGGTAGCAGTGACCCTTGGGCATCTCTTTATATACCCTCTCTATCTCACATTCCCCCAGAGAGCCAAAGCCATTGGCTAAACCATAGGATCTACCCTTAGACTTGTGCAAAGGGTGTCAAAAATTTCCTTGCTCCATCAAAGAGGGCACATGGCAGTAGATTAAAAATTAACTGGGCCAATAAGGCCAAAAAAAGATAAGGACACTTACAGCCGCACTTGGATGTATCGATTATTAATACTATTGTCTGAAGTGCAAGTGAGAAGGCACATGTTGTCCTGCTGTTTTAGATTTTATTACCTGTATTTTACATGGTTTTGAACAAGGTGCCAGGTCTAATGACTCACCAAATGACTGATTAACAGTCACATGTAAGTATGTTTGAAGGAAACACTTTTATTGATCAATTGCAACACCAGTCAGAACTGGTATTTTCCATGGAGTTAACATTAAGGATAGATGTGATTATTCAGATTTTGAATCTATTCATTTATTTTTTTCATATTCTGACAAGTAGGACCCATACATGAAGCTAAATGGAGTATCATTATCTCATTAATTTCATTTGGAAATTGTGTTCCATTCTCTTCAATGATCAGCAAAATAATATTTATTCACAGTCACACTCTGTTATTTGCCCTTTATGAAAGCATCATCTGACAACAATCAGTGGCTGCTTTATGCCTGACAATATCCAGATGGCTTAAAAACAAAAACTTGAGTTGAATTTAGATCAGACACCTTTCAAAGAGTAACATTAATCTAATTCAAATATCAAGAGTTGTAATGGTACGTAATTGAAACATCTGATTCCTGAAGCATCTTGAAATCTTGTCAAGCAAGTTAAATGACAAACGTCAAATTAAACGTCAAAATAAACAAAAGTCAGAAAATAGGTGAAAAAAACTTTCCTTTCCTCTAAACAGCAGTTTGTGTTGCGTGTTTGTGTTGTGTTTGTGTTCCAACACATTTGTTTTAAGAGTGCATGGTGTCAATCAGGCTATACCTATATAACCCTGTAGAAAGTTTAGACACAATCGACTGTTAGCGGATATGACCATGATATTGTAAATTGATTGTGGCAACTGCACCTGGACCGAATAGCCACAGTCATATTTTTCAACTATTACATCTTCAATTTCTGATGTGTGGTTATGTAATGATGTTTGGCTTTTCTTAATAAATGATTAATGCTTTCTGAATAAATTAAGAAATTACACTTTTTTGAAATACTTGTTTTAAATAATTCATGAGAAAACAATTGAACAGAAATTAAATAACTGGTAAATCGCATGGATTATTAGCTGTTGACAAAAGTTAATGTGAAGCCACATACACTGAGAACATGCTTAAGGCATTTCTCTTCAAGCCATGACCTTTCTGCTTCTTTGTGAGGGTCATTGCAAGAATGCTTCCTTATTACCAAATTGACCCCAACTTTCCCACTCCATAATTTCCTAATGAATACAGTAAACATTTCCAATGTCCTCCAACTGACCTTCTTGTTTCATGTGACTGTCACATAAGTTATGATTACTATTGATCGTACAGTAATACACCGTGGAAACACATAAAGAACTCCTTAGTGATTTATTTTAGATCAATTGCATAGATTTAAACAGATATTTAAACAGGTATTTATGCTTTGGTGCAGACCAAGCATTGTTTGAATCAAATACAAAACAAGACAAAATGTTATGAGAGGAAAGCAGGTTACAAAATGTTTTTTTTTAATAGGAACCGAGGGCAAGGTCACAATGACTCCAGGGGAGAGGATCCAGTTATGATATTACAACGAAGGTAAGGCGCACAGAAGTCCACAGTTCAACTCCTAATCATTGAGCAATACCTCTTCCTTTCTGCACAAACACATCTCCCCATGTGATTCGCCTGTCACATCAACCCCTTAATTTGCACTCAGGATGGTGATATTGTTCTGCATGTGGAGGGGTCGTTGGTTGTGGGACACGTTCACGTTCTGATGGGTGCTGCAGGAAGCCAAGACGGTGGGCGGTGGCTGCGGGTGTGCCCCCTGTGACTGACAAGCCTCAGCTGAAGGCACTCGGAGGCACTTTGTTATCAGCCAGTCTGGCGGCATGCTGCTGTCTGAGCAGGCAGCAGAGGCAGAGTCTACCCTGTGGCTTTGGCAATGGATGGGAGTACCATACAGAGAGAGAGAGAGAGTTTTGTTTTGTTTGTTTTTCTACAGTATAGCACTATTGCTGAAGCTATTATTGTCCTTTTAATACCATTTGCCATTTATCCTTTTATTATTATTATTATTATTATTATATATATTTTTCCTTTCATTATTTCATTTGATTTCTATACTAATGCTAAAGCCACATAATTTTCAGTGTCCCGCTGGCGGGACGGTTACCCCCCCCCCACCTCCCCCCAACATTCTAAATCAATTGTATGCACCATGTTGCTATGTAGCATAGGAATGTTATACACCATTTCAAAGCTTTGACTCTTCGGAATCCAAAAATGACAACTTTTTTCATGTACAATCTGTATAGTGCTTTACATTCTCAGATTAATCGTATTATGTCTCAATTAAATTTGATCCAAAATTCCCCCCTCCCCACTCTGCTTTTGGTGCTACCCTGACTTCTGGCTGCAGTGTAGCTGCAGCACAAAAGTAGATGCAACATATTGGGTACTGAAATATTCACAAGAATCCATAGAAATTTAATCTTCATGTTGTGCTATCCAATATTAGTTGTACAGATGTATACTCTATCTTATACACACTCATTGAACCAACAAAGTAAATGCAAAAATAGAGACTTTTTTGTAGTCATTCCATATTTAGTGTAGTCATTCCATATCAGAACCCCTATAATCCAAATACAAGCATAAAACTTCAATGTGTTACCTTTCATTTGAGACCAGGATTATGCTTCTACACAAAGGGGTTCATGTGCAGTAAGCATTTGATTGTCAGTATGCATTTTGGATAACAAAAAGTTCTATGGGGAGTTTCCATAGGCATTTTACAAAACGCATGAGCATACCTTGGCAAACAATACTCTAAAGCACTCATATTTTCATTCTATATTGATCTACTTTTGCACAGAACTTTACAAGACCTGGTGCTAGGGCTCAGTGGTGTTTCTAAGTCATATCAAGGGACCTAGAGGGCTGAAATGTGGTCAGTTCAGAGATGCTTGTAATCCAGCAGAAAGAAAAAACTATATTCTAGCCTCTGTAACTCTTTGTGAGTACATCACACATTTATTTTGATTGTTTCCTACGAAAACTAGAGGTTCTCAGCTTTCTAGAGGTCCAACATTTGATGGTAGGCCCCAGAAGAGGTGGGAACAATGCCCTTGTAAATAGGCACAGTGCAATTTTAGGCAAAAGCTTGAAATTATTTTTGAGATTTAAAGAGCTAATGTAAAGTTGATTATTAACATGTTATACTTGCAGCTTTGGCAACAATAACTTAACTCATTCATGCCATTAAATCACCATTTGACTTGATTTGGTGTGATTTGAGAGAGAGAGAGAGAGAGAGAGAGAGAGAGCGCATGGAGGATTTATTTGTGTTCCAACTACATGGTGCGCTAAATTACTCGTTTATGACACATCTTATCACATGCTACTTCCACAAGTGTTGCATTGGCTCCTTGATCTTGTGAATTGGATTTTTCCACTCTGTTTTACTTGCTTGTAACTCAGGCAGACATCGTCATTGTCATATTGTCATATTGGCTCAACTGAGGGAGACACTGTCATTGAAAAAATAAGGGCCAGCAATGTTGAAATCAAGAAGTTGCTTTATTCCACAATATGTCCACAAATCAGCTGAGTACTGAAAACCACAGATGTGGACAGCAAGGGGCAGCACTTCATTATGTGTCACATACACACATATGATACACAGCACTTCATAGCAGTTAGCCATCTCTACTAATCTAACGGTCATTTAAGTCATGAAGGCACATAACCCCATATAAGGTCACAGTAAGGCAAACGCACAGCACAAGAAACATCAGAGAGTTTCACTGTACACTTTGGACCACAGTAGAGTAAAGGGCCGGGCTGCAAGTGTCAACACAAGCAATTGGTAGAGTGGTTTAATACAAGAAATATTTTTCAATTGGTGGGTAATAGAGAGTGTAGTGCATTTACTTGAGAATTTTTTCTGAATTTGCGAGTTTAATATCTCTTTAATTCAGAAAAACACAGCTATTTATTTCTGAATTAATAATAATAAAAAACAATCATTTAGAAATACCAGCCCCGTCTGAAATAACAATAGACATTAAAGTAATTCAGAAAAAACAGCTAATAAAATTTCAGGAGGATACCTTTCCTTATGTCTGAGATGTTTTTATATGTTCTAATGCTTTTTTCCCCAATCACCATATATTCACAAAGTAACTTGGACACCATTTTTTTTGCTTCAATTTCACATAGTGAGACAGAGTGTTCAAGAGCGCTACATTTATATTCACTATCACTATCTGTCAGGCTGTAACATACAAAACAATGAGACACCACAAATGCTTTCATGTTTCAGATCTTCACTAAACACAGCAGCTACCTGGATGAGAGGTGTGTAACGTCACAAGATAAGATTGCACTTAGAATGCTTACAAAACATATAGACATAAACCCTTATCTGCCACTGTGTGCAAAAAAGAGTACAACCACATGTGCAAATCTCTGAAGTCCATGTCCAAAATCTTCAACTCATCTTCAAAGAGCCATTCTTTAATTCCCTGAGACTGTCTTTTCTGTTTTCCATCATTGTATTCTGTGGCACCTCTTGCAACAACAGCTGTCAGGTTCCAAAAGGACAGTTAGGTCCTTGTGCCAAACCATAACAAACGTGCCTGATGAAGACATATCATATGTACATATCCAGGAGTCACACTTTCACACCCCAGCATATTTGGTGGCACAGCTGCTTGGCAAGGCTTTTCTGGAGGAGAAAGAGGCTTCGGAGTGGTATTGGTAAGAATCGACAGGGAGGGGCGTTGGCTCATGTCAGGGCATATTCAAAGGTCCCTTTTTCCAAGCCCTCCAATCCGTCTCCCCAGTTAGAGGATGGCATGCTGCTGTAAGGGTCCAGTAAAATCCTGAAGCATCTCACTATGAGAAGACCCAGAAATACCAGCAGCATGCCCACAAATGCAAAAGCTGTCTTTTGCTCCAGTGTCAGAGCATGAGCAATATTGTCATTCCCACTGATAGCCGCCAGAGAATGATTGTAGTGGCTGCTCATCTTCTTATGGTTGAGATCAGACTAGACAGGATAGCCTGCATACTACCCTGAGAGAGAAATACAGAGAGGGATTCAACTGTTGTAGTCATGTTGATGTTGTAATGCCACTATATGTATTTTTAGAAAACTGGTTTTGCAATCTGAGATTTAAAAGCAGGGAGATAGCAATGTGATCATTATTAGTCCATTATAAAATCATGGGCATGAACCTTGAAATGTTATCAGCAAGGGACAGTTGAGTAAGGATAATGTACTTGGCACGAAAAATATCACACAATGATTTGTGAATATCTAATCAAACATTGTCAACCTTGCACCTTTACCCATATTGCGGCAAAGGTTTACTGTACTATATAATCTTCAAACGCACTCAAGAAAATGGGTTGCACATTTGTCAAAAATAGAGAGCACACTCAAAGGAAACACAAATAGCTCAACAGGAAAGACAGGGAGCCGCAACAACACAGAAGTCTGCAATGTGTGTATTCCATTCAATATCCTCAAATGTCAAATGTGGCTCCAATCCAAATGGAATGTCTCTCGGATCCGTATTACCCTCGTTGCCCACTACAGATAGCTTTTGGTAATTCATCAGGAGAAAAGGGGAAAGCTCTTCGTACCTGTTGCTTGCGAGCGGAACTCAGACGGATTGTGGCGGTTTCATTACGCCAGAATGGGAGGAATGTGGTTGAGAGGATGGATGATGACTGAAAATGATATGAAGAGACATAACGAATGGATCCCAACTCCCTCAGAGGCAGAGAGGAAGCGGAGAGAGCCGCGCTGAGGATGCCACAGGCTGCGTGGAGCAGCAGGTGGTGGTGGCAGGGGAGACAGAGAGACAGATGCTATGTTTACAGATGAGAAATGTGTTTCTTAAAAAAAGAAGCCAGAACAAGAAAAGCAGAGGGGAATTGAATGCCACTCACCTTCATTTCGACTTAATCTTCACAAACCTGTTGCTTGTGATTCTGCTGATATGTGCCAATATTTTGTTAGGAGAAGATACTGGAGGCTGTATTGATTTCTCCATAAGCCCTCTCAGTTAATTGCAGGAGACTAGCCCTCCCCTCCACTTAAATTGTGCGGTCAGTCTTCAGATTCTTGAAAAGGCTAGTCGGGGGAATGAAAGACAATGTTTTTATGGCATGCTGCACAGCCCGGCTCACCAGTCACAGATGTCTTAAGGTCAGAAATCCCAGCCTCTGCCTCTTTACGGAGAGTCCCGGCGCTTTTCACTGGCTGCCTCATCTTCATTATCATTCCGTCTCTCTATCTCTGTCAGCAGAAGCACACACACACACACAGACTCTCTCTTTCCCACTCACTCACACACACACACACGCACACGTACCCCCCGCAGAACAATACACACCCCCCCCAACAATACTCTCTCCCTTTCTCTCTACATAATGACCAGTTGTTAGACAATCTATCTATGCTATGTTTCAGTCATTCGTAGAAACACACACTGTCGTAATATTCCTTTCACACACAGTCACTGCATCCATTAACAGTAGCTTACAGAAAATGTTTTCTCCACTCAATGTTTATTTGCCCATTTTCAAAATGACTCTTCCCGTGACAGTGTTTTCCAGCAGACAGAGAGCTGTGTTCATCTATCAGGAAAGACTCTCTGTCAGGAAAGACTTTTTACAATATATGTCTTCAATTGTCTTCAATTTGACAGGATCTAAAAGGGGCATGTGTTGCAATAGCTGCTTAGACTTTGAAACAAATTATCAGGTGAGATGACCTGATTGTATTCACAATGAGGGTGAATTAGGTTGTGTTTTTGAACGCTCCAAAAGCTGATGTTCATTGCAAAACACTACACTAGAGTGTGGTATTATAAGATGCTGAAGCTTCAACTTGTTTGTGGTTGGAAACCTGGATTGGTTATTCTTGAGACTTCACAACACATTTACGAAAATTCCTGACCACAGCATGCACACTTACAGTGTTCTTTGGAGCAGAATGAAATGACTTTCTGACATCAGCTAAGTCTTTTTTTGAATTTTTCTAGGCTTAGCCTAATCTCTGCAGGACAAGCCTAGAACACCATTAAGACAGAAATGCAGTGCTCATCAGAAATGCATATCATCAGTACGTATCAATGAAACAGTGAATAAGTGACATGCAGAGACGTGGTATTTTTTCTATACATTTTATTTTTTGCATAAATATGTCCACAAATAATATAGCGTGAATTGCGGTCTTGCTCCCAAAATAGCATAACCTTTATCTCTTACAAATATGTAATTATGTAAAACCATGGTGTGAAAATCTGGTCAAAGGGCAGACTGTCTTCTTGCATAGTTGGAAGAATAGATGAAGCAACAGCACAGTTGAAAGAATAGATAGCGGAATAGATAAGATAGCATTTAAATATAGTAACAACATAGCATCATTGATTGATAATATCTCAAAAGTGATTCGCAAATCATTGCAACAGAGTGACTTTATAATCAAGCAGTGTGTGAATAACACAACAGTTCAAAAAGTTATTATAGTCATAATAACTGAGAAATTACAGTTTTCCTTGATTGCTTTGATGCCACAGTTAACTCAAACTCCACATTTTCAAAACAGTTAACACACAGGCTGAAACAGTACTCATGGTCAAAATGACACATTTTGCCTGCAAAAGACTCTAACACTCTCAAATTCAAAACATTTACGTAAAACACACAAGCAGATTTTGCCATCAAACAACACAACTTGTAGTCAAATCACTGTTCACTTTCAAACAGTACACACTGCCCAACAAAATGCAAAACACCGTTCTCAAAATGAGGAGTTTCAGCCTTCATTTTTGCTATGTCTGTGCCATTTCTTATCATTTTTCTGGTATCAGAAAAACTATGGAAAGACAAAATGTATTGAATAAAAATGAATTGTATTCATTCCTCCCAAGATTCATACTTGTAAATAGCAACACAGAACAGGCATGGTATTTCTTATGGATAATGAATGATTGCTGATTGAAGAATTGTGCAAAGGAGATTCACACATTGACATTACAAGTCCATAAGTTTGCAAGCAATATATATCAGCTGTGGATAAATGTTTCCTTTTGTTACACACAGTTACAGTTTTTTTTTTCAATTGCTAACACACTAAAATGACATGCATAGCACACTTATTTAAACTGACACAGAGAGCAAAACCTCTTCTCAAGTCTCCAAAAGTCTAAACGCATTTTCTGCTTTACACACATTTTGCAATTCAAAATGTCACTTTTTAAATGCACTGAACACGGTTCTCTGCAGACACAACAATCTAACATAAAGTCACATGTTTGCTATTGCAAAACCCTCATTCAAAATGATACTATACATGAGCTAATTGGCCTATATATGCATGTTGCACTGACTTGTTTGGTGATTTTTTTTTAAAATCATGTGTGTGTATCTGCAAATGTTTCTGTATATGTGAACAATCTGAAGGATTTTCTACAATTTGAACTATTTTAGTAAAGCATACTAAAAATGAGAGTGCTTTTCATTATGCCCAACAGTGTGTAGTTGGTTAGACAAACATCTGATAAGATAATATGAATGAAGTGTGTGCCATTTGGTGCAAAAGTTTGATTTTGATAATACTATAGTTTTGGTTGCATTGCTTCATTTTGCAGGATATATGAGGTATTTTGCAGTTTGGGTGTGTGGTTTTGTGAATTGTGTTAAGTATTTTGATAAAACCAGACTTGTTTGCAAACTTGTGTTTTAGCAATTGGAAAAAACTGTAGGCCTAATCCAATGGAGTTTGGAGTCTTTGTATGAGAACTGTGTTACATGTTTTGAAAAAGGATGTGAAACATGAGTTAAACCAATGAAAATCATTGTTAAATCATTGTTAAATCATTTGAAGACATGACTTCTGCTGTGCTAAGGTGAAGCTTAAAGCTAAAGTTGGAAACAGTTGGAAACACATGGTCTAAATGTCAATCCAATGCCTAAATGTCTGTCTTTTATTAAAGGAGCTACTATTAAATGGACGCAAGAAAAATATCAGACTTGTCTGACAAAGTCTATCTATCTATCTATCTATCTATATAGGCCTAGTTATGCAGCACCTCTTCAGTCGTTTGCCTCTGAAATGCAACAATAACACAACCTCTTTAGCCATGTGCTGGTGTAATCTTGGAGACACAAGTTAATTTCAGTTTTATAACATTTCTAACTAATGCGATGGCTGAAACAAGAGAGGCGGTCAAGCCAAAGACCGCAAATGTGTCTTCTCGTTTAATCTCGCGACAATAACATCAGTGCAGAGGGGGAGCGTCTGTAATTTTGAACTGCGCAGTCAAAGCGGCATTTTTTCCGACGATAGAAACAAGCAATCATGGCCGATGTAGAACTGGATTCTGAGATCAAGGTAGAGGAAACGACCCCTGCAGCTGAAGAAACCGAGGCAGAGCCAGAGCCAGAGCAAGAGCAAGAGCCAGAGGTAGAGGCAGAGACTGAACAAGAACAAGAACAAGGACAAGAAGAAGAAGAAGAAGAAGAAGAAGAAGTTGGAGCAACCGAAGAGACTACAAATGGCGTTAAAACGTAACGTAGCTTAACTATTTTCTTTCTGTCCATTCTGGGAGTGTTATACAAGTCAGCTAGCATTGCTAGCTAACGTTACCCGGGCCGCTAAAGGCTAGAAGCTAAAATGGAGAATGTATACTTTATGGTTAAAGTCTCAGCTATTGCCTTGAAATTATCTGCCGCTAGCTGTAATGATTTGCACACCATAGCAATAACAGCAACTTTGGTAACATTCTTTAATATAAAATATACAGATTATAAGGCATTGGTGGTAGTTCGCATCAAACACAAAATATCGACCTGACAATGCACCCAAGACTCCAAGAGCCAAGAGCTAGTTTATGCTAAGCTAAGCTGCTTCTTTTGAGAAATGCTAAATTACTTAGCTGCTAGCTATCGGACTTGGGTAACGTTACCTTGGTGGTCATAAACAAAAGTCAAACAATTCTCAAATAATACTTTTAAAAAATCACCAGTTTACCCATGTGTGGCGTTTTAGATGGACATATTTGCTATTAACGTTTCGTGGAAGCTAGTTCTAGTTCCTGTTGGCCTGCTTCGACGTTAGCGATAGCTCAGTGCTATTTAGAAACGTCGTTAACTATAAACTGTTAACATAAATATTGTGCATATAAAGAGAACTTGTAACGGAGTCTATGTAAAATAAGTGGTTTTAACACCACTGGTAGTGTAATTTTATGTGGAGATGTATTAGCAATAAGGCGATTCACCTAAAAACACGCAGCTATAACGTTACGCTAAGTTGGTTAAACCTAGATTCTATGCTATGATATTTACGGCAAACAATACAGATGCCAGGTGAGTTAACCCGTTTCTCATGCAGTGCTCGTTAAAAGTTAATAACGCTAACTGATTTCCTTTCCCTCCTATTTACTGGAGCTATATCTGCATTTGTTTTGAGCAGCCCTTAAGACTATACCTAATTTACAGTATTGTCTTCCTCCCCACAGTGAAACCGAGGAAGTCCCCAAGGACAAACCGCAAGGAAAAGAGAAGTCTGGTGGCCGAAAAATAAATCGTTATCATCCCTACTCAGATTGGAAGGACAAACACTCAGGGCCGGGGGACAAGAAGGGCGCTCACAGAAACCGAGTGTTCATTAGCAATATCCCTTATGATATGAAGTGGCAGGCTATTAAAGATCTAATGCGAGAGAAAGGTAAAGCACCCGGAGGTGTAATCATCCCTCTCAAGTGATGCTCTCTCTCCCCTACAGTGACAAATTGGAAAGCATTCCAAATGATCCCCCTTCTGTGATGTAGTGATGTTGTGAATTTTCTAGTGTAGAGCAGTGATAAACAGTAGTCTGGGTTGTTTATTTCAACAGTCCTCATGGGAGGATTTTTGATCTGTTGTGGTCTGAAATTACCTGATGAAGATTTCTTTGGTCTAGATTTATTGACAGCTCCAAAATGTAACCTCATTTAAGTTGTTGTTCTGACCATCATTGTGTAGATTTTTGTAAGGAGAAATGACGAACCAAATAATGTCTTGCTGTGCTTGCTTTTTGAAGGGATGGAAGGTCATTTTAATACAGAGCCAAGACTTGTTGGAAACGTGTTGACCAACCTGCTCAATGTATCCATGCTGATTTTAGATCTTTGTCTTTGGCTGATTGGTGTTTCAGTAATTGAACAGTACGGCATGGTGGTGTGTAGTGGAATGTTGGTCTGGATTGATTCATTTGTTGATTTTCTCATGGAGCTTCTCCACCTGTAGCGGTGTGCCAATGTCGACTGAAGAGAAGACTGGTGATCTTAAATGCATTGTTTTCTTTGGTATTTCCCCCTTTGTATGTCTCATGTAGTCGGTGAGGTTACATACGTGGAGCTCTTTAAGGATGCTGAAGGAAAGTCAAGGGTAAGTGATGTGGACGACTTGCTGCACGAGGTTTTAAATACCCTCTGCAGTTTCATTTTGTGTTCCTTCTGGTAAAGATATCTTAGGCGATGTACATGTGAATTGCTTTTAAACTAGAAGGGAATTGTCCTATCACTGTCGGTGGTTTTGTAGAGGTTTGTTGAGGTTTTTCTCTCAAATGTGACTGGAAAACTAATATGAAATTCATAACTCAAAAGCACATTTAAGTGTATTATTGTGAAGTTCTCTCAATTGGTGGTTTTCAAGAGTGGCAGTTCCAATTTGTCAATGGCAATAAGAGATGAAGTGAATTGTTAGCAGGTGTTTCATTGATTGATGATTGTCATCAAATATGGCATTTGTTTTGTCACACCTGATGTTATGAGTGTTGCCATGTATCTTTTCAATTGACTAAGTACCTCCCTTGAGAAAATTATTGGCTTTTTTTGCAATTCATAACTTCCTTCTTCCCACAGCGTCTCACAATGTACTTTGTCCCATTTGTTTTATGACTCCCCATAGATTTTGATAAAAGTATCCTGCAGTTAATTGATGAACATTTGTATGTAACATTACCATTATGTCCTCAAAAAACATGTTTACAATTCTCTTTTCATTGCACATCATCCGAAATTGTCAATGGATTTGATATGGTTACATTGTATTACTCAAAATCTAATGAAAGTACTTTTGTCTGTACTTTCCATCGGTGACTATTTATCATTTATATCCCTCTGGATTGATTTGGTGCTGTGTGGATCATCCCATGTCTCACCCGTAGGGTTGCGGGTAAGATTCTATTATCTAATCTATCAGGAACATGTCAGAGGCTGGGCTGACATTTGATGCATTGTTTTAATCATTACTTCTCTCCCTGCAGTGTTGTTGAGTTTAAAGATGAGGAGTTTGTGAAGAAAGCCGTTGAGGTCATGAGCAAACATGATCTAAATGGCAGACCACTCAATATCAAAGAGGTATGTAGCATTCCATGATGGGTTTTCTTTTGGAAGGAGAAGGGTCTTCCTTGGCTGGAACCTGACCTCTGTGTTGCTACTGATGTGTGTCAGGATCCTGAGGGGGAGCACGCTCGACGGGTGCTGCTGCGCACTGGAGGACGGGGCGGAGATGGCGGTCCAGGAATCAACATCCCTCCCGCCATCGCCAACAACCCCAACATCCCACCTGAGATCATAAATGGCCTTCAGGGAGGAAGACTGGGCTCCACTGTTTTTGTGGCCAATGTAAGTAGCATTAAGGCGTCTCTTTATTTCTGCCCTGTGGCTTCATATGCATATGGAATTGATTCAGTCATTATTTTCTTTGCCATCACTTAATATTATGGATGTAACGAAAAAAAACAAGCATTTATGTAGCTAGATTTCAACTTGACAACTAATTGTTTGGAGTTGCTGGCTCTGTATAATTTGTACATCCCTCCATTGTTATTCCAGCAGTCATTACTGCCAGCTAGGGCTGGGACGGTAACCGCATTACCGCAATGCCACGGTCACATGACCCCTACCGCGTGTCTGAGCTCGTCACAGTCATCACCGCAAAAAAAAATAAAATATCTGAAACATTTGGGTGATTCTACTTCGACGTTTTTAACCATGACATTAGCACAATTCCGGTTTGAAAACGTAGCAGAATCTCAGAGTTATGCAGTCAGCTTAGGCTACATGAAGTTGAATCCCACTATAATTGGCCTGCACATGTGTACACATACTGTAGGCCTATGTAAAATCATGATGTGTAATGTGATGAACCATCTTATGACATTGATACTCAGAGAACCACAGTTACGTTAAGTAGGCTAACCCTCCGTTTTCACAACAAAACTTCAAAACCTATCATCAAAAAAATTAAGCAAATCCGACCTTTTGTGTTGGGGAGCGCGATGTTCCAACATTCCATTTGTTTACTATGCGAGAGTAGGGGAGAACTGGCACAATCGTAACACTTTTCTATTCTCTCAGTTTTAAACTCGATTTACATAAAGCTGTTAAACGTGAAAGCTGTGAAATTTGGCCAGAAAGGAGTCATACATGTTTAGTTCATGAAAGAATTACAAAATATGTTCTGGTTTGTTAAGAATTTAACTTAACAGTGACATGTAGGTCGAGGCTAGCCTCGGACCTACCTTTGTTACAACCTGACGCAGCCATTAAAACGTGCGGTAGCCTACCGTTGTAAAATTAGCATAAGCGTCATGACTAACAGTTCTTAAATCATGATAGCCTTGTTGATAAACTGCTTATTTCTTTCATGTCTGAAGCATTTGGTCCAGTTGTCTTTGAAGTTGCTGCAGCTGCCTAAAGTTGAATTGGCTGTGATGGCTGATGGCGGCACAAAATTCATAATCCATTTTTTTTTTTTTTGGGGGGGTGGTATACCGCAAAACTGCAGCAATTTCTTGCTTACCGACCGCGGTAAGAAAACATCCATACCGTCTTAGCCCTACTGCCAGCATGAATACATTAGGAATAAAACGCTGCTGTAAGACATAATTGTGATCAGTGTGGACTGTTCCTGAATCTGATTTTGTTAATTCGTCAAATGAATCGCTTACAATGGAAATGTAACCCTTGACATCCGTGTCTTTTATGTTGTTTTGCCCAGCTTGATTTCAAAGTTGGCTGGAAGAAGCTCAGGGAAGTTTTTTGCATGGCTGGGACGGTGAAAAGGGCTGATGTCAAAGAAGACAAGGATGGGAAGAGCCGTGGAATGGGAACAGTCACTTTTCAGCAACCTTTGGAAGCTGTCCAAGCTGTCTGTATCCTCCAGAGAAACTCAAAGCTTTAACGTGTCTGCCTACCTCTACATTAAGCATGTTTTAGCATGTGCCTCGTGGACTACAAAACAGCATATCTATTATTAAACACTAAATACACCAAGAGCTGTTTAGCATTAAATCCATTAGATTTTAGATTTGTTCCTCTCTTCCGACCTTAATCTGTGTACCTACCTTGACTTCGACATAAAGCTATGTTCAATGGACAAATGTTGTTTGACCGACCCATGCATGTCAAAATTGTGAGTAAAAAGTTTTGATTGATTTCTATTATTGTGTGTTTGCCAGTGATGCATAAGTGTTGCGTAAAGGCTCGTTTTTCATGATATTTGTTACACAGGATGATAAGTCTCTTCCCATTGATGATTTTCGTCCAGCAGAGAAATCGCCTCAGTTGCCAAGTGGGTATTTTATCAGTCTGTTTACAAATGAGCAGTGTCTCATTAGAATTGGTTTGGAATACATTGAATGTTTGCGCACACAGGGGGTCTTGGAGGCATCGGAATGGGTCTTGGCCCTGGTGGTCAGCCAATAAATGCCAACCGCATCAGTGGAGCTGGAGGAATGGGAGCCATGGGACCTGGAGGTACTCCTACAGTCACACACAAACTTTCCGTCTCAGTCATTCTTTGTCTGCTCTCAGAGTCTTAATGAGCGATTTTGAATAGGAAGCTGCTGTTGCTAAACGGATTAGTTGCTGTTGCTAACTACTTTGGGCTACTACTTTTGTGTTTGCAATATTCCAGTTTTATTTCAAAGTTTATATTTTCTATTTCAAATAAAACACACACTAAATCCTAATTAAAACCATTTGAATAGGCCCTGCCTTGTGAATTGACTTTTTTTTTTTTTTACTGTTGAGTTCTAATTAGAAGATGTTTTTTGGCTTGAAACTTTTACAAATGATCAAATGTGACAACGATGTCCTGTGCAGTCTCATGGCTAACACACCAGTCAGTGTGCAAGTTACTTTTTAATCAAGATGGCCGAGTTTTGAGTTACAAAGATCTCTTGCGTCTATTCTAGTTTGGTCGTCGATAAGATAAGATAAGACAGTGTGATTGAGACAGAGGGGTTCCCAAAAGCAAATTCCAGTTCTCTGGTCAATTACTAGTAAACATCCCTCTGGTATACATTTACCCGTGATTGTTAACTTATAATGTTCATGGCCAGTCTAGCCCTTCTATTGAGTTGAAAGAAATTTAAACTCATCTCTGTTTTTAATAGGGATGGATGGTCCAGGATATGGAATGAACAGAGTGGGAGGTGAGATGAATGATAATTTTGATTACTCTTTGTCTTGGCACACACATCAAAGGTTGAATAATAAATATATTTCATTAAAAAAAATTTTTTTTGTATGTCCACATTTCCCTCAGTCTGTTCTACTTGCATGTTTTTGGTTTAATTCGGTCACATACTGTAGTGAATATACAGAAAAAGGACAATTCAGGGCACTTTGTCATTCGTTTACCATTTGTATAATGCATTTTTTCCCTCCCTCAGGAATGGGTGGTGGATTTGGTGGTATGGATGGCATGGGCAATATGGGTGGCTTTGGAGGCCGTGACATGGGACCCATGGGAAGAATGGGAGGTATGGAAATGCACTAGTCATTCTGACAAGAGTCTTCTCCGATTTGAATCAGGCCTTTTTTTATTTTGTTTTTAAATGGCTTCTTATATCTACTCCTCTGTAGACATGTACCGGTCTGGTATGGGAATGGATCGTGATTTTGGCAGGAATGACATGGCAATGAATCGTCCCTTCGGTGATGCCTTTGGACTAGGTGAGGATGCTCTTAGCTCCTGCATCATTAAGGAGCATGCCTGTTTGAAGGGCTTCTAAGACAAGCTGCATGATGAGTATGCATAGACCAAATTGATAACGAAATGCTTGACTCCAAGTGAACCGTTTTAAGAGGCAAGATTGTGTGCATTTTTTATTTTAAACTCACTGCTTGTCAGAATTCTTCTTGCAAGGATTCACGACTCCAGCCCCTTAGATCTTGTGGTGACAAGGCCACTTATAAACCATAAATCTGACAGGGACGTCTTAGAGTCTCTCTTGACTTACGGTTAAATCTCTGTATAGTGGAGTAGGGCAGATTGCAAATATATTAAGTCAGTACACACTGTACATTTCCTATTTTGTGATGTCAAAGTCCTGATGTGCTATTGATTTGTTTAGATGTCCAGCATGATGGATTCTTTGGTCAAAATAAACCATTAGGGAAAAGCACAACGGTGTGGGGAGACGTTAGAGCATTCTGATTTGGCTGGTGTTGTCGCTGTGACATTCAGTGTGGGCGGGATGGTGTGTTGTGTGTTTTGTTTTAATTCTGTTTGAAGTGTGTATGGATTGGGGCCTGTCTTTTGGCTTGCTGCTGTTCTGACTGCCAGTGCGCTCTCTTCATCAGGCGGAGGGATGGGAGGCTTTGGAGGAGGCATGGGGAATGCTGGCATGGGTCCCATGGGGTCTGGTTTAGGTACATCACACACTCACCGCTAACCCTCCATTCTCCCCCTTCCCCACACCCTGCAGCCACATTTGCTTTGACTCATTTCCTTACCACCTTTTAAAAACCATGACTTGTTCACATGAAACTCCTCATTTGAAGGCCTCATTGGCTGAATATTACACTTTGACTCTGGCACAGGCGGTGGGATGGGTAACATGGGCATGGATCGGATGAGCGCCGGCTTCGACAGGATGGGTGGCGGCATGGACATGAACCGTGGCTTTGGCGGCTTCGGTGGTGGTGCTGGTCACATGGGCGGAGGAATGTCCGACAGGGGATCAGGATCAAAGGGCGGATGCCAGATATTTGTGAGAAATGTAAGCATCAGTATTAATCTCTCTAATGTATATGTTTGTCAAACACTTGGTGTTCTAGATTTGAGACTTGTATGATATTTTTTTTATTTGTATTTTAGCTCTCTTATGACCTTACCTGGCAGAAACTGAAGGAAAAATTCAGCCATTGTGGTAAGTGCAGAAGTGGATTGTAATGGAATACTTTGGTAGTCATTTTTATATTTTATAGCCTTGAAAAGTTCACATGGTTCAGTTGTAATGACTACTGGCTTTGTTGTGAATCCCAGGTCAGGTGATGTTTGCAGAGATCAAGATGGAGAATGGGAAGTCGAAAGGGTGCGGTACCGTTCGCTTTGACTCACCAGAGAGTGCAGAGACGGCCTGTCGGATGATGAATGGCACCAAAATTAATGGCCGTGAAGTCGATGTCCGCATTGACCGAAATGCCTAAAACATCGTAGTAACAATTCACCCATCACCCTGTTTTTTGTTTTGTTTTAAAAACACATTTCCATAAGTCTCTGCTGTTGTACCACATGCTCAGTGAATGACACCACCAGCCTCAGTAACTGGATGTGTATAAGGTTTGTTTATATACCGTGATATTTTTCCCCCCCTTTTACTTTTTTGTAAACCCTTTTTAATTTGTGGGCCACCGGTTTATTTGAATGACAAAATAAACTTTTTAATTTTTAAACTTTGGTGTTTAATAACCTTCTTTGTGAGATCAAAGTGTGCTTGTTGCTTTGTTATTTTTAGCTTGCGTATCATAAACTGTTATATGACAGATCCTGAAGCTATTTAAATAACGTGAAGTGGTACTTTTCCGTTACCATGCACATACCCAGAGAAATGAGAGGTGAGTGGAATTTTTTTGGTTTCCTATTTTATTTTATTTTGTGTTTTGTTCCTCTTTATGTCGCTTGTGTAAAGGGATCATAAACGCTTATCAGTTTTGGCCTTCCCAGACTGACTCCCTTTCAGAAGCAAGATAAGGCCTAGCAGGTCAGGCCTCTTCAAATTGTCCAGTGATTCCTGAGTTTGGTCAATTTCTTTGGATAATCAGTTAGTCATTGCATGTTCTGATGGGGTTGTTACCGATAATTCCCAGTTCATACAAAATGGACAGAGTGGCAAAAAGAATGTAGAAAAACAGTGTAACGACTCCAAGCTTCCAGTTCAATCTCCATCCGTTTGCGTGCACCGTCACAAAAAGTATGACGATAGAGAAGAGAAGAGAGGCAGTTGTGAACACCAGACCAGTGCTGTTCACCTCGACTGGAGAGGTAGTGTCAACAAATGCTGTTTTGATGAACCATGGCAGACCCAGGCAGAGCATGTCGAATACATTAGATCCCACGATGTTGGACATGGCCATGTCTGCTTTGCCTGAGAAAAGGGGAAAGTAGATCTGAGGGACACCTCACTTTTTCAACTACAAACAAATTAAACGATATGAGTTATAGTCTCACCTTCTCTGGCTACAATGACACTGGCTACTGTGTCTGGAATGCTGGTCCCAGCAGCAAGCAGAGTGAGGCCCATTACCGTGTCAGGGATGGACAGCGTTTCCCCTAAGAGAAATGACGAAGACAAGGACTTATCGGTAATGTATTCTTAATGCATTCTCAGATCATTTACGCAATGCTTTAGCTAATGGGAGTGAGCCTAAGGGATTTAAGAGGCTCTACGTGGAGAGCTGTGCCTCATGATAAAACTAAGAATGCTACCCTGGGGGCAACTACATTCAGGATGTGCTCAGTGACCATCACGCTTTCCTGGGGGCAACAGAGTCGTAGTACCTGGGCGGTCCATTCAGTGGGCTTAACAATGGTTACTCTCCTCTTTTCCTCATGTGAGACTTTTATGACAACTAGCAGGATAATAATCCTATTGTACTCCACAACCTCTGCTAACATCACATGGTTTATCATGGTAACCCACAGGGCAAAATAGACCTTAATCCTGCGTTGGCGGAGAGTCACGTCTGACCCAAGATGAAGGGGCTACACTAATCTCCCCGGGATACAAACTCTCGGCATTTCAGGAATTAGCCAGTGCAGCATGTGACTACTCTGCATGGCCTACTGCTCACATGCGTTAGCCTACCATTCAAAATATGGAATCTTCAAGCCAACTGAATTCTCTAGACATGACATCCCTCCAAAGAAAAATATTTCCAAAATAAAATCTTATTTACCAAATTAGTTTTCCTCTTTCCCATAGTCAATAATAAACATAAATATATTGTTGTAAGTGTTATAAAGTTAAAACAATGACTTCTTCCTTACCCACCACGGTAACCATCCACACCAGTACATAAGTGAAGGCAGAGATCCACACAGCTGACATAAAGAAGGTCATCATGTACCATTTCTTCCAGGTGCGCCTGCGGCAGTCTGGTATGGTCAGAAAGAGCAGCAGGATGGCCGGCAAGGAGAGCACCCACAGGATACGCTTCAGGTCATTCTCAGGCATCTTGAAAACACTCTTGTGCTCTGTCATGAAACAGTAGAGGATTTCAGTATTGGAATTTTAAATTACCATGTTACAATTACAAATTTCCTTTTTTGAGTAGGGAGGCACATATATTATCAATTTTGGCAGACCTAACTACAGTTAATAATTTATAACCACAAAGGGGCTGTAAATAATTTCATGCAGAACAATCCATAATTTAAACTGTCACACTGAAAGTGAATCATTATGTGTCTTTTACCCTCTGGGATTTCATTTAGTCCATGAAGACTGAGGGAGAGGTGAGAGTATCCCGAATCGTCCTGGAAGATGCCACTGTCTGTCCGGGATCTGCGGTGCAAGCGGAGGCTTGTGTCGTCCTGCCAGCCCACCAAGGGCTGCTGCTCGCTGCGCTCCTCTGCATTTTTGGCCACACAGGTACAGCAAGGGCTGAACTTGCGTAACACATACTCACTGATTCGGATGTCGAAGCAGAGCACGACTATGTATACCCCATACACAAGAAGTAAAGAAGCTGCTTCATACCTGGAAAATGTCAAACAATATGATGGTCACTGTGGTGGCATTTTGATCTACAAAATATACTTTTTGTTATCACAAGGCTATTATTCAAAGAATTGGGAAATAAAGCATTTTTAAACAGTAAGCTAATTTTAAGGGCATCTACAATTACTGTAAAAGTAATTCTGCAGAGCTTTTTTGGTTTGGAAGACGGAATAATACAAGAGATTAGAAATATATTGACAAAAGTGCAATTGCTAAATGATACATGACTCAGCAGGACCAAAGTCAATGTCCTTTGTTTGTACAGTATGCGGTAGTGATGCTACTGTTCCTGACAATGTTGTGGTTATATTGAGGAAATGATGTTACTCACCAGTACACCTTGTTATCTGAGATTATTGCTATTACAGCAGCCACGCTTATAGCATAAGCCAAACAGTCTCTGAACAGTGGCCAGCAGGTGAGTCGCCCCACCTAGACATTGTAAACAAAATACTTCAGCTCAGTGTAGTACTGTATCTTCACTACACGATGGGTCTGCAATTGACCCAGAACAGGCTGTTCAGTTGGTCATTTCATGTACAATGTGGTTAAGCAAACCTTTTATGGGAGATTACATACCACAGCGGTTAAGAGTCCACATGCTGCACAAATACCAAGGAGGTTGTAAACGGCTGATCCTACAATGGTACTGACCCCAATGTCTCCCTTTGTGACAAATACACCTGTGAGAAATTATAATTTATGAATGACTGAATTTCTGTGCATGATTAGATTTAAATCATGTTGTTACTTAGTTGATGCAGTGAAATACATAAAAAAAAAACATTACTAAAATGTCTTGACCTTTTGAATAGTTTTAAAATAAAACACAACAGTTACATAGAGATATAATCACAGGTTTATTTACCCAGAAAGGCTGTAACTAGTTCTGGAGCTGAGCTTCCAGCTGCCATGAATGTTGCTCCAGCTACATCTTGTGAGAGCCCAAGACCTGTAAAATAGTATAACAGAGAAGTAGGCTACATTATTCTCGGTGCATAACCTTACGCCTGACCAACTGAAAACAATTTCAATCAAACAAATCATTCAAGAAATGACCACTTACGCTCACTGATAACTTCAAGGGATGGCAGAAAGTAGTCATCACAAATTATAGAAATGGCCAAAAACATATAAAAAATGATCATAAAATATATAATAAGCCCTCCATCTTTTCTCTCTTGCACTGTGAAAAAACCCTCTGGGAATTCCGACGACTGTGGGGACACGCACTCCGTTTCATTTTCTGAAAGAAAACATCCAGTTATTCACTGTCAATATGCAAGACAGTTACACTTCAAGCCCATGACAGTTCTGGAGTGGATAGCTTTCAAAATCATTCTCGGACCAAGAAAGCAAATGGAATATAATTAGCTCTGAGGTCATGCTATGAAATTGTTTCTTACCAGTGTCCCGGCGTACTCTTGGAGAATTCACATGATATGACTTTGAAAAATAGAACAGTGTTTGTACCGAGCAATACAAAAAAAGCACGAATGCAAAAATATATAAGAAAATATCTCTTCTGTTTTTCTTGTGATTACTTACGTTTTTATTCATTATCTAATTAGTTTGCCTACACTAACTCTGGAACTATAAGAAGTCAAGTCATGAGACTGCCACACTAAGCTAGAACATAAAAGTTTTCCCTGTCCTAAGCCTCTTACATCCACAGCTCAACTGAACTAGATGGACCAGTCAAGGAAAGCATCATTTGCACGCTGCTCTACAAAGGACTGGAAATCACGAGACAACTTTATTCTGCTTGAATAGGCCCCGTGCCTGCGGCTAATACGAAACCATATCAAACCCTGAGGTAGTGCTTAAGTCAGGGTAGAGGTTTATTGGCCCTCAGTTAATTCCTAAAATTAGCATGACAATATAAACAAACAACATTTAATTATTTGTGGGTGTAGGCTATGCACGGCAAATATGCAAGGCATTGATCCAGGGCTGCATTACTGTAGGCCTGTTTCATAAAGTTATGTGTTAGATTAGGCCCAGTGAGCTGATTAGAACTTAAAAACGGATGAATACCAATCAATATATCATTGGCACCATTTTTTTTGTGTTGACGTCACTGCTCATGTGAAGGATGCTGCGAAAGAAGTGTGTGCACGATGCTAAGGTCATGTTGGGGCATGTTCATGTAGCTAGGTATTCTCCTTCAGTTGAGATGATGCTGTTCACACTGTACTGAATTGTTCGATGGCACACGGACCTGATCACTTTTAACTTTTCTGTTTTTCTTTTTGAAGTAGACATACGTTGTATTATACTTTCAGACATTGTGGTAAGTTGAATGATTTTACAATTGCCCTTTAATCATAGAGGACAGAACGCGAAAAACCGCAGTGTGCGAGCTCTGTTTATTGACTTGCCCGAGTAGGCTTACCTATACGCTATATTTCAAGTCAGGCATGTCCTATGTAACGTATAGATTCAGTGGTTTATTAAATGCATTTCCCCAGGAATGTGTCTCCATAGAAATCTTGGCCTTTTTATCCCAGTTTCTGTTAGTGATATAGCCTATATAACTTTAGGCCTACATCAGTGGCATTTTTGAAAATCCCTCACTTTAATTCTGCTGCCAGGTTCATTTTCATGGCATAATACACAACGTATATTTTCCTTTAACTATTATGTAGTTCCTCATGGCTCTAAATTTGCCCACTTTGCAATGTTTTGGGTACAGTGACCTCTTGAGTTTCAAAATGGCAGTGCACACAGATAGGATCCACTTACAGTGCACAGAGGATCCACTTACTTACAGCAACGTAGGTTAGACAGCACAATAGCCTACAAACCATGGTGGAAAACATGAATTAGGGTTTTGAATATTTAGATTTGCACATAGCATTTTACACAGTAGGCTTATGCAACTTATCTTTGCCATATGGGCCTACAGTTGTTTGCCTTTCAGTTGACTGAATTCAGTGTGTAGAAACTATACTATGCACAGGCCTAACAAACTCAAACTATTTTAGATTTTATTTGCATAAACAGGAAAATGTTCCTTTTTATTATGAACTCCAGTATCCATCTTTGCACACTGATTGTATTTGAAAATATCCCACTTATTAAACCACTGGCTCAATTAAAGTTATTAATTGGATCATTTTACATTATGTCTCTATTATTTATCTCTTTGAGGAAATAAAACCCCTTGGCAACTTTACAATAACACCTTCCATAGCCTAGAATTTCAGACATAAATTGTGGCATGTTGCATGTGTTGTCCTAGACAATCAGCAGATGGCAGTGTTAGTCCATCCACATTTTTCAGAAAAGTATTGTTGTTAGTCCATCCTTTCACAGATGGCAGCATCTTTTATATCTTTCCATTTCCACTATATTAGAGCAATGACCTTGTTTGACTTAGAAATTGGAGCACTAACTATTCACAAAGTTGTCGGTTGTTGTAACAGCAGACGGTGTAAGCCTACCAACTACTTTAGCACACGTGCTACCTCATCTTTTCGGCAAGTTTGTAGAGGACAGCCATGCTTACATGAATTGACAGCATCTGTGTTTCCTTGAGATACATCAAAATCAAACATATTGCACGTTTATTAAACCCATATGCTTTCTGTCTCTGAGTTGAAATGCAGAGCTGCTTTTTGAGCTCTCTTGGAGCTGAGTGCGAGGCCCTAGAGGGGAGAGACGGGAACAGACCAGATTCAATTTCATCTCCGTGCTACTTGCCAGACTGGAGCTTCGCAGTTCCTTGTGTGTTTTCCCTTCTTTTTTCCCTGTGGCTTGTGGTGGAAAATGTTCAGTGTCACCACGGATTACATTAGATTGTTTGCGCCTAACTTGCGAAAATTAACTTTTAGTATTTTTTTGTGTTTGGATGGAAGTAAGGGATTAATTTGCATGCTCTGCCTGTGGCTGAATGGAAGAATTAAAAGATTTACCACACATTTGTGTGAAATAAGTAAATCTACTCAGCTGGCAAACAAAACAAAAATAAGGGGAAACTCAGGCAAGGGACAATCAGATATCTCCTCTTCAACTCCTTGTGAAGCTTGACCACTGGACTGGCAAATGTACAAACCAGACAGAAATCCCTTCTCCAAGCAGCTTCCCCAGATGCTCTTCATCACGGAACTGAACTCGACTGTCATTTAAAACCATCTGCAAGCCAAGTTCAATTAAAAAGTATGTTTAACAACGGGCTTCATCAATTTTCCTTGTTCATCAGCCTGGAGAGGAAGCCTGGGAACGACTCTCTAGTCCGGTGTGCACTTCTTCCAGTAATTACCTCCTGGTAGGCAGTGCGTCTCTCTTCACACCTGTGCCGGCCGACCCTATTATTTCATATTCAGAGATTGACTAAGGGTCTCAGGAGGTGTCAGAGCCTGAGTTCTGTCACGACCCCCCTGAGTTGGCCTGATATTAAAAGTCACTCATTAATTAGGAAGGAATAATCCAACAGGCTGACTTCCCCCCCGTCCTTCCTGACTACCAGTTAAGAGACCTCTTGACACTTTTTTGGACAACCACTGTTGCCTTTATCCAAGATGTGTTTTTTTTATGTGAACGTCTCCAGGCGGAGTACCGTTAATGGGTTGAAGAGCGGCATGCTGCACTCCAAGGCATAACACTGAATGAGAGGCTGAAGCTACACGGACCAATTAGTTCCTTTATATTCTTTTGAAAGCGCCCAACCCAGCAAAGGTTTCGTGCAATATTGTGGAGGGCTGTGTTGAGAGTCATGAGTCCGTGGAGCAGGAGAGAGTGGCCTGGAGGAAGAAAGGAGGCTTTGGTGAAGAGTTGCACTGTGGGTAGATTTCATTAACAGTCTGTTGCCTTTTCCTCCTGGCTGAACTAAAAAATCAGAACATGCAAATACTGTGAAGTTTTTAAAGTTAGTAAAAGTAATGGTAATAGTATGTGATCCAATAACAATAACAGCAGACTGTGAACATTTGCGTTTCCACTTTTCAGATAAGCTGCCATGACTACAAGAGTAGCATGCTATTTTTTCCCTTCCTGCCTCTCTTGGAAGCCCAGCATCAAGAGATTTGCATCATTTCATAGTTAATGAAATCTCAGTATTCAAGAGTCATCAAAAGAGTCTAAGGAGTGCGGTTGTCTTCTTCATTCATTAGACTGTAAATCTTTACTGTGAAAAAATGTTCCGCCTGAATCTGCCTAGTACCACTGCATTATCTAAAGTGGGCTAATTAAATTTGCTGTGGTCAGCTTAGTTTCATCCACAGAGCAATTACAATAATGAAGAGTAAATATATTTGATTAAAGAAAGGCCTGACAAATGTGGGAAACAAAACATTCTTGGAAGAAGAAATCCAATTTGTGGGTAAGAGGTTAGCAAAGCTATGAGGTCTAATGTTATTGGAGCTGAGGGAATAAATGTTGAACTATGAGCAAAAAAGTTACTGAGCCAGTGTTTCCCCCTTGCCTCCTATTGACTGAATGAGTTAAGTGTCATCATGGGCTGACCCAACTAACTGAAGCTGATGAATTGCATTAGATGGATTAACTCTAATGGTTCACATGTTTATGACACCATTGCTGTGCTTTAGTATTAGTTTAAGAGTCAATTTAAACCTCTAAGCCTTTCTGAAGTTGTGGTGGTTTGGGAGAGATGCGGCGACTTGTATTGGCATGCAATCAAGACCATGATATTGGATGATATAGAATTAGACAGTATATAACATGATACAGGGTCTACAAATGAAGTCTCTAAAGCTACAGTACATAAGATTTATTTTTTGTTAGAATTATTATGAATGGAATTGGACATCAACATCTGCATCAATTTATCTTTCAGGTAATTCAACAAAAGTCTACAACATTGTTTGACAGCCAACTGAGTAATGATGTAAGCTGGACCTCATGAAGAACTGTGGTCAGATTAGCAGTGGACAACCCTCCCTTTTGCTCCAGCACCTTCTGTAGTCATCTGAGATGCCATCTCCTGGGGTGAGTAGTGCCATCTCCTGGGTGAATAGCGTCATGGCAGAGGATTACACAGCACAGTCAAGTCACCACTTGCTCTGCTGCCTGTTTTCTTGCAATGTAGTCAACAGACGGAGGCTCCCATCGGTGTAGAGCCAAGCTCTGTCAGGATAAATACAGTTCATGCCCCTTTGTAGGTACAGACATCCTTTAAGACCTTTATAAATAAAATAAGAAAAACATCACTGGTGCTGACCTCTGCGCTGAGATAGTTTTTTCCATGGACATATGCTCCTTTGAGCCACGATGAAGAAGCATTAGCTTTTTGGCAGGCTGTGCAATAGTATCCTTTAGATAGTCTGAAGGTCAGCATCTTACAATGAACAAATCCTTATATGACTGGCAGTGCACTGACAGAGTACTGTGGCTGCTTAAGTCTCACCTTGAGGAACATTTGTGCGCTATTTACTGTCAGGCACAGGAATGAATCCAACTCTTTTCACAATATCGACTCTGATTTTATTCATGGATAATTCCTGCTTTCCTGTTTTGAATAGTGAGTTGTGAATGTCGACTCTTTAAAAGGAAACCTACTCTTTGGAGCAGTAAATCAGTCAATAGTCCATAATAGAAAAAGAAAAGGGCGTATTTGTCAGATTTGAACAGATCGTTCATATGTTTCAACATGCACCTTGTGCGTGGGAATGTTTTGAGCCTCTCAGGGCGTGCGTCCTAAGGGTGTGCTGGCCTTCCCAGATCAATGTTTTTGTTCAGTGGCACTGCTGAGCTTAGAGAAGAAGAGCAGCAGTTATGTTCCCTGTACCCTCAGAACAGCTCTCCAGTAGCTGAAAAGGTTCAGAGCCACTGAGTGCATTCACAAAGCAGTCATTTTGCACTTGCCTGTGTTTACTACTGTGGTTGAGGCTCTTGGAGAAGGCAATCAGTTATATTTGGGGTAATATGTAACTAGTGTAAAGCATTTCCTAGTATCATTCCATACTAAGTGTTTTTATATGCAAACTTGTGTTTTGTTTCTATTGGCTTTATTCATTCATCATGAGTAGCTTGGAGTACATTTATCTTATGATCAGATTAAATAGGAGATGGATTATGAAATAACTTTTTTTGTATGTTCCTGCTGCTCTTTTCAAAGGACTCAATTTTTTAAAGCCCTCTCGAAACTGTCGATGTTATATGAGGCACTGTTTTGTCCTGCTTGGCAACCAATCAATGCTCCGATCCTATTGCCCCCGGCTGGTAATTAATTGCACATTTTCTTAATTGCTGTTTGTGGGCACAGTGAAAGTGCTTGGGGAGAGGCTGTTGCTCCAAGCTTGAGAATTGCCATATGTCAGATTACTTCAGTGCCGGCTGTCCATGCTGCCCTGGCCAAGCAGGTTTAAATCCTGAAGGAATCTGCTGGCCGGCACAATTCAAAGTACTGATTAGTCCGTGTGCTTGTTTGTCTGATGTATTCCTCCTTGGAGTGGAGGCGTGGGGGAGGAGTAGGGCCAAGCATTAGCATTCGTCTTAACTGCCTCGTATAATTAGGAAGTAGATTATTAAGAATCTACTATCACTGCTATTTGTTGTTGTCTTTATTTATTTATTTATTTTTAAAAACCTTCTTTGGATTAAACTGGCTAGTAATTGCATCTGCTGTTGAGATCCAGTGTACAGCAAACAACATCCCTCAACTGTACAGCTTGAGATAAGTATGGGTGTGAAGATGCTCCCCAGTTAAAACATTGGAAAAAGGGCTTCGCTCGTCCTTTGACACGTTCTCTGATTGACCCACTGCCAGGGGTCAGGCTGGACAAAGCCCGCCAGCTGAATGGGCCCTTGGGTGAAAGGAAAGTGACCCGTCATTGTTGGGAGTTGTATGGAGTCCGGGGCAGGATGGTCCCTGAGCTGTCTCCAGCTGAATGGCCTCAAACCGCAGGGCACTGCCGGGCCAACTGGAGCTGCCGAAACCGCCCGTGCTGTTTGTATAGCTGGGGCCGGCCCAGAGGTGAGGCCCTGTGGTGTCCAAGCCATTGTCTTCCCCGTGGTCAATAAGGACGAGCTTTGTTTCACCACTGCATGATGCGCAGGCTTGTTTGTGTGGAGTGCCGTGCTCTGAAAGGGATTTTGCTCTCTCTCTCCCCTCCTCTATCAGTGAGCTGAGTCAGCTGTCCCTCCAAACCTTGACCAAAGAACACCTAAACAGAGTGGCCATCTGGCTGTTTAGGAGAGCCATTTGCAGAGCTGGCTTGTTGGAGCTTTGCATTTTGGTAGAATAGCACCCAAATGTTACTCCTTTGCATTTTGGTACAATGGCATCCAAATGTTCCATGTGAATGTTCTGGAACTAAGTCTGTTTTGCTTGGGGTATTTGGAGAGAAACTGGTCAACTGGTGAACTGTTGAGCTCACCAAACAGGATGGCGTGGTACAGAACCAGGGGCATGCCTGTTTTACACTGCTGTTTTTACTAGAGCTACAATTTCCCCGTCATTACCCCTCTTGAGACATCCACTAAATCACACACAGTGGGGAGTAGTTGAAACCCAATATGTTGTAAGACCTACCCTTTTATTTGCAATTTTTAATATAAATTATCCTAATGATTGGGTAGATGATTAACCATACTCTTCAGAGAGATAGATGCCTAGAGGACAATGTGCTGACGCATAGATGTCAGGGAGTATGTGGCCAGTAATTATGAATCACTGGCACTGGAAATTATTTCAAACAGTAAATACGATGCCAGTATTGTCTGGGTCTAAAGATGGGTTTCACTGACAATCTAAAAAAAACAAAAAACAAACAAAAATGAAAAAGGGAATTGTTAATAGCATATCAACAAATACTTGCACACATATAATGTCTTTTGTAAATTGAGACAATGCTAGGTTTTGTCACAGGCATATAATGGAGTGTATTGTTCAGGCAATACATATGGAGAGGGATGGATTACTGGCCAGTGAAGGTTTCTTTTGTTGAAATCGTAAGGGATATGTGGGCTTGGACTTAAGGTGCCATTCAGAGCATGGGTTGTTTTCTGTGCTAGAATGGACGAGCTTGTCCTGAGGACAAAATCTGATACTAGCATAGCATTTGTTTGTGGGCACAACATAGGATCCAATTCATCAGGCCAAAGCTGACATATTTGGAAGTGTTGTGGTTTGTTTATTTGCTTTCCCTTTCTGTGGTCAACAGTTGTGTTAATCCGAGTAGTTGGGGGTGCATTATGAGGGACGGGTGTGGAGGAATCCCAACTCGTTGGACTGGAAATATCCATTTTTTGCTGTCTTCGAAATGGAAGTGATATTGGTTTGACAACAGGGAGTGGAACGGGAGGGTTAACTTACAACCCCCCACCCCCTGCGCTCCTCAACATAGGCTTGCACGTAGAAACTCTTATTTCTTTGTCTTTGACAGCCCCTTTTACACACACACACACACACATACACAGTCACACACACAGCCACACACACACACACACACACACACGCACAGACACAGACACTCATACATACACATACAAAAACAGGCCCAACCCCCCACTGTGGCAAAGATTTAATTTATGGCTAACTGAACAGTCTGGCCCCTCTCTGTGCAACCATGGTAAATCAAGTGAAACAACGACAACAATGCCTACAGCCCAACCCTGGTCAATGTGAGACTGCTGGAGGCAGGGAATCGATGCAGGTAAAAGAAGAGGAGGGAACTCCTCTACTCGCCCGAGCAGTGGAGCTGCGTTCACTCAACCGTTACCTGGATCGCATCCACAGGTGCAACATGTTCCACAGGCCACCATTGTTTGCAGACAGGTCACTTGTCACTATATTTAGTCAGCAATGTACCAAGCTCTTTTAGTTGTGCCGACAAGGGTTTGCACGCTGCTGAGATCTTCTGTGGAAGAAAAGAAGACTTTTCTGGTCCCTACCTGTCCCTACCTCTGAAATATGTCATCTGCCAACGCCACGGAGTCTCCTCTGGTCTAACCAGCTTCTCTTTGCACTCACAATACACATGATTGGCCCTGGGTCAGATCTCTCCACCACTCTTTTACTTTCGCAAAGGCTCTGCTTCTGTCTTCCATGGGCCTCCATCGTTTTTCACCCCTTACAGCTGAATGGCAGTAGCCCAGTCTGCATGGCAAAGCCCCCCTCCCCTGGTTTCCACCTCACTGGGCTAAAGTCAGTCTGTGTCCCGCCACGATCAAAGGCCTGCTATTCAAATTCATGACCTTCTCACACAAGTGGGCAGGGCCTCAGAGTACGGAATGGCTGAGCCCCTTTCTCCACCACCTGATGTTTTCTTCCCTTTTCTCCTCACTGAAGATAAAAAATCTTGTCGCAGAATAGTCTCCTATCTCAGGTTCGAAGGTGATGACCTATTTCTAATGCCCAATAGCTTTTGAACCGATTTCTTAACAGGTCTTTATTTTAAAGCCCAGTACAAACAGAGATTGAGTATTGTGTGTGCATTAAGATAAAAATGCACTTTACAGACAAACAGAATTACACTTGTTTTATACTGTGCTTGTACTGAGGAATCAAACTGATTTCTTAACTATTCTTTATTGTACAGCATAGGACAAACGGAGATTGAGTATTGTGTGTGCATTAAGATAAAAATGCACTTTACAGACAAACAGAATTACATGTGTTTTATACTGTGCTTGTACTGAGGAATCGAACTGATTTCTTAACTATTCTTTATTGTACAGCATAGTACAAGCGGAGATTGAGTATTGTGTCTGCATGAAGATAAAAAAGCACTTTAGAGACAAAACAGAATAAAAAAAAAACATTATACCGTGATGAAACACGGGGAGAGGTTTGGTAGAAGGTGGATGGTCTTAGATTTCTTTTCCTCTTCGCTGAAGGTACATTATGCTGTCATAAATGATTTGCTGGACCTTCACATGCCACTGCAGAATAAGAAGAGAAAAACAGGATTTCAGAGTGGTCAGTGCAGGAGGAGGACTATGAGGATCCCTAACACACCATATCTGGAGAAGTGAAGGTCAGGTGAAGATTTGCACACGCACCAGGGGAAGCAACTGTATTTCAACTTCTCTGTCACATGCACTCTGACTCAGTCTTAATACAGAAACGGATTGTTCTCACAAAAGCACACACACTATATTATCAGTAACATGCAAGAGACAGACTGGGAAAGAGTGGAGTGCATCATTCCATGTGAAGTGATGTGAAAAGGGTCAAACAAACAATAAACACTGTCTTCTGAACAAAAGCACAATTCAAATGTTAAACTATATCCTAGTTTATGTACATCCATATTTCCAAAAGATCTCAACCAAAATACTGTCTGTCAATGCATTGTTTGTGTGTTATGAGTGTGTGGCGCTGTCTAATTTACTGTACTCTAAAACTAGACGCCTGGAGTATTCACCAACTGTTGTCTCCTTACATAGTTTGACTGGAGACAATTAAGCACTTTTGCATTCCAATAAATCACAAATTGGATTCATTTAAGACTAGAAGCATCTTTTTCATATTTTAAGTTTCTGGCTTTAGCACTTCATTTATATTAGTTTAACTACTTGCAGTTGCATGAAATACAAACATATTTAATCAAAATAGAGGAAAAAGTCCTCATACTGTTCAGAATCCATGTACTAGTTTGTTACTATCTGAGATTTATATTTTGAAGAAATGTTTTAGATTTCTAAAACCCCAGTCACTGGACTTTTTCTGCTGTGTATACGTGTAAAACTTTGTTAACACTGAAATGGTCTTTGTAGACCACAGAGTGAACACAAAGCTCTATTTCCACATGTTCTACAATGCTGTGCAGTGACTTTGTGCAATCTTTGGCCTGGGGAAGGTGCATACATGCCTTCTTGAACAACTGCTCTATTCTCTATGTACAAAGCCTTAGCATGTGGAAGTGTATGTTCTGCATGTGCTGAATGTGTGAGTGTAAACCTCATCTGAAATTGAGCCCTGGGGTTGGGAGCTGTTGTTACTCTGTCAGCACTGCTCTCTAGTGAAATGGATCTGTCAGGTCCCAGTAGCTGGAAGTAATCACGCAGAGGCAGAACAAGACAAGCAGACTCAGATTAAAGGAGAAGGTTTCGCCAAACATAGCAGGGCCAGAAAGTTCTTTTCCCTGGGTCAGGAGATGCTTCACATTTGATGTGTTGCTTCAGTTAAAGCATTGAGAAAAACATGTGAGAAAAGCTGGGTGAAAGTCAGGACAATCCCCCCACATGACATTTCATGATGAACCTTATGATGCATTTGACCTTCTAAAGTACTGGAAATTCTACTGTTTATGTAACAGTTCCTGGACATGTCAGTCAATGTGCTCATAGATTACTGGTGCATGTAAGAAGCCTCTCCACTTTCAAAACAGATTAATGTTGATTTTTTGCTGACCGGATTTGCCTATCAACCACCCGGTTATCATTATTATATTAGTATGTGCAAATATTTGCCATCTTCGTTGGAGTAGTGCCTGACCATTATTGAGCATCAATATTCATTAACATTTTGTTTGAGGTGTAGGAAAGAGGCAGGGATACAATGATCCGATTAGCAGTGGATCAGCAAATATTTGTCTGAAATACAATTGCAGGTGGTTAGTACTTTCAGAGCTGCATTCGAACTAAGGCCAGACTTTTGAGAACAGATGGAGAGGAATCTAATAGAGAGATGTTTGCACAGTCAACGGTGCTGTGATTTTCAGTGTGTTGTCATTAGTGAGCATTTTCTGACACACGGTAACACTAGTGTGCATCCTTGACATGGCTGGTTCTCTTACAAATCCCATCCTCATGTCTCTGGCAAATCAGTGAGGAACTGCAATAACAGCCCCCTGTTATGTATAAAGCCCTGTCACACAGTGTTCCGCAGACACACAGTCATAATTAAGAGTGGGCACACCCTCGGCGCTCCCGACCCCATGCTGAAGCTTAACAGAATGGTTTGTAACCCCCCCATGCCAGGCCCCCTTCACCTTGTCTTCTTTGGTGAGATGGAGAGCTGTTCCTCACAAAGGCCTGGGAGACTGAACTCTCCCCTGCCGATTCCCCAGTGAAGGAGCTCTCCTCAGGCAGGCTTTTAATAAGCCCAGTCCCAACCTGCGTCTGACCCTGCCCCCCACCCCATGCGGCCCACTGGCACTTTAACTGGGGTTCAAATCTGGGTTTCCGTTAGCTGGTAATGGCTGGTTTTTGTTTGGTAACATAAGATATATCCTTGTTGTTATTGTCACTTTTTGGTAGCCAAAGCAAACAAATCAACAAATCATGGAACTCTACCATAATATTTTATTTGTATTGATTTAATGCAAATCTGAAAGTCCAACCACTTAGATTGTAAGACAGTGTGGGAGAGAAAACAAATTTTAGACTTTTACGTTTCATTCTCTATACATTTTCAGTCTGACTCTGTCATGATGTTAAATGGCAGTAATCTTAATAAGGGGAAGTAGGCTTATTCACTTTATTGGGCCAGTTCTGTTTATTTGAACCACAATTGGCTCATGTTAACAAATTAACTATATGCAGAATTTGCACTGTTTTCACTAAAGCCTTATAACTTGGTTATACAATAATATAACATTTGCATAATATTGGTTATGCAAATATGCAATATGGTTTCACCATGACCTAGTGACCAGCAGTAAACAATACAAATTCGGTACACAATGCTTGTGCATTTAAAAGCTGAATATTTTCATTCACATGTTGTTTAGTTTCATGTCTGCGCTTGCTAAGCAGCACATTTTGACCACTGGATCAAATTAGAATGAAGTGGTGTCAAGCACAGTCATGCAAAGTTATTGTTGTAGCCTGGCAGATTTGGACATTTGGACATTATCCATTTGTTGTATTAAGCCCATCCTTCATCAAAAAGCACACCCAAGGATGGCAACCTGGTAGCAGTCAAACTGATTTGAAGATGTTATTGTTTTGATTACCTAGGTGTGCATTGTAGGTTATAAGCTACGATATATTCGCATCAGGAACATGGATTGTTATTGAAAAATAAGCAGGTAAGTTTTGAATTTTTAAAATAAATTACCAACACTGGGCTGGCAAAAAAAGGTTTCTGCAGAAACCCTTGACAGACATGACAGATTACTGTTTACAGACAAACAGAGTATTACTGTTTATCGTATATATACAGTATTGCCAATATATACAGTACTTCTGCAATAATAATAAAAAAACACACTGCAAGAGCAACAAATCTTCACATAGACCAGGCCTTCTGAGTACGTACAACTGACACGGACACCAAAACAACTTCAAGTTCCAGCTGAGCAACATGTTTTCTCCATTCCTCATCCTCCCCAGTCCTTCTTGCCTTGTTTTTTCCACCGGATATCGTAAACACCTGCCCTGGTTTACAAAGTCATCCTTGTTGGGATTCTCAGTGGCACTGGCCAGCAGCAGCAGTGGCCAGTGTGCTTGCCAGCCCCGTCCCCCCTCCCACTCTCTAGCTTGTGGCGTCTGAGGTGAGTGTTCCCCCTGGCACAGAAAGGGCTGTGTTTGCCCAGCGGACGCAGCACAGGCAGCTCATCTCAGCGCTGCGGTCATTACCCATCGATCCGCGCGCCCTGTCTGGGTAAGAAGAGGCTTTTGTGTGTGAGCCTCTGAATGCCAAGCCCACTCTCTCATCATTTAGCTCAGTGAAGGAGGGGGAATGGTTGGGGGTGGGGGGGATTAGTAATATGTTTGTGAAATAGCAACATCTGAAACAAATAACAAACAAATAACATTTGAAAAGGGTTGAAAAAAATCTTTGTCATTTTTTTCATGTATAAATTTAAATGAGAATTTAAACTTAAACTGAGTTATGCATTTTTCCCAAGTATGGGATGCTTTTATGCCTTTACCACTAACCACTACAATAAGTGTAACTGTTGGGTCATCACTGAGTCAAAGTGACACACGGATAAGGATAGGGAGACCAAGCGATGGGAGAGGTCCTGACCTAGACTCATAATCATGACTATGAAATTTGGCCTGTATTCATGCTTTGGTGAGCCAATGCACAATTTGTCTCGTCCCATTGCCTGAGGAGGTATGGTAATACTTTATTATTATTTGAAGCTTGTGTAGTGCAGTAAGCCCAGTTGCTGTTCTCTCTTGTTAGCCAGACACACCTCTTCTGTGCGGATGACTAATACCAACCCTCCCATAAGCCACGTAGTGAAAGCCCTTGCGTGCAAGGCTGATGATAAGGTGTGTTTCACCATATAAAGGTCTGGCTCATTTCCCCTGCTCTGGGGGCTTTCCTAAGCCCCACCCTGACATCAGAGGGCCCCAGGTGGGCTCGAGTCAGAGGAGCTTGTGCCTGCCAGGCGTGCCGCCACTCGCCCCGTCCTCCACTGAGCTGACAAAGTCCTCATGAGAATCGACCGCTAAGCACCTTTACCTGCATTGACTGGCAGTATGCTGGTGCTGTGGGTAGGTTTGAAAAAGCCGCATTAGACAATTCAGTTTCCTACCTCTCTCTCCCCCAAGTCCCCACACGGGGTTATTGTTGGTTGCTTACTGCTACATCAGCATAAGATACTGAGCAGTAATGGAAAAGCCCTTCAAGTGCTCCCCTATTTTTCAAGCTCAACTCCCTGTCAAGAATGCATAATAAAGGTCTGTACAGAAAGTCATATGCATTTTAGTTCATTCCAACTTTTTTTGTGAAAGTCACTGATTGACAAGTACCTTTTAAACAGCTGAGAGGGCTGGCATATTTTGCATAATGGTGTGTGCTAAGGTCAAATTTACTGGATACAAAGTAGGAATTTCATTTGAATTGCATTAGGGTGAAAAAGAGCTTGACACAAGTGCTGATGGGAATTCAAAAGACTCTTGTGGAGTACCTTTGTCCTTCTGAACTCAGGTTTCTTATGAAATGCATCATTTCTGTTTTTCATCTGTGATTGACTGTGTTCATGGTGCTTTTCAGCTATGATATTCATGCAGCGCAAATGTAATCAAAGCTCGTGTGATACAAAAAGAAATGAATCACGCTCGTGATTGCATTTTTGTGGAAACACAGTCGCTTCAGTCGGAGAGGTTGCCCACTGCTGTGGTTTAGAGTGAGGTCTTGTGACAGTTGGTCCAGCTAGTGGAAACAGCTGCTACTGTATGTGCTGAAGTGCAGAGAGGCCATTTCCCTTAGCTGTGAGAAAGCTGCCGTGGCAGGGTAGGAGGTGCGTGATGGACAGAGGAGAAAAGTAGAGCCATGGATTAAGTCTGACCGATAGGAGGTTACATGAACCCAGGGCAGTGGTTCCCAATTGGCAACCCAATTGATGCTCTTAAATCCCAACTGGGCAGTGCATCTCCCTCACCCTTCACCTCTTTTCTCCTTGTTTTGGTAATGAAGCTTGGCGCTCTGCTTATTTTGTCAGATTGATTCAGCTTGGCTAAGGCTATGTTGAGGCAGAAGAGTGCAAGCCTAGTTTGTTATTTTCATTAGTTATGTTGGTATATATTTTAGCATTTGTCTATGTATGGGCTTTCTGTCCCCTAGCTGGCAATATTTTCTTTCAGAGGAGCTCAGAACATCTCCATTAACGTGTCAATTTTTTCCCTCAAGGTTCTTTTAAATGCATCGGCTGTAAGAAATTGTGCTGAATTCAATCATCTACTGTTATTCTTGTCTTAAACCCTAATTAAAATATAAAGGCACCAAAAATCACTTTAATTGGCATGTCTGAAGCTTGATTTGAAGTCATTTGCTATCCCATTGAATATTTACGCTTGAAAATGTCTTGTCTTTCATAACTCCCTTCAAAGTGTAATATGTTCTTTAGTTACCTCTTTCTAAGCTGCTCCCTAAATAGTAATTATGCTTTACCTCCCAGATATTTTGGACAAAAAAAAGAAAGTCATACGAGGCTTCACAATTGTCTGTGTAATTGCTACCTTCTAATTGCCTTTAAAGTTTCTCAAGGCGAGGGAGTGCTGGGAGCAGGGAGAGCATGGCTTAGAGCCACTCTGCACTCTAAACACTGGATCAACACTGGTCCTTTTCTCACCATGTTGTTGTTGTTTAGTATTTACCAGCTGTGATTATAGCCATTTAATTATTTCAGTTTGTATCACATCTTATGTGCTCGCTTTGCCCCACTTGAACTGGGAGTAGCAGGGGTCTGGGTTTGTTTTAAGGTTTCATTCACCCATCCCCTTCCCCTCTTTCTTTCCCAGGTCTGCGCCTGGTCTGAGTGCTGATGGTGTGAAAGAAAGCAAGCAAAGCTGCGTGTGTTTGCCCGTCCCCCTTGTTGTTTATCCTCTATGAGGCCTGCATTTCAATCAAGACATCCCTGTGTCGGCGCCCCCTTCAGCAGGCCAGTGTCATGGGTTGGGAATGTTGCCACTATTGTGTGAAAGAGGAGGACGAATGGTGGGTTTACCACTGGGTGTGAATTTTCAATGCTGCCTGGCAAAAGCAAATGAAGGGCCACTTGTGCCAACATGGAGATGGCAGTGACGACACACAAAAGCAGCTTGATCAAACATAGGATCAGTTTGAGCCAGGATGAACAAGTGTTGTTAAGAGTTTGAGCCTGGAAATAATAACAAGGAAATAATGTTGGTTGTTTGCTGTGGTGATTTAGAAGAATAAACGCTTTTCATCAAGGCTCTGCAAGCTATTTGCAGTAAAGCCCTTTCCAGTAGGAAACGTTATGGGCTATAATCTTTCTCGATGTGTTCACTAACTTGTTTGTAGTTAAATCTGGCTGCGTATACCTCAGCAGTGGTGGTGAAAATGACCTGCTGATGGATGGTGTCCTCATGGACATGACATTTTAATGCTGAACAGTGAGAAATGTCCCCACATGGAGCGGAAACTAAGAGCCCATTAAACAATGCTTTGTCTGCAGTGGTAATGACAACACTATGAATCATGGCAGATAAGCTGGTGGGGCTTGCAGTCCTGCTCAGAAGAAATGTCATTCTTCAGTGGACAGTGTAATTACTGTACGTTCAGCGATTCACGCAGTTGCCTTTGGCGCGGCGGGTCCCTGCTGCTGCAGTCTCCCATACCTGATCTTATCAGCCAGCTGTGCTGGACCCCACTTCTGAGCAGCTGCGGAGTGGCGCAAGCTGGCCAGATGTTGGCCACTATGGTTACAAACGACTTTGGAAACTTTCCCAGTGCTATCTGGAGTGCTCAACTCTCCACTGGCCTGAAACTTCAAAACAAGACGCGTCTAAAAATAAAGTTCCCCCCTCCCTCAACCGGCCCATCAGCCGCCTCTGCTTCAGAGTGATTTATGTTTTGCTTTTTAGTATCGCTTACTAAAAGGTGTGATGGTGTGAGTTATGTGCCTGGGTTTTAAATATCATGTGCTGCTCATGAGATCTGATTAGCATTATAATTACGGAAGGAAGTACTCATCTGTGCAGTGATATTTTATTTCAACTATACATGCCGTAAAAAAAAAAAAAAAAAATATCCTTAAAACAAAGAACTTAATTATGTACACATTCACAGTACAACTTTACAATATATCTACACGTTAAAATACTCTGTAAAACGTACAACTGTATTCCAACTGCCCAGATCACACAGTATTGAAAAATGAAAATTCCAACCATCTGGTTTATTTGCACACAGACTGAAATAAAGGCTTAGATTCAGATTGCAACAGAAAAACTCTGATTCATATTGCAATATACAAGGCAGCTTATCATGACACTGTCGAGGATGGAGATCATGTGCAGCTCTCAGTCAGTACAAAAACGTAATATTAGCAGATGATGACATCCAACTGAACAAACAGGCAATTATTCAAATACAATCATTGCTTGTAAACAAAATGTAACTTTGGGCTCATACAGGCTGTTGACACCTCATTCTCAATATACTGAAATGCAAGATATTGAAATGACTTGGTTGTATAAAGTAAAACAAAACAAATCAAAAAAGAAAAACACTGAGAATCATTCCTTTCTTGTCCATGAAAGTTCAATTATGCATCATACACAATTTGTGGTATTTTTTTCTTATTTAAAGAATTCAAATGGAAATTCTCAGATAACAGTATGTTGGTGTACATCCCACTGTCATAATACATTCACCATGTGTGGAACCTCAGTGTTTCAAATTAGCACCCTCCCAAAGACTATTATGAGATTATCAGATTATCCTGATTTTACATCCTGAAATGGAATGTTTGTCACTAAATTGACTCTTATTTCCCAATAACTGCAGTTGAAGTAGTTTCACAGAACACACATTTTTGCCAATCAAATTTAGCAGACTGAAGAAAGACTATGATATCTTTTGAACCAATTTAGCATGTCTAAGAATTACTATTTGAATAAGGCACACAATGCACAGATTTAGGTAAACTTGCCAAAAAATATTAATATATTTATATCTATTTACAACATTGTCATTACCGGCATGACAGCGCAGGACACATTGGTATATGTTGCAATGATTGTACAATATTCATTAAAATGATAAAACTACTGAATATTTACTAGTTGTTAGACTGAGAGCAGCATTGGCCTGTTCGCTTTGCAGCAACATCAATGCAGTTATGTGTTGGTTCCCAAGAACACGAAGAGACAGACACTAGTGACAGACATGCATTTTGGCATTCAAATTGGTGCTGAACAAGTTTGTGGAGCTTTTGAGGTGACAAAGTATATAAGCTCAAGCACACCACACGGGCAAATACCATTTCATTTTTGGAATGGGATGTGTCAGAAACACGTCATATTGTTGAAGGATTTACATCATAACTATTACTGTATTCACTGTGTATTACTAATTTGTGTAATTAGCATGTATAATTAAATGTCAGTAATACCAATGAGGAATTGTTAAATACTTTGGAGGTAAATAAAAATAATTGTTTAAGGTAAAATAGCTGTAATAACTGACTCATTAAAACTTCCTGATGTTCATTCAGTGCCCAGTGTCAAGACTTCGAGGCAAAATTCACAAACAGCTTTTGCAAGAATGCTGCAAAAAATCTTAACAAACAAAATCACTAGCATTGCCTGATTTAAACATGTTAAATGTTTTACATGTTAGGCAATGATGCTGGTTTTGTTTGAAAAGATAAATGAAGCATTTCCCAATTGCTCTGTAAACCTACCCCCTCACTAATCTTTGTCTTGCTAAGCCCTCGATGATGGTGCACTATTGGCAATCAGCTAGGCATTTTGCCGGTGCTACCACACTGTATTTCCACACAGCTAAGAAAACCAAAATGCACACAAGACAAGACAACCAGAGCCGGATGATTTCAACGAGCATGGAGTCCAAAATACACAACAATGATCATTATCATTTCAACTGATAGCAGCAAAGTGTTAAGTAATTTTCCCAGTGAGTTAAAAACATCAGCTATCCAAGTAGGCACCCTGGACATCACACACACAGAAACTCTTGATTAATGTCGGCAATTCTACATCCACACAACACATATTAATGTACCTTGAAATGGGATTCAGTTGTATGACATGAATTAGTTGGTCCTGTTTACAGTTTAAGTGCATCCCTTTGTCTGTGAAGTCGGTGCACACTGGATAGCCCAAAGGCAGTACCTACTCTGCACTACTGAACGCTAGCACTTAGTGTACTCCCCCTCTGTGTCTTTTATTCCACATGTATCCTTTGTTCAGTTTGATCTTTCTCCAACCATAAACCTTTTTGTCTCTTACTTTTGTGAAGTTCACATTTAATGGGAAGACAGTGCATGGTGGCAATGAATAAATGAAACCCATTCTTCAAGTATTCCCGTGTGTCAAAACTTCAAGCTACCAGGACAGCCCGGCTGCACAAGCGGAACCACCAGGGTGCCGTGTGCCGCGCACTGGCCCTGGCCTCAGACGCAGGAGTGCCACTGAATACTTGGCCTTGCCTCTTGTCAAGGTCTTGAATGGGAAGGCTCTCCCAACAGGCTGCCACCTGTCACTTGAGTTGTGAATGGTGTGAAAACAGAAATGACAACTGGTGGACATACCCAGAGTAGCTTCTTTGGCCACTTGCGAGTTCCCTTTTTCCAGAGTGCGCTGACACACTCACTGGGAAACTCCACCAATGCTAGGACACACCTGCAGAGGCCTGCCCTCTCACCCCACATTTCAGTCAGCAGAGTGAAATGGAACTCAGTGTCGCTCGGCTAGTAACTGTACTTGTTTACCACCCTCATTTGTGTAGTCTGTGGCACAAAGCCGTTGGGTTTGGGGGGCACGTCAGGTTTTATTGAAGGTGTCCTCTTTATACCCATGCGCGGCAGTGAGCCATGCCCACTGTAGCTGCTCTGTCGGGACACTGAGGGCTGCGGATGCATGCCCATGGGCATCCCGTGCGAGTCCATCCTCGACGGAGGAGTGGGAGGCATATGCCCTCCCCTGTTCATGCTGGGCTGCCGTGACACAGACACCCCATTGGGAGAGTTCATGTTTTTAGGCATGGATGAAATGGAGTGCCTCTGTGAGGAGCTCCGGTGGTACGCTCGCTGCCTCTCCAGAGTGCTCATGGGCCCTGTGGGTGTGGTGGGGGTGGTGGGGACATCCACCCTTTTAGTTGGGCTGTTCCTGGGGAGGGAGGAGGAAGGAGAGTACAAGGAGGCCTCCCGGCTAGGGACTTTTGGCGGTATTTCCGTCATGCTGACCATGGGGTCCAGCATCAAGTGCTGCCTAGACTTCTGTGGCATGTCTGCAAGAATAGCTTTTGGAACACCATTGCCGTCATTCAGGTGCTTCAGAAGGTCGTTTAAGGTATTCCTGGCATCCACAGAGCGCCGATGGTCTTTTCTACTTGATTTAGAGCCAGACTGTTCAGTGTTTTGGACTTTCCTTTCAGAACGGGGCATCTCAGCAGTGCTGTAAGCAGACCGCTGGTCATGAGTGGCATTGGGGAGAACAACAGCACTAGGAATATGAACATTTCCAACAACAGTGGTGTGTGGTGGAGGGCTCGAGGGAAAGTGCTCCTTGTGGGATCCGTTGACCTTGCCCTGGGCCCTCTCCCACTGGTTCTTTAAAGGCTGCATGCTCTTTTGCTGAAGGACTGGAGTAGACTCCGGTGTTGGGAGGGCTGCCAGCTCTGGGGGCTGGCTGCTTAGTATCATTGTCTTTGTGTCTTCACCGGGAGGCATGTCCTTCCCATTGCTCAGGAGGTTGGTGTAAAGCTTCGGGGAGTCGATGTTGGGCTGATACTCCTTAACTGGGCTATCGAACAAACCGTTGAGCTTGGCAAAGCTGCCGGTGGAGTCTGTGCAGGACTGGGCCGACTCTGCATCCTTCTGGATCTTCCTTGGCTTGCGTAGGAAAGCATCGCGGTAGCAGTAGACCACCATTCCAGCTATGAAGGCGCCCAGCAGGAAAGCAGCGAACACACAGGTGATGAGGATGTTCATGTGGACCATCTGGTTGGACTCTCCTGACTGCACCTCCCACACACCTGCAACACACAGTACTTGATGTAAGATGCAGGAAATCATTTGCTGTAAACCCTCTGGTTCTCAGTCTCACTTGGTTTCACATTGGAAATGCATGAATTCTCCACCTTTCCCTCCCCCAACGGTATTAGTCAGTTTTCATTCAGAAAAGTTTTACAAATTGAGAAAGAATGTTACACAAGGCACATTTTGCGTCGTATTCTTTTATAGACAATATATATATATATATATATATATAATATATATAGACAAAAAGAAGCATTAGTTGTCTTTACCAGAGGAGAAATTGTTATTTTCAAGCAGATATATTGAAGTTGCTTACATACTGTACCTTGATTAATGCTTCATTTTTTGATTCTACGTTTTGTTTTAAATGACATGCATTTTAATAGAGAAAGTTTGTAGTGTTTCCCTGGTTAATGGAAAAGCTAGTCTTCCCTTTACCAGAAAAAGGAAAAATAATGATTAGCCATTGTGCATAAAGAGAGAAAAGGGTGGTCAACACCTCCTGGTTGGTGTTTCAAAGTTTAGGATTTGTTAGTTACCACAGACATTCGAAGGAGTTAGTCATCATAGGTGCAATAACTGCTTGAGCAGTGTGTGTTAATGTCAAGACCTGTGAAGGTGTCCTTATTTCCCATGGTTAATAGTGTCATGACAGTGATAGAAAAAAGGCATAGAGAGTGTAGAGAAAATGTAATTGAAAGGAAGCCAGGAAAGGAGAATCCCATCAGGAAAATTCCAATGACATAAAACACATCAAAGAATATTTGTACATGGAGAAAAGACACCCATAAAACAATCAAATAGCGTGAGGATACATAAATCATAGACAAACAAACAATGAAATTGAAGAACAAAGAAAAACTGCCATGTAAGCTGATGGAAGTCCTGTATAGCTGCTTATCCTAGTGCTAACAATTGTATGTGGTGTGTGGAGAGGGATGGCATGTTCTCTGGCTTCAAATAAAATCTCTGTGGCACACATGCATTTATTTTGAATGGGACCCTTCACTTCGCAAATGCTCTGTGACTTGCTATTATGGTGTGTGTTGTGCTGCTCAGTGGGGGTAGAATAGCGTGCTCTCAGGGATGCTGGCCCTCAGTGGGGCTCGATAATGGCAGCTATTAGTCAGGACTCCATTCAGCAGAGCAGAGCTCTCCCTGTTAAGGCCTTACCCTCCGGGACACCTGGGAATGAGTCAAAAGAATGGGTGGCCGGGTCGTCCTGGAGCACAAATTTCCTTGAACCAAAGAGTTCAGGTTTCTGTGTGGCAATGATTTTGGGTGAGTCTATGGGGCCAGAGGCCACTGGCGTGACTGACGGTGATGACAACTCCATGTCTGTGGTAAACAAATTGTTAACAAACGGGGTCAGACAGTGGGCAAAGCATACTGTTAACAACCTTGTTAGTAGGTATGGTGCATGGACACTGGTTAGTTAACAGAATTTTTTAAAATAATGTATGCATTTTGAAAGCTTTTTTACATGGATATATTTTGATCAGCTTCAATTGTTAAACGCAACAAATACAAAGTGGCATTGTTGTATTCGTCCTGAGAAATGGTCCGAATAGTAAACAGTTAGCTGTTTTATGACGCCAATTAAAATGAGTAACATTCATTTGACAGACATAATACAGTTTGAAGGGGAGAAGGATCGGAGTTCTCTTTTGAAAGTGGAAAGGAGAGTGGGGAGTTCATGGGGTGAAGAGGGCATAGTCCAGGTGGATGGCATCCATGCATGAGATGAAAAACAAGAGGTGTGATAAAAGGTTTCAGAGGTGAAGAGAAATAAGTCGTACTCGGAGTGCCTTGGGGTGGCTGTGATGACGAGTTGATGAGGGATGGGGAGCATGTTAGAGGGCTGAGGCCAGCAGCAGAGAAGGAGAGTGGGGTTGAAGTGTGCTGAACGCAGGAGGGGGAAGAAATCAATTGAGTAAAGGAAATTAAAACTAACCAGAGGTTGGGTTGCCATATGATTTGTAATCTGGCGCAGATGTAGTAGCCAAAAATTCTAAAGGAATTAAAGGAACAGGAAATCAGCATAAAAATAATCCAAAATTATAGAACACAAAAATAAAAAAGGCCCAGTGTTTCAGTTTAATCAAATAACCAAAAGGGCAAATAAGTCGTTAGCTTCATTATCTTCTCAGTCGCATCCACTGAGAAAAAAGGTCCCTGTTTCAGGCAACCGTTGTGTTCCAAAAGTTCAGCTTGTTGTCTCTTGTACCACCGCTGCCTGCTATGCTTATGCATTACATGGGCCATTAGTACAATGTGGCTGTTAGATGTTTGTATTAAGGTTTTGCAGAGGAATGTTGTGAGAAGTTACTACTGTGACGTTTGCAAGCTAATGGTGTTTCTGGGCATGGGTATGGATGGCCGCTGGAGTCTCACCATGACAGTCACCAAGTCGCGTTGTGTTGCCAGATTCCACATCTTGTTCATAGCCCGTGCTGTAGATGTGGACACAGGGGGGAGATATGAGAGGAATGCACACTCATTTGGCCATTTGTTTCTCAGGCATTTGCACAGCGAGCACAGCTACTTACAGGACACCTGGGGAGAGCTTCTCACAGGAACCATGTGGCATCCACCCACAGTATGGATCCCGTGATGCAATGCACGACCTAAATCACAGGAAAGCTTTATTAACTAAACGGTGCAGACACATCACCATGGCATATCTGTGACAAATCCATTCATTATGTAAAATAAAGATGGCTGCTGCCAATGTAACTGCCAAACAGGTGTTCTTAGCAAGTAGTCACGCGCAGGTGCGTCAGACTCACTTTTGGCAGGAGCTGTGCCGCTCACAGCGGCTGAGGGGGATGCGGACCACACAGCTGGAGAAAGCCACGTAAAGAGTGTGTGTGTCCTTATCCAAGTGGAATGACAGAATGCGCCGGTCGTCCTCGTTGGTTGATAGGCACCTGGAGTGAACGTGGGAAGAGAGTGAGACAGGTAGGGAAGGGAGGATCCCACCATTAATCCCAGTCCACTCGATCAATTCAGCCAGGTGTGTCCTCCCTTTGGCTTAAATCTTACACACCCAGCAGTGACGTTACCGGCCAAGGTTTAAACAAGTAATAGCATTTAGTAAAAGGAGGGCCGTTGTCTAGAATAACTTGGTAAATTTCGAAGAGGATAACTAAACAAAGGAGAAGAAAGGTGTGAAGAAGCCGCCCACATACTTTGCCCGGTTGAAGACATCAATTTCCTCCAGCAGCACACTGTCATTTAGGGAGAAAGGAGATGACTTGGCAAGCACTTTGAGGATGATTCCAGCCTCTGAGCCAATGAAAACCACTGTGTAGTTCTTGTTGGGTCCTGCTGTACTGTCAACTGCTAGAGCTGTCAGTCGGTACCTGCAGATGAATGGGGGGAAAAACGTAAATCTCTGGCCAAGGTGCTTAACCCTGTGTTCTGGGAAATGAAAGAGGGTGAGGCAACTTACCTCACTCGTGTTTTAGTGAACCATGGCTCATCTCCAATGGAAGGCACTGCTGCATCCATGAGAGGGTGGGACTTGATGAACTGCAGAGTCTCATCTGGAAACTCCATGGAGGATTTGAAGGACTCTGCTGGACTGTGCCCCGCACAACAGCCAGGTCTGAATGATGAGAGGCAGACAATGCAAAATGTGTTATTAACCATAGGGGCCTATTTTCATCCTATAGGAAATACTCATTGCATTGCAGACCCTCACCTTGGCTTGGGCAGTCTTTCTTCAGGGAAAGGTGTCCAAACTGAGTCTGGTGTTTTTTGCTCTTTAAATCTTCCCCTAAACACCTTCTCGATGTCTGCCATTGAGAAAGCACAGACTGCAGAGCCTGGTATGCTGTTAATGAGGACAAAACACACCATAAAATGTGTTTAGAGTTTACCAGCTCGGTGAAGTGATTCAGATTGTAAGCAATGAAAGAAGTTGGAGACAAACTCCCCACCTGTTCAGCTGTGTGGTGAACACTCCGACCACTGAGGGGACCCCGTTGATGTCAATGATGTCCGTGATGGACTGAAGGACATCAAAATAGAAAAAGGACTCCCCAGGGACAGAGCAATTCAGGCGTGCCTTCACAAACGAGGTCCAGTGCTTCTCGAGAACTCTTTGGGAGCCGCCAATGTCGTTCTTGCATATGCGCGCCACACGGGAATACACAGCCTGCAAAGACAGCACACGGCCGAGAGGGTCCAGAATCAGCAGCGGGAAAACACTTCCAAGGCCTGAATAATACATCTCCACATGCTGCCACATTCCCCAACACGGCAAGAAGGCTTCTTTTACCCTGAGGCAGCAAACAAGCACCATTTCGGCGTCCTCTTTCAACAGAGGATTCTTCCCGTTTGGAGAACTTGAAGCATACATATGCAGTATAGCGTTTGCTTACTAAGCGAGGACAGGCTTGACTTATGGGCTTTAGGCTTGAAATTAGTCAAGTGTTGCAGGTTTAATAATTTACCAGGGCAAATCTCCACCACAGCACAGGTGTCATCCCTCGCATTAGTGCAAGTGAAATATTTATTAACCTGTGGTGAAGCGAAAGCGCTTTAAACCTGACTAGCGACACACTTGTGATGTATTGGTAAATTTAACCCAAGCTCCAGGGGGTAGAGTGTTTTTTAATACCTGGGGGAAACCATCTATTACCTCAAGGGCCAAGAAGTCTTCAGTGTGGGCATGCATGCGTGGCAATATATTCACACATATTGTATGAAATAAATCAAAGGGTATTGGAATCTCATAAGGTATGCCGTTTTGGTTGTCCTACCTTTCCCAGGTTGTTGTGCTCTGCTGCTATTTCTCTGTAGAAGAAGTATACATAATGCCCGTATTCCACTGCATGCAGGAAATGTGGCTCTGGAAAAGAGGTTTTCATATTGTCAATGACCTTCACTAAATTTTTGATACAGCATTTTAAGTAAGCTGAAAGTGTCTCAGAGTTGACCTAGATTGTTTGACAGGATGCTGTGCAGTACACAAGCTAGACATCTTTATTCTGAGGGGACAAAGCCCCAGTTAGAGTAAATGCAGGTTAGTGCAGCGTATAGGGGCTGGCTCTGGAGTGACAATATAGGTGAAACTACAAAGCCACTCATGTCAGGATAAATCATGAAGTACCCTGTGTCTGTAGTATGTCAGTAGTATGTGTACATAGTGACTATTCACTCTTACAATTTCTCGGTCTGTTCTCAATTTACAGAAACTACATGAAGACTATGGAAATGGCGAGAAAAGGAAGCACACATAGCCATGGTAATTCTCCACTGCTGGCTCCAAATGAATAACTAAGTGCAGGTTATTCAGGCAGTAAAACAGCATGCTTACCTTTCAGCCACTTGGAGTCATATTTTATGGTCCTTAGGGCAGAACCATCCCCCATGCTTCGGTAAATAACAGCGTCACTCGCCAGGAAGTCTGCCACTGTGGCCGAGTACAACTTCCCATCTGAAAGGACACGTGTAAGGGTCATGATTTCTTTACTTGGTCTGAGACTCCTGACAGACACCAAACAATTCATTTATTAAAAAACAGGTTGTGTTCTTGTTCACTGCCGGCTCCAGGGCCTCCGTTGCCATGGATACTGTTAGTACACCACTCATTGGGGCCAAAGAAAAAAATGATGATTAATGTCTGTGGATGGGGCTTGGCGCTCACGGCTCCCTTTAATTTTCAGCCTGAAGCCCCCCACAACACTTGAAAGAGCCATTCATCATCCTGCCTTATTATTTAGAGGGGTCTTTCATACCGGCAAAGAGGGCAACGTTGGTCTGCTTGGCATCAAATGGGCATCGGGCCAAACCGCTGATTTCTTCCCCATCAAATTCCAGGTTATCCAGCTGGGAACAGAGGATGTGTAAACAGCTGTGTCTTATCTCAGCCTTGCATTAAACTACAGAGATGTTTACAATCATGTTTGTGCCAGACAGTTTGTTTGCCTGGCACAATCACCGTTTAGCTGTGTGCAGTCAAACCCGCACAGGCATAAACCAAATCACAAATGGGGAGCTGGGACAAAAATGCCTCCACGGAGGGTGACATTGTTACATGTGTGACTATAAGTCTGCTGAAAACAGGGCAACCTCTGTCATTACTTACCCTGTAATATCGGCACATTGGGTTGAAGCCATTTGTGCCGCAAATGAAGACCAGATCATCGTTTCTGGGGACAAGCACTTTGATGAAATTGTGACATTCATCCTAAGGGGCAAAAATGATGGAGAACATATTACCCAGTGGTACAGGCAAGTACTGAAACCCTTTTCAGATTCATAAGGCAAAGAGGAAATGAGCCATTGAGACACTTACTCTGTGCTTCCCTTTCAAGGCACACGTCTCCCTGTCCGCTTGGCCCGATCTCCATGTTAATTTCTGTTATTTTAATGATGATGGGGGAAGTATTAACACACTCTTCAGTATTTCCAGTCTCGCATTTATGAGCTCTTAAAGTTGTGGTTTATGAGTTTGTTTAAACACACAGACACGACTGTTTAGCTTGACAGCTATAAGTGAATTTATGAGTAATAATACTTAATGCAGTAACACAACTTACTCTGTAAGGAATGATTTCATTCCTGTAGGATTCTCGCAGGCTGACCAAATAGACCTGGTCTCTTTAGGGGAAAAAGGAAAAAGGAAACATGAGCACCAAAAGGTTGCCAGGAGAAATGAAGGTGTGACCCACTGGGTGACATACTTCAGTCAGACCGATCGATGCTTCCAGTGTACATTACAGTCTGGGCATGACCAGAGCCAGCATTGTCAAGGACTTCTTTCCCCTTCAAAAAGACATACCTGCCAGCGATGAAGAGGGTGTCTTGGATTTTTGTCATCAGTTGAAAGTCTAGTCTGTGTTGAGATTCATTGCCTGAAGGGCGGCCCCTGAACACAGGATACTGCCGTGAATCTGAGCAAGGAATAAGATGCAGCATTATTTGGGATTACTGGGCCACACAATCAATAGCAAGTATTGATTGGCTGTATATATGCCATGTATAATGGCTTTGAAGAAATCCCCTGGTAATGTAATGAAAACTAGAGCTACAAGCTAGAACATAAATACACGATGCTGTGTCTGCTGATTTTTTTTCTTTTGCCACAGCACTCTTGGAAAATAACATAATATCATATATGACTTCACGCTGACTCAACGTATGAATTTAAGTTGCACTAAGAGTCAGTCGCTGACTACTGGGTATGTCAATGCAGGTGCTATCTCAAGTAAAAATGCTTACAAGCGGAAGGCTACCAAAGGTCATAACAGAAAGCCTCCAACAATAAGGAAACCACTATGGGTGACCAGTTAATAATTGATACTCACAGTGGTAGTCCACCACTTCTATGGGAACATTATCCTCAGGAAAACTGACAGCCTCAAGACGTGATGCCATCAGGACAAAGATAAGGGGAAACAAAGGTCTGCTGCCCATGATTGACACAGAAAGTGGACACTTCCTGTTTGGCAAAAACTGTAATGTTACCTGGAAAACACAGAAGCAACAGGATTAAGGGACGGCACATTGTGCTGGGCATGTTAAAACCGTGGGGCCCACTGTTATCTTAGCATTGCTCTAGCATGAAACACATCCTGTCCTCTCTGAAAGCACTGTGCAGAGCACTCTGACAGTCAGTGGTGACTCAGAGCCATTATTGCATCTGTTCCTCGCAGGAAGGTCAGATTATTGGGCAGCGGGGGTGCTTAAAATACAGGAGGCATATTGCAGATACCCTTGTTGTTGGGCACAAGGGCAACCCAACAGCTTTGTTTTGATTGTTTATTCTTTTCCCACCAATCTTGCATGGGTTTCTGTATCATTTCATGAGTGCTATATGTTTAATCCTGCGTGTGTGTGTGTGTGTGTGTGTGTGGGCTGATTCTATGCTATTTGGCCACACACCGGCCAGGCTTGGAAGTGACAGTGGGACCACTGCTGTGGCTGGCCAGTGTCCTGGAGTGACAGTAGTTACAGACATCCCTGTGTATGTGCATATTAATGAGCAATGTCCAGTCAAATATTTATAAGGCAAACAAATTATTCATGTGCATGGAGCCTGAACGGATATAAACAATTCGCTGGGAGACAACAAACAGCCAGGGAAATGGATTAACCGGCAGCGTGCGGTGAGCAGAGAGTGGAGCACACGGACGCCAAAGTGCTTTCCCTCCTGCACACGCACACACTGGTATTGACACGTTTTCAATTAGCCTCCACTGCACACCTGCTCCAAGGCCAAGCTACGCACAAACTGCCGATATGGCTAGCTTGCCGATTGATTGGAATAAAGAGAGCAGAGTTGATTAGCCATCCTGTAGCTATTTAACGGGCCGTCAGCATGTGGGGGCTTTGTTTCCATGTGATAGCAGTAAAAAGTTGAATGCTTGCCCATCCCATACAGATGTGTGACTTCCTTGTGACTGGGTTTGCCATCATGAGGCTGTGTGAATATATCCATTTGAAAAATGAACAGCCAGAAAATGTGAACTATATTAGTGAACAGACTGAAAGGGATAATGAGCCTTCACCCAAATTAGTTCAGCTGATTGAGAAATTAAGACTAATGTCTGGACAGTATGCAGATTTCAAAAGGTCAGGAACGTAGCATGCTAACTTGGGTCGATGCATCTGAAAGAAATACTATACTGGTTTTAATTAACAAATGATATCTGAGAGTAGCCCTGGTCAGCAGTTTTCACTGTCTACAGTAAAAAACAATGATGTCAGTGTAAACGGTGATGTCCTTTGCAAAACTGTCTGTTTCATGGAGCTCATTGTTCAGCATCTCTGGCAGCCTGTAACCATTTTGTTGCTTTCTACCGAGGAATTTCCCTATATTCTGTATAACCTCAGAACATGAAATGAGTGTTTTCACTGAAGTGAATCATATTCCCACCAGACAACTAAAGCACCCCATGCTCACTGATCATTATTCATGGGAAAACGGAAAAGAGCTGAATATACATGTCATTTGGCCGTATTTCCTTGCCACAGTGCATTAGAGTGCCAGGGAGGGCAAAGCAGTTTTGCCCAGGAACTTAATGCAAAGCAGAAACAAAAGGACAACCAAAGGTCAGTGATCTAAAATTACTTGGGCAATCTACAGCCAGCGCAACATGTTTTCGATTGAATGTCTCGGTACGGTTTCTTATTCCTGCCCTCCAGTGTATGAGCCTCGACAAGTTCCAGGACGCAAGCAGACCGCTAGTCACGCAAACGTCTTACCATTTAGCATCCCCCCCTCCACTCTCCCTGTTATTATAGGGTTTTTCAATGTCCTACAATCACGCACTTTCTCCACTGATGTTGTTGGCTGGGTTTCATTTATTTTTTTTATAAAAAATGAATGGGGGAATGGGGGTCGTGGGCTCACAGTTTTTGTTGGCTCCTAGATTGTTTCAGAAAAGTTTGCCTGCAGCAGTACATGGCTAGAATCTGCCCTGCAGCGAGGTCTTACAGGAGAAATTGGGGCAATAAAAACCTGGCACACAATACAAACAGGTGTCCCTCAGTCCCCCTCAACAATGAGATTGCTGGGATTAACCAGACGGAACAACAGTTGTCAAGCCTTTGGTCCATTTTGGTGGTCAATTGTGTTACATGCCGGCCATAAAGTCCAAGACCACAAAATCAGATAACTTCTGAATGGGGCACTTGAGCCTTCTCTGTCTCTCTTCCTCTCTCTGAAGCATTGTGAAGAACCTCTGGCACTCCCGGAGGCATCTGCTAGGAAGAGGCTGTTAAATTGGATGAACAATATTACTATTTCATCCAAATCTGTGCTTTTACAAAGCAATCAGAGCGCTCTCTCGGGGGGACGGTGTTATCTGATGAGACCGAGACCTCAGCAGTGACAGTGAAAATATTTGCCGCTTTTCAGCTTTCGATGACAATAGCGTATGGTCCTTAAGTATTTATCCAAAAGGATTAGATGTGAGGAGTTTGAACTTGCTTCGCAGTGCACTGGGTAGGAACCTGGAAGCCCTGATCCACACCATCCCAGCCCCACCCCTACCTCACCTTCGTGAGAAGGATGAAATGGGAGAGGCCCCGGTCGACTCAGCCGTGGCCCGGCTTTAATTCCCCCATAAAGAGCTCTCTGCTGCAGGTGTGGCATGGAACAATGGGGGCTCAGGGGCTTGGAAGCCTGAACAGCACACAATGGAGCCCTCCCTCCCTGCTCTGAGGGTTAACTTGAGCTACTCTAGCCTGACCGTGCGGGCAGCGATGTGGAAGGGAGCTGCTGCAGTGGCCAGCTGTGTTGTTAACAGGCCAATGATCATTGTGGGGGCTGGGGATGATTATCCTGCACTAGCACCAGCATCCTGTTGTGGTCAGGAACAGGTTGCCTGATGATCTGTTGCAGACTTTTCAGACATCCAGAGAGTTGGCCAGCCCTAATAAAGGTGATTTAGGCAGAAATGTCTAATCATGCAAATGTCGGGAGCCATTCCAAACCTCATTTTGGAAATAATATTTTATACAGACTGGATTTAAAAAGTCACCGAACTAGAAAAATGCAAAAAATAATTTTGTGTAAATTGTTAGAGAAAGCTGTAGACCCACCTCACTTTATACTAATTGTTATATGTAGTTATACTTTATACTAATGTAAACTAATGTTTCTGCTGACATTGCATGCCTGTCACTCAGAAATCTAATTTAATTTGCATTTCAGCATTGTTTGCATTGCGTGCAACGATGGCATTTAATTTATAGTTTTAATCTACAAAGTGTGATTTTAACACATTCATAGAAACCTATCCTGGAAACATTGGCATACAAGCTTTTTGTGCAGTAAGTAAATGCATTCACAATTGATCCGTGGCAAGTCTTTCGTGTTACATTCAATGCATTTGCCAACAAAGACGCGAGAGCAGCATATCTGACAAAACAGTAACGTTAATGGATTAGCTGGTAAATTGATTCTCCTCTAATGCATGGCTACGGGGTCAAATTTAATGAACGCAACACACTATATAACCACCAACAACGCCCGTATCCATTATTAGTATTAGACGCACTCAGCTGTTCGCAAATAAGCAAGTTATTCCTTAGCAGTGGGAGTTGACCGCAGCGTAAACAATCGGCTATTCGGACACTTTTGTAGCTTGTATTTCCTTCTCTCCTTTAGTTTGTATGGTCCGAAGTATTATTTGTATTAATATTAAATACAATCTACATGGAGTAGCCTATACAGCGATATTAAGTCGTTATACAAAAGTTAACACAGTTGCCCAGCAAATAGGTGTCCATTTAAACCACCGTAGCCTAAATGCGTGCGCTGAATCCACGTCTTTCCTTGATAAGAACAGGCTACACAGGTTTTGTTTTTCTTCAATAAAGCGCAAATTTGTATACACGTCTACATATAGTAGCCTATATTGTTACAATGATTGGTCTATGGTTACAATGATTTCCCAAAGACTATTGCAAATGGTTATTTGTGGTAGAAGTTTTTGTCCACCTCTAGCCTGAACAAAACAGCACCGGTCGTTTAATCGGAACTAATGTAGTAGCCTAACATCACTTTCAATCAAGCTTACTACACGCGATAGTGGTAAATTCATACATAAAAGCAATTCAAGAGTTTTCAAGAGAATATGTTGTAAGTGTCTATATGAAACAAACTGGGTTCGCGAAAAACGAATGCGTTTTGCTTCCCCGAATCAGTAGTAAGAGTCAATGATTGCCTACCTGGTTTCCAAACAATCACAAAAAGATTCTAGCGGGTCTTCATATCCCCAATATATTTCCTAGAGCCTATGAACATCCATTCGGTAAATTAAGATGATCTCCATCCATTGTACCATAATGATTCCATTCTCGTCTGTATCCACCTTAGCAATAATTCCGATACGAGAGAAAAGGCGCTCCCGAAGATTCGTCAAGCTACTCCGTCCTTGGGCCCGACTCGAAGCTTTCTGATCTTCAAAGCTCAACACCGATCAAATAGCACCAAGGCAGCACCCTCCCCTGATTCGACCATCCCCCCGTAACTTGAAATTACGGACAAAAACACTGTGTCTATAAAATAAACTGATATATAATTTGCTTCCAAGTAGAAAATGAGCAGAATGGCAAACGGATACAGTCATTTATCTTATATTAAACATATCACACCATTTATAGTGCGAGTGCAAACTACCCAAATGTACTGTACACAAAAACAGCTTGGCGAGCAGGATAAGCTACTATTTTCGTGCATAACCACTACTCGAAAGCACAGTTGTAGCATAGAGCGCTTCTGATCTTGCGATTCCACCACTTGGATATTCGGAAATCTCTATCTCCACACTTTTCTACATTAACTGTGATAATGAGCAAAGCACGTCTGTGTAAAAACTTACCTCATCGGAAAGTGTTTTTGTATCCCTTATGTGTTATAACAAATCCAAATAAGAAGCCTTTAAGTCTCAGAACTTCTCGCAGTGCGGCGCAGGCTCGGAGAAAAACAAACTAATGCACGGCAAATGGTGTAATTCGATCCATTCCCTGATTCAATCCATCAAGCGAGCGGTCCGGTGCCTACCAATAAGCCACGCTCTACCGCTAGTCCCGCCCCCAACCTCTTCTCCTAGGCTTGGCTGGATGTGGATTTTGGCTGCTTTCCCCGCTCCTTTTTTCCCGTTTTGCAGCAGAGAGGCCCCCACATCTTTGGTGACCCAGCGGTGCCCCACTCCACTCCAGCCCCATCCCCCATCCTAAGTAAGCGGTTGTTAAATCTTTTCAACAGAGCTGTTTTCAGTTGGAGGGAGAAAATCAGTGATCTACAAAGAAGCCTCTTTCTACATTCTGTCTCCTGCAACCACCTACAACTCTTTCAGATATTAGTGCAATCCTAATTTTATCATTGTTTTGACTATTCTTTCTGCAGACTTCACCTTAAAAAAAAACAAACAGGTAAAACGACATAGCCATGCTAAACTTAAAGAGATGAATAACTTCACAGTTATGAATCAGGCTAATTTGTTGTTAGAGAAAAATTAAAACATTATGAAATGACTTCTTAAACAAATATAGAACATTTAAGAGAAAACAGCAAGTTAATTCCACACACCTTGTATCCACATAAATAAATAGGCTACATAGGCCTAGGACATACACACACACACACACACACACACACATACACGCACAAACATTGGGCTACAAATACAATTCTACCCTGTGGAAAGAAAATAATTCTTACAATTTGTCCCATTAACCCAGTTTGCCACTGGAAATCACATCAGGGGGATTGTCATGCGTCTGCTGAAGGTCAGCTAAGCGAGCAAGGGGTGATCGTAGACATGCAATTATATATTCTGGGGCAAAGCTGTCTGAATGCTCCGTGTCTCCCAGATCATCGTTTTGTGCATGAGCCATTGGAGTTGGATTAACAGGAAAATTAATAATTTTGCCTGTGACTTGTAACAGTATGGTACAAACTATAAACCAGCAATAGACCACTGACAGACTCATAGACCATTGACAGACTCAAATGACAACACAGCAACACACAGAGAGATATTTAAGTATTTAGCAAAGCTTGCAAACATAGTCTTTACATTTTAATGCCTGGTTTGTGTATGTTTAATTGTATTTGTTTTGTTCTATATACCGAGGGGATCTTTACTTGTACTATATATCCTAAGGGACTGAATTAAATGCTTATAGTTGTTTTAAAAGCCGAGGTCCGTGCATGTAGCTCTCAAGAAATGACGCACCCTTTGCGCCTCATTAGGAAAGCGCCTTCACAGATGTGAGAATGCTCTTGCCTGCAACCCCCTCCCTCCTCGCCTGCCTTCCCATTATTGAATGCCACTTAAGACATTTGCATCACAATGCATTTACAGGATGCTTTTCTACTTTGGCTCACGTTGACATTAGCTTCCATTGTTGACTCGAGGTGTGAAAGTCCTTTTCAAATCTCCATAGGACAAAGGCAGCTGAAGACATGCTGCCCTGTGCCGGTCATCTGTTTGCCCTCCATCCCCCGAATTCAATACTCCTGATTATCTAAAAATCTGCATCCAAATCCATACATCCTCACACATTCAGAGCGGATAACTGAGTGGGTCAATCGTGATGGGGTGGTGGGAGTAGATGGATGATGCAAGGACAGGGGACAGTGCTTGCGGAGCTCTTTTCTATGCTCCCCGGGGAAGTGTGCAGGGCTGCGGAGAGAGAGTGTGTGTGTGTATGTGTGTGTGTGTGTGTGTGTGTGTGTGGGGGTGACCTTCGGGGGCTGCCAGGCCATGGCCTCGGGGTCCAGGACGAGCAGCGAGAGTGGCGAGCCGCGCCCTGATTTACTGCGAGGAATGCCGCCGCAGATGGCCCAGGGATGGCAATCTCAGTGTCTCGGCACACGTGTGTGACAAATGGCGCACACAGGGGCAGGAGCATGCCAGGAACGGCCTCTTAATCAATCAGGGCAGGCCTCTCAGGAGCCACTCGGTCCGGCCCCTGCCACCCAAATGGACAGTCTCTGACATATCTGAGGGCATAGCTGGGAATCACTTACACCTCACTCAGTGGTGTGTAATTATTTGTTTTAACAACTGGTCGCCCACTTAAGATCCGAGGTCTGTGAGAGCAGGGCAGTTACAGGGTCACATTTAGACATGCTGCTTTAGACTTTTGGACATACTTGGCGATATGCCGCACAGAGTTGATGTTAGAGGAAATCAGATATTTCCTTATAGGAACTTGTAAAGATCTGTCTCCATTTAAGTGAGTCAGTTTTGCGAAATGATAAACTACGTCAGAACGTTCTCCTTTCTCCTGTGACCTCATACACATTGAGTAAATGTGGGTAGTTGATGGTCAAGGCACCAGCTGTATTTAAATCGCTTTACTAACAGGATGTGGTGTATCATCATGGCATATTCACACTGAACTTTAGTTTTAATTTAGTTGGAAGCTTTAGTTTTTTCAAACTAAATGTTGTTTTCATGGATCATTAAAAAAAGCTTGCGTGAGCATTAGGTGTGTGTGTGTGTATCATCTGATTCTCAGTGATTCAGGGTTTAGTGTGAAACCATTCACTGGGCCATAAACCAGGTTGAGACAAGTCCGAGCCCTTCCCATCTCTAAAGACACTTAGTCCTACTGCCATTCATAAAGCTCTTATTTAACTGAACTGTCAGCTCCACAAAGAACATCACTTTGATTCTTGTTTGTCCACTTTTATCCCACATACTTTGACTGTTTTCATTGCATAGAATGGGAAATTACCCACACTGTAAATGTCCTCTGTTCTTTACCACTCACTGACATGAGAGGCTTACTGCATTGTCAGTGTCTGGTGAGGATGTTCAGTATGCAGGGACAGTCAGGGAGGCCATTTTGCCTCAGTCTGTGTCACTGATCAATAGGCCTCTCATCTCACTATTGCTTATATCATTTTTTGCTTAAGATTTTCACACTTGGTGGCTGCATTGAATTGAAAGTAATGACTCAAGAAATATCTACTGTGTCTACCGATCTGTGGACCTTTTGCTTTATGACATTTCAACAGGTTAGATTGGGGCTGACATTATTTTGTGGCTTTAAAAAAATCAATTTCAATTACAAGTATGACCCCATGATGTTCCTGTTTATTTATTTCTTCAAATCTATTTAGTTTGTTTCTAGCAGAAACTTGTTGAGATGGTAATAACTTGTTGATTTAGCTGCACACTGTGGGATGCTATAAAGGATAAAAAATATGGTTGGTACTTTAAGATTGTTGTTGACACTCACATTAATTATGTATTTCCCTTGGATATGCAAAGCCATAGATGGACATAATCATATTCATGACGATGCTCTTGGCAATTGTCTGGGAAATATGAGCGCAATGATAGGAAGTGACACTTGATTGAAGAACTCACATGGCATTTTTAGGTCATTATTAATTCATCAGGAGCTTTGGAAATCCTCATCTAAATATTCCCCATATGCTTGTAGTATTCCTTTTTTTTATCTCTGTGAGTTTCTGTAATCATATCTCTGTCAGTTTCTGTAATAATTCTTCACATCTTCTGAAGTCATCAGCGGAGTAATGACTACACTCCTCTTTTAACCTGCTACAGCGTGACATGTCTTGTGATTATTGGGGTGGGGTGATGAGGGGGTCCAGGCGTCTAATAAACTGCTTAATAAGGCATTTGGTGATGAGGGGGTCTGCTGAATATTATGATTTGGTCTGTAGGTGTTTGATTTTCATGTCCTGCTCATTCCTTGTTTTCTTTATTTATTTATCTATCAGAAGCGTTTAGGTTTAAATATGTGAGCGATCGCCAACTACTGTATGCAAAGAGGAAGTAGTAGATCTACTCGAGTATACAAGGTTTGAGGAATTCATACCATATTCAAAGCATGTAGATAGTTGTTGTTATGCTCCTCATTGGTGTCTGTGTAATAATAATTCACAGCCATACTTTCCCCCCGGGTAATGTTATAAAGTTATCATGTAGCAGCCCCGCAGTCGGTCAGTCTGTCAAGCACATGCACACAGACAGACAGGTGTTGGGAGATGTGCTGACTAGAAGTAAGTCCAGCTGCTGTGTGTGGGAGCACGTTGGGCAGTTCTCCCCGCATTCTCAGACCCGGTTTCCGGACACGGCCTCACACAGCTGTTGGGGGTGAGGGGGCACCGCACAGTTCCCACCTAGTCTGTACCCCAGATTTCTCTCCTTTTCCTTCTTTCTTTCTTTCTTTCTTTTTTTTCTTTCTTTCTTTCATTCTCTCTCTCTACCCCCCCACTCTCTCTGTCACACAGCAATCATATCGTATATCGGCATAAGGGTGTATGTGTACCTACTTGTGTCAAGTATTTGTAGTTTCTATCATACAACAATCTATCTGCTATTTTACTATCATCTAATAACTTTGAATAACTTCATACAGACTCATTTTCAAAGGTGTAAAGACATTGAAGTATTGCTGCGTTATTAGAGCCTGTATCTTGTAGCCACTTCACTTGCTGAACAGCACTGACTTGCTCTGATAGGGTAAAGGTTCTGTAGATTTCTGCGCTAAGCAAATGGCGCTATCACAGTCTGAGACAAGTTATATATCCAAGGACTCCCTGGCCTCTCTGTTAACTGAATACATTTATCAGTGTACAATTTGATCCATAGCAAATGAAAGGTAAAAATCGAATGCATAGCCAAGGTCACATCGCAGTCAATGTGACCAAAGCTAAATGAGCCTTGAAATGACTATTTTGAGATTGTACTTTTGTGATGTCATGCATCTTGAATACAGCCGCCTTTTTAAAATGTGGTCCATGCATTTTTAAAGGTGGACCTAGTTCAGCCAAGAACCTACTTCACAATCTTGTGTAATGATATTACAGTCTGTGCGGCGGCGTCTTTGGGCACTTCACTGAATCCTTTATGCTGGGTCACTCAGAAGACATCAGTCTGCTGTAGTTTGCCTCCTGATTTGATATGTAAGAGATTGACGGGGTGTTGCAAGTGCAAATGGATCCCATGGTATTGTTGGGGTAATGACCAGGATGTCCTGAGCTCAGGGGGATTAGCATTCACAGTCCCCTGGAATGTCAACGGCTCTCAGGCCAGGTGTAAAAGGAAGACACCCCCCAGCTACTGTTAGTGTACCCAATACACTGTTAGCAGCAATCAAAAATTACAATTTAAAGGTGAAATTTGTCAGTGTGGAGAAGGGCACTCTGACTGAATGTCTCTCTCTATTTTGACCAGCCATGTCAAATCTCTTTGACCTGCCTGAAATGACACATGGTTTAACTGTTAATCAGATTTCTTTAGGCTACTGTGTGACTTATCATATAGGGTGTGAATAATGTGTGATCTCAGCCCTAAGTCCTGCAGATGGGTAGCTGTCTTTTTTCATTACGCCAATATTAAAGAAACCAGGAGCAGCTGCAGGAGGTAATCCTGTCTCAACAGGTCGCCCTATTAGGCATGCTGATGCAGGCTTTTATTACCAGATTCGTAATTAACCAAAGCCTACAGGGAAATTGGAGCGATGAAAAAAAGTGAGTCAAGGTTAAAATAAAAAAGGTTTTCTCTGTGAAGTGACAGTGGTCTTTGGCTGGCTGCAACATGCTCTTACAAGACACACAGCTGTGCGTATATCTCTTGTTGTGACTCGCTATGTGAGTATAGACTGGAGTTTGCTGCAAAATGGCTGCCAGTGTATCTATCAGGGGTTTTATCTGGCAAGATTAAAGGGAATTCATTAGTCAGCACTTTGCTCTCCCCAGTGCTCTGGACTGCTGAGACACTGGATTGAGTTGTGCCCCCGTTATTATGAGTCACTGATGGGTTTGTGTCTGTGCCATGCTTGTAAACAATGATACAGAACACATCTCTACTGTCACAGATAAAAAGCTGTAATATTGGATTGAAGGGCTGCGCCACAAGATAGGACAGAAAGCATAAGAGTGACAAAATGGAATACAATTTCCAGACAAATGTTGGTTGCAACACTATAGCAGTAAGATTAATATGATATACTATGTGTGGTTAAGTCTTCATGTTATCAGTCAAAAGACATGGTAGACATGTACTTGCATGTTAGAGATGGTGCATGTCCCTGTCACTGAAGCCCCCACAGCTTTATCAAAGTAAATATGTGTCATCATAAGCTACGGCTCGTGGTGGAGCAGTTCATGCAAGGCTTAACACCGTTCCCTGACAGCTCTGTAATTTGGAGCGAAAATACAAGTTATCAGCGTGGTCCGGGCGCACTGAGAGGCAGAGGCAGGCATTATTCTGGGACACGGCCGTAATTATTTCCTGTCTTTGTTTACCGGCGGTGACGTGGCCGCAGAGAGCGGCGTGCGGAGGGATGCTGATGCGGGGGGAGGCAGCCAGGGATGCAGAATGTGATTAGTGCTTCCACTCCACTGCTGTTTCAGAGGCGAGGTATCAAATGTCATTTCAAATGCATTTGTCAGGACGTGCTGAAAATGGAACACAGCCTTTGCAGCCCAAATTGCAGCTGTTTTTTTTTAAGAAATATCCTAGAACTGCTACTATCAGTGTGATCAGCTGCTCCTTGGAGGCTATTTAATTAAATTGTATTCAGAACAGAATCTGCACCGCTATTGATTTTAGTGCGCTTTTGCAGTAAATAATTTTTTTTTTATAGATTTCTTGGAACTTTCCTCTCCTTTTCTTTCGTCGGAAAGTGTGGGAGCACCATATGTTTCCCACAGATAAATTGGTTAAAAATACTCACTCAACACATTCTCCTTGAAAAGTTAATCTCGCCATGTACTCTGCCTCTCCAAAATAAAATGGAAGTATTTTTATTCACATTGCTAAGATTAGGCATAGAATTATGTAAAAACTTTGACATAGAGGGACTGTACCAGTTCTTACAGCGCTTGTTTACAGTCGGCATGGTGGGGGCTTCAGCACCTAGAAGTGCAGATGCAGGAAAAAGATTTGACCCCATTTTACACACCTTTTTTAGGCTGTGAATGGAAAGCCGGTAGCTGTGAGGTGTTAAACTCCCCAACAACTAATGACTTCTATTATGGGGAAAACACCTTCTGCAGTTTACCGCCCCCAGGATAAAGCACTGAAGTAGCTTAGCGTAGTGGTTCTTCTCCCCTCCCGGCCCCGGACAAGCTTCTTCTTGCATGTTAACTAAAGTCTTTACGCCTGTTTTCTCCCTCCTTCTTTGTCTTTGGCTAAGCACTCCATAATGAGCCTGCTCCTTCCATTAGGATTTCCCAGCAGTCGACATTATATTACTTCTCCCTCTGATGAACGTTGGGAGGTGCAAAAGAAAGAGGGGGAAAAAAAGGCAATGAATATTAAGTTGATGAAGAATGGGGAATATGAGCAGGGTGTTCTGCGCTCCATGGCAGTAGCTTGGGGGTGTTAATTTTATCTTTCTTTGTGCTGCCGTGCCCCTCTCTCAGACTAAGTGGAGTCATTTACAAGAGGTTAGAGTTGGGATCGGTGGCTTCGTGTTCTGATAAGGCGACAGGGGCGGCCTCAGCTTTGGCCCCAGAGCTAAAATCCATAATTTCAGGCCTCCTCACTGTAGCCCCTCTCAGCCACTCTGCAAATTGAGCCCTCAGGCCAAAAGATCTGCAGTGAGGTTGATTGGAAAAATGGGAGGGCTGCCTTTGTGTTTACTGGTCTGGGTTCAGTGTGTGGAGTGAAGCGAATGCCTGGCTGTGCTGCTGCATGTCTCAGATAATCTGTTCTAATTTTATTGTGCTTGTTGTGGAGAATGTGTTGACTAATAAAAAAAGAACCATATGTTTTTTTCTTCTTTTCTTTTTTTGTGTCAGATAATTGTTGCTGAACAGAGTTTTGGTGGCAGTTAGCGTTGGACTGAGCTTTGTAAGAGATTCAATGGCGCCTTTTATTTTGCATCTCTGCTTGTTGTGGTCACCAAATGTAAAGGCCAGCTTCCTTTTGTGTGGGAATGTTTCTCTTTAGAAAGCAACAGAGAAAAGAGCTTGTTGTATGTGTGAGTAGGGAGGGAATGGAGCTGTCTCAGCACTAGCAACACAACCACTTGTCTGTGACTCAATCAAGTCAGCTGTGGGAGTCCTGGGTTAACCCTACATTTCACACTTACTCATTCACATACATGTTTGTAATTCACGTTGCTGTAGTTGTGTAGCCGTTTTCTGTGGACCCTGGAAATTGTATGTGATAAACACAAACGCTGGCAACCTGTTTTTAATCACTCGCTGAGAAAGATATTTTTGGGGTTTGTCTGAGTGTTTGCCAGCTCAACGCTTTGATCCAAGTTGTGAGATATCCAGGCCGCCAAAAAAAAGTGATCCAAAACTCAGCTTCACAATTAATTATGTACAGTTTCGTGTGACTCATAACACGTTGTAGTAAGTGTGTTGAACACTTTGATTTTTCTTCACAAGTCAAGGAATCAGCTAAAGTTATACTTCCGCTCCCCGGGAACAACTTGAAATAACAAGGGGCGATGTTGAGCCTCGTAGCACTGGCTTTATTTACCTCAGAACAGTGGAGTGACGCACCGCTGTTTCCAGACTGTGCCAAAGAGCGCTGTCTGAAAAATGAGCCTGGTAATGAGCCCTGTAGGCGTGCACGCCTCTGACTCACTGTGGGAGTCTTCATTGGTGGCATGGGGGATAGTGTGTGTGTGTGTGTGTGTGTGTGTGTTTGGGGGGCAGGGGCAGGGGCAGGGGCAGGGTACAGGATGACAGTGCTTGGAAGTGGTGGGAGTGGTCATAGTCTGAAGCATGTGGATAGTTTGATGTGGTGGTGGTTTGTCCCTGGCGGTGGTTCGACCTGCCCCCTCCATCTCTAACTTATTGTTATTGTGCTTACGGAGGCAGAGTCCCCGTTCAAGCAGGACACGTGGGAGTGAGCAAAACAAACCTTTGGAGCGCAGTTCTGAAGGGTAAGGGATTTACTGCTGAGCTACAAGTTATGGCAGGGCCTGCCGCACGCGCCTCATGCGCCTCACGTACACACCTGCAGGTGATTCAGAGGGCGCACCTGTGTGTGAGGGTGTGCACTGAGTGTGTGTGTGAGCGCTTACAGTAGGTATTAGTGTGTGTGTCAGCCAGTAAACAAGAGCTGACTCCCCAGTGAGGCCATTCGATGAGGCTAGCGGGGCCCTCGGTCGTGTGGTCTGTGAATGCGGGGCGGCCGATTGTTTGTCCCCGGTCTAATGCAGCTCTGATTGCTCTGGAGGATGAAACACAGCCTCTCTTGTGCTCTTTGTTCTAAACAGAGAGAAAAGAAGAGAGGAGAGAGAGAGAGAGAGAGAGAGAGAGAGAGAGAGAGAGAGAGAGAGAGAGAGAGAGGGAGAGAAGGCCTCTCGCTACTGTACAGATCTGCCTGCGGGCAAACCATGGAGCAATTACTCAGTTCAGCAAAGGTTACGCTACCTCTCAAGGCCTCTGCTGCTCCACTGACTCTTTTGTTTTGCTGTTCCCCCTCTATTTTTTCATGGGCCCACTTCAAACTGGACATTTAAATGCCATTAGTCATGTAAGGTCTTTGTGTAGCTCATGTAATCAGTTTGGAGAGTTTTCTTGAAAAAACATTTGTTTTTTGGGACACTCTATAGGTTTAGGAATACCAATGCGACAAAGTTTTAAATTTGGATAAGATGCTGCATCATCATCACTACCAATGTCGACGGCAACATTTCTCTGCCATTCCGTCTCATTATGAAAACTAAAAGGTGCCCTCTCAGGCAACACGCCATTTCCCTCGCCATTGATTTCTTTTTCTTTTTTTGTGCCCGTGAAAGAAGCAGCGGTTTTGAAAGCTCAAACAACAGAAGACGTCGGAAATGTATAGGATGTTTTGCCTGCAGATCAGTTCTGTGGGCCTTTGTGTGGCAAATGAAAAACAGCGTGTCTAAGGCCCGGGCCTCCTCCGGGTGGACGTGCTCAATGAGGAAGGACGGCGCATGGGTCCGGCCGCTCACGCTTGCGTGGACACACAATGTTTCCCACTCTAATGGGAGCTGACACCCTGACATCCTTTACTGAGCTCTTTATTTCGAGCCCCGTTGTGCGCGCAGGATGCGGGGGATTGTGGTCCGGGGGCAGGCCTTGGATGGACGCGGCCGGGCCCCCTGAGAGTTTTTTAACCCCCAAAACAAAGTCACTTTCATTAGCATCCAAATGGAGAGAGTGGCGGGGGCCCTCCTTTATGGACTGTTTGCTCATGCTGCAATGAGACCCTCCCACCAAAGCTGCTCTTCCCCTCCTTACACCCACACACACTCACACCCCCCCACACCCCCTACATACAGACTGACACACAGTCAGATGGCCCTGTATGGGAATTTCCTCTTCTCCCACTCATACAATACGTTTTGTTCACAGTGGGCTTTATACCTCTGTGGCTTTCTCTTTTGCTGGGGACGGGTGGGGGTGGTTGTCTTTAAATATGTCTTGTTTTGTGGAAGGTCAGAGAGCAGTGCAGAAGGGCCTTGCACGGGGGGAGCCATCTGGTTGCTGGCCATGCGTTTCACTGCTGGGCCGATTGGGTGCTGTGGTTCTTCGCCCCAGTAATGACACTGTAATTAAACTTCAGACCCAAACACACATGAACGGAGAGCGGACTGAAATTAATCCTTCTCATGCAAACAGCCCCCATCCCCCATCCCACTCTCAGCCCCCTCACTCAGCTGTAAACTCCAAAGTCGGGTCAGTGCGATTTGGTTAAAGGCTGGCTTGTTGTGTGATGTTGCGTGCTAAAAGGGTCTCACGGAGAGAGAGAGAGAGAGAGAGAGAGATGGAGAGAAAGAGATGGAGAGAAAGAGAGGGAGAGTGCTGGTGGGGGGAGTTTGCGATAAAAGATTGGAGCTAACACTGGGCCCAGCCAGCCACATGGGATCAATCACTGTTTGGCAAGTCGGCAGCTGAGGACGAGATCCCTCTCCGCTCACAACGTGTTTGGATTCGACCATATCCTTTGGAACATCTCGCAAAGCTCTGATTCGACACTGGGAGTCGAACACAAACAGTCAGCGAGCACACAGCCCCCAAACGCTATTTATGTTGGTTAGGAAGTTTATGGAGTGAATTAACGCTGTTGTCCGACTTCCAAACTTTCAAGGCTAAGGAAAATATTGCGGTTGGTTTGCTGGTTATGAAAATTTCAGAGTGTCCAAGCTGCATAGAATACATGAATAATCAAGTTGCGTGAAACTGGGCCTACTTACTTACAATTCCGAGACCTTTAGAAAGTGTGTCATGTGCAAGAAAAGAGTCTCTTCCTGCCTCCAATTGTTTTTATGCTGGTAAGGATTGATTTCCCTCTAATGTAGTTCCCAGCTCAGACCATGGTACTGCTGAGAAGTTGGAAAGTAGATATTGATTCAGCAACAAAGATCATCTTAGGGGCTAGTTTGGGATATTACTCTAAGATGTAGCCTGAGGTTGTCTGACAGAATGGACAGAAAGGAGCACTTTCCAATTTTCAGGGAGCCGTTTCAGAGCACAGGCGTCTGACCTTGTCCAATCCCTCACAGTTAAAGCCCACTTTGACATGACCTCAACAGGAAATCTTTGAGTCTGTGTTCCATGTTCACAAATTTGGGAACTAAGATCTGCAGAGAGAGAGCCACAGTACACAAAAGGGAATGTGTCTTTTAAAATGTTTCAGCTGACGGATTATTTATAGCCCGTGTTTAGTGTCAACTGGAGCAGCTTGAATCTAATGCAGAGCAGGCTTGCGAGTGAGCTGTCGTGGAGAATGTCCTCCTCATGTGGTCGGCGGCGAGAGCTGACCCTGCCTCAGCGCTGAAGCGTGGGTGTGGTGATCAAGTTTGGAAGGCCTTTAAATGATTTGCCATACCACTTCCTTTTCCAAAGGGAAGGGTGAGTCATATGGACGAAACTTCTACAGATGTGTGTGTGTGTGTGTGTGTGTGTGTGTGTGTGTGTGCCACAGCTCCCCAAAGCTGGTGTGGTACCACAGCACAGCCCATGCAAATCTGCCAGTGTATTACTGTTAATAGGAAACAGATGCGGCTAGCGCGGGTATTCCCTAGTAAACAACTCTAGCCAAACTCCACGCAGTGACTGTGCATTGTCGCCCCCGTTCATGTTACACTGTAATACGCCGTGGAAATGTACAGACTTTTCAAGGTGCATTTTTGAGCCACCTTAACTGTAGCATGCATTCTGCTGTAGTTTAAGTGCCATTCAAAGTGGGGGAATGTGTGCTTCTCTGTAACAAATGGCTGGAACAAGATTTAAGTGCCTGTCACAGAGAGCTATGAATTGATGCACTCTTAACATAATGCCCGTCCCTGTCATGGATTACTCTTTTTAGCCGTCTGCATTGTTCATCAAAAGGAGACTGCAGCTGCCGGCGTACCTTCCCTCTTCAGACAAACAGTCCAAACAGACGGCTTTGAGCCGTGGCCAGTGCAGCCCGTTAAGAGTTCATCCATCACCGCCCCACGAGACAGTCTGGACCCCAGGGCCGACAGGGCTGGCTGGCCTGGCAGGAGCCCCATGCTAAGCAACTGCAGAGCTGGGCAGCGGCCTGGTGTCAAGCCCCTGCTAACAAGCCAGTCCCCGCTCTTGGGCATTGCTCTTAATTGGAGTTGCAGAGCCTGGTTGTCCTCCCACTGTGCCAGGCACCCAAGATGCAGACATTAATATGCAGCTGGGGCCGGGGATGGGGGGTGGGTGGGTGATATTTCCCCCGCTCACGAGAGGTTACTTCCCATTCTGAATTGTTGTGGCCCCGTGCCACAATATGGCCACTGATGCCACCAGTGCTGTGAGGTCATGAACTCTGGGGCACGTTTACAGATGTAATGTTCTATATTTGTTTCTCATATGCTCATTGCTCCACTTTCTTCCTGCTTGTGTTGTGAGTGAAGCTGGATTGTGGGTTTGACTGGAGGTCAGGGCACAGGACACAGGCTATGTATTATGTAGATGTGTGCCAGGCTGATGCTCCAGCCCACCAGAGGATGTTTTTATCTTTTCAGTCTTCATGCTCAGTATTGTTGCATAAACGCATTCCTTTTTTGTTAACCCCCCCCACTCCCCTTTTGAATTATTCACCACCATTATACATAGGGACTGGGCCGGTGTGGCCTGGATTTTTAGCCGGCTGCTGGCCTTATGCAACATCGTTTATGTAATCCGTAAGTTTAATAGCACTGTTTTGCATTTTCCTCCTCATTCTGCTTCATAAGTAGGGGTAAGATATTGATCCTTGTGTACCTGACAAGACTAAGCAGCAATTTACTGCACCGAGGGAGGCTGAGATACCTTATCGCAACTCTTTTGGGAAAGATCCAGAAGTGATCCAGCAGTCTATTCCCAGTCCTCATGGCGGTCTTATGCACTTTCATTTCATGGCCTAGACATCAGTGATCTTTAAATGAAATATCTTGGTGCGCTTTCATTAGTGTTGACAGGGACGAAGGCCGACTCACATGCAGGTCCACGCATGGCAACGTGGACCGGGCATGGGGGCTTCGCCATTTTGTGCAGTTACTTACAGGGACTAATGGGATCGATGGTGACAAGTGCAATTACCCCGGACGGGGGTGGCCTCTGTGTAATTATAGTGCCGTAGCAGCAGTGCGGCGAGATGCACAGCTTCGGCTCTAACCAAGGGGAGACGGGCCGCCGAGGAGCCCAGCCTCCCATCATTAATGATATGTGGTATTTATAACTCCATGATGGAGGAAGCCTTCAGCCTGAGCCCTGCTAATACTGGAGAGATCCCACTGATGTAGTAAATATTGAGCGGCGTGGTATGAATGCTGTTTACTGGACTGTAAGTGCTCTAATAGTCCTAATATGAAACCAGCTGCTTGCATGATATGGGGGGATTCTAGAAGAAGAGTTATTTTTGCCAGAAAGAATACTGAACGGGTTACGTAATCTCATTAGCCTTTATGACCGAGTCTGTCTCCAACTGTTATATGAAAGCACTATTGACTCCTGTCATTAGACTCACTTGCCTTGAAAGACTAAACCTTGCAATTAGGCTCTAATTGAATTAGAGTCAGTTTATTTTTGTCAAAAGATTGAGAACAGAAGTTTCAGGGTTTCGCACACCTGTGTTATATGTTGTTGATTATTTAGCTTGTAAAGAAAAAGTCGTTCATTTTATTAGACCAGATAGTGTGTCTTCAGGCATGCAAAATGCACGCAAACACATCATCGTCAAGAATGGCTTTTTAAATGTCACCATATGCTTGGGTGGGTATATACTGCATTTAAGAGGCATAATTAATTTCCACCAGCAGGTCCTTTAATACATTATAAAACGTTTAAAGAGATTTTATCCGTATCGCCTCCAGTTCAGCTCCGCCTGTTTTTCTCTCCCCAGGGGGAGTCACCTTGATCCCTGCACAGACCATATACTCCATGTAATCAGAGATAGTGAGGGGAGTGAGGCTCCTTTTTCAGAAGTGCCCTTGAGGAGCTGCAGGTAAGGGGGCGGTGGTGGGGGTGGGGATGGGGTTGGGGGGTGGTGGGGGCTGATTGCGGTGTCTGCCTCGCCCCCGCTCTCTCCTGTAGTGGAGACCTTGCAGGCCACAGCAGTGGTAAATAAGGCCTCATGCCTAAGCAGGCATATCGATCACACGAGCATCACTCAGTCGGCAGAAATGGATGGTGATTAATGTTGACTCGAGGACCAGTGTACATACACAGCAGTGTCCAATGTGTAATGGAAAATATTTACAATCTGCCCTGACGTATAACATAATTACTGGGGCTCGCCGATCCGGCACACTGGAGAAACCGGGAGGGGTGGGTGTGTGTGTGTGTGGGGGTGCCATAGCTTTTCCCTTTCACGGAGCACAGCCTGCGGATAGCATGCTATGAGACACATACGGCACATGCATTCATAAAAGTCACAGCACTTCACAGCAATAGGATTACATGGGGGACTATAAATCTACCTCGCGATTCACACACACACAAAAAATACAAAACAAACACACAAACAAAAGACTGTGCTGTGGATGTTGCACACTGTGGGAACATCCCTTCTGATCATGGTAAAACACTATAGCACTGAAGCAGCTGGTGCTACCCCCCTCCTCCCCCCTATACATACACACACAGTTTTTGTTCTTCTACTCATTAAAAGTCCTCCTGAAATCAGCGGTGATCTCATTGTGTGCGAAGTGCAAAGGCTCAAACGTAATAAGTCTAGCCGTGGAGGAGGCCTGACGCTCTCCTTTGCAATCACTTGTGACAGAATGATGAGTGTCTTCATCACACTTGTAATTGAATGGAGCTGGGTTTAATTGGCCCAGGCCAGGGGAGCGCACAGCCCCGCGCTCACACACGCCCATCTGACCCCGCAAGGATTGATGTGCTGCGACTAGATTACCTAGAGTCAGGGCCACTCGGCGGATGGGGACACATTATTAGGAGTTAACGGAAAATGTAGCTGGGGAGATGGGGAGGGTGGTGATCATGTGCATGAGATAGAGCGTGATTAAGCACTCTTGGTGGAGCTGCTGAGATGCTGTAACTCAAGACTTCGAGGTGGTGGCGAGGTGTGTGTGTGTGTGTGTGTGTGTGTGTGTGTGTGTGTGTGTGTGTGTGTGTGTGTGTGAGAGAGAGAGAGAGAGAGAGAGAGAGAGAGAGAGAGTGAGTGGGTGTGATTGCAAGTGCAAGTGTGAGTTTGTGCTCTTCTGTGGCCATTTGTGTGTGAGAAACTAATTCCTCTTCACAGACAGGCCACATTCATGTTGCTAAAGGGATTATAGTCCACTCTCAGACCTGAGACAAAACCACTCAATTGTGTGGCCGGACATCTAAACAGTGAGGAAATGACGTAAGAACAGAACTGAGCAGGGACCTCATGGCCCGTGAAAGTAGGACAGGCTCACAGAGACAAAGAGAGACGGAGAGAGAGAGTGAGAGAGAGAGAGAGAGAGAGAGAGAGAGAGAGAGATGTGCACAACCATGAGCACTGAAACCACTTGAGCCACTCAGGGGGAACTAACCCCTCAGACTGTAAGAGAGACAGAGAGAGGGGATTTCAGACTTCTGATGGAAATTTGACTGCTCACCTCTTTCAGAGGTCCACTCTCTCAAATGACCTGAAAGAAAAAACACACACCTTGTCAGGTATTTCAGTTTTGCTTTGTAGATACGTATATGCATTTCAAATATCCACTGGCAGTTTTCTATATGCATACAGAATGTCACTGGTGGTTTATTATGCACTAAATACTAATGAATTCACGCCCCAACCACCACTACACAAATTACTACAAGGTACCTTACAATACTCTACAATGGTTTCCCTTTATTCATTTATAACTGTTGTCTTGTTATTGATTAATCTGGAAAGAATGGGAAATGAATCCGGTGTGAAATACAGAATGTCCATAAAAACAGTTCCTTATTGTGTATGTATGAGCAGATTCAGTCTGAGACTGGAGGAGTCTGATAGTGTTATCAGCGGTCTAATCTCCCTCATCTGAGGTATTCTAAAGTTTACTTTCCCATCAGAGCTCTTGGAGCATACACATGGCCAGTGCACTTGCCGCGCTGCAAGCGACACCGGCGCCTGTTCAGGAAAAAAAAACACAATGTCCCTTTATTAATCGAAAACAACGGCCTTAGAGCCTTTCAAAGTCTCGAGGAGTGGCTCCGAATTATCCATTACATCTTTGTGCAACCTGTCCAACGCATGCTACCACACCATTCAATATGGAAAAGAGGGGTCTTTCATCCTCCATGACCCCATCACTCCATCCCCAGAAACAGGAGCCGGCCCCCCCTCTTCACTCACTTTCAAAGCGCTCTTTGAGTATTGTGTTAGAACTCAGCCATAGGTCAATAAGAAAGCGCAGAGCTTTAGGCCGGGAATCTTAGTATAGACAAATGGGTTGTTTGGTGAAGGATCTAAAGAGGCTTTACAACTTCCGACAGACTGGCTCTGAGCCCTTGCCAGGACTGAGTGGCTACTCAAATCCAGTCATGTTATTAATAAGAAAAGGATTTGACTATGTTACAAAACTACCTTCTGTGTGGTGTTGGTAAATATTTAACGGAATGAAGTGGTCCAATTTGCTGTTTGGCTAATTGAGCCTGGAAGTTGTAATGAGAGACCGCATTAGTATGTCAATAATGTATTGCTGTTCTTGAGTCATCTTACTGTGAATATTTTCATGAAATTCATCTTTCAAAGTGCAAATGTTAAAACACATATTTTCCATTCATATCTTTTGAAAAATATTATTAACCATGTGCAAGATTATCTATCAACATTGATATCAGGTCAGCGCAGTGAAAAAAGAAATAATTTGATGTGATCTTTTTCATATTGTTTCTTCATAAAATAAAGATTATTATGAAATTTGCAGATGTGGTATCATTTTTCTGATATCTTTTTGTATTAACAAGTATCTACCACCACCTGAAGCAATAAGGGCTTGTATTTATTGAGTGTGCGGGGGGATGGGTACCCCTCATGAAGAACATTTTTATCAGACTCTCCATCTGCCCTGGCCCATGACTGACTTGAACTCATTGAAGTCCTATCTCTCAGCTCTTTATACTGCCATCTGAATAACAAGGTGATTGGACTGCATAATGTGACTGATGTCCTCGAAGCAATCTGCTGAAAGAACAAGGGCGCGTGCCAATACGTAAAGCCTGGACGCCTCCACGAGAGAGAGAGAAAAAAAGAAGCAATCGAAAGGACGCTGCAACCTTCGCGGCGCGAGTGTGGAAAAAGTGCCAAATTCTCATCTTTAATTATTCATGACGAGGACCTGTCCCAAAACGCATCAGCGCCCGGTCACATTATTGTCTAGACTCGCCTGTGTGTCGCCACAGCGCCAGGGCTGTCCAGCTCCAGGAAGGGCAATGTGCTGGACCATCTGCTGCTCCAGAGCCCAGCTTCAGGCTCAGTGCTCAAGACCCTATGTCTTGGACATTCTGTATTTCAACGGCTTTCACTTCCAAAGGTGGAGGTGCGTGAAATAGCCACATTTTCTGCCTGTTAGAGGGGTAATGGTCTCGATTGCGTCTGCCAGCTGACCGAAGAGGCTGTGCTGCACACCTTGTTTAAACGCCGATGTTCAATTCATGTCACATGCGCATGGGCTCTGACCTTTCCTTGCCTCCGCTGTTTTTGTTTTGTATTTTTAAAGGGATGTGAAAAAAAAATGGCTGTTTGCTCATCGTCATTTCTCTCCCACCACCTCCACTTGCACATGTAGAGAACCTACTTTTCTCTTGCACAATATTTGCCATCCTGGCTCTCCGCTTGTTGACTTTAGTTGAGACAATCCTTTGCTGTGATAAGCTAATTCTCCCTTGCTCGTTTATCGTTCTGTGTAATCAGTGGTATTGTGTCGAGACGCTGGTGGAGAGCGGGGGGGGGGGCGTCGGCTGATGGTGGCGGGTGAGGTGATGGATGGTGTTGGGGCGGTCAATGCTAACTCTGTTAGCTGTTGTTTGACACTCTGGTCACGACCACGTTTTGAGTCAGAGAAGAACAGCTTTGGAGTGAATCGCTCCCGTGTTCTAATGTACGCTGGCACTGTACCCAAGTTATTTGTGTATGAGGTAATCCGTCTCTGCCATATCGCCGCAAAAACTGTGTTAGTATATAGCATATGTGTGTATATAGCATATAAATATGTGTGTGTGTGTGTGTGTGTGTGTGTGTGTGTGTGTGTTTGTGTAACACCAACACGTACATCTCAGCAGATGTTTAACCTTGTTTTCCCCTTGAAACTGACTCAGTCAATTTTCAGCCTATATTGGGGGTGTGATGGAGCCTGTTCCCCTGGCACCTGCCTGTTAATTAGTGGGCTGTGCATCACATACCAGTTTAATGGCCTCCCAGTTATCTTTATCTGCATGATGTAAATATTTACTCCATTTTCAGTGCCCCCATGCCAAGCGTAATTACTCCAACTCTGGAGTACATCGATTCCTAAATATGAATAATCCTCTCTTAGTAATTGGCACTTAATAACCTTGGAGTTTTTTATTGCTATTTCCCCAAAATGTAAAAGGTGGCTGTTTTGTGCTCCCTCGTCTGCTGTTTTCTGCTCTCATCTTGTCTAGACGATAGAGATTCCTCTCATGAAATCTACGACTCCCAAGTCAGTTCTGTGCGCCCTGGCCCAGTGTGCTCCATGTTTTTTGTGTGGTGTTGTTTTCACCACTGCTGTGCGTTAGCCAGGAAACACATGTTAAGGCTTAGGGTTCTATTCTACATGTGACCATCTTTTTCTCTTTGTGCATATGTCGTGAAAATGCCCTTGACTGGACGGCTTTCATTGATATACCAAAAGGGTAAGTATCGTCTCATACAGAACTCTGATGACAAAACCCATTTAAAATGCAAACTGGGCTCATTTCTTCCATGGTACAGCAGTTCCATTGGTTATAATCTGGCTGGACAATCACATGCAATTTATTTACTAATTACAGTCACGTCATGCAGTCAGTCTTGCTGAGGACGTCTGAGGGTTACATTTCAGTGAGCCTGCAGAAGGGGCCCTTCCCTGTCCGACTCTGACATGATATTTGCTCTAAATCTCAGTGTTCTCAGAGGGCTGGTGTGGATCAGACAGTTTATTTGGATTTGGAGGTATCTGTGGTGCACAGGGTCACCCAGGCGTACTCCTCATGCTGGATTTCTCCCACAGTCTGTGACAGCCAAGCTAGCAAAAACAAAACCCAAAGAGCCGAGGCAGCCATGAACCACTCTTTTGTTGTACCATCAAGCAAAATGTTTAATTCTTTCCAGAGTATAGACCTTTAACTTAAAGGTACCTTCCATCTTGGCAGTGTTTCACTTTGTGTGTGCACTGTGCATGTACATGTATGTGTGTATGTGTGTGTTATTATTCTATACTAACCTTTCATTATCTGGAGCTCTAAATCCCCTCGGCAAAGCCAAAATAAGGATTAAAGATGATATATACATTGGGAGAATCATGGATTATATCTCCCACGGTCCCGGTTCCTTGGGCCCTGAATAGCGAGTTGATTCTCTGAGTCATCACATAATGGGCCTGACTAAGCCTGATGCAGAACTGGTGCTTTGTTTTGCCCCCCTCGTTTGCTCGCGGGGAAAAGATGAGCTGTGCCTCGTTTGGAAATCACCGCTCGCTGTGTTTTCAATTTAATGCCTTCTTCAGCCAGCTCACGAAGACGTCGGCCAGATTATGCAAGTGCATAAAAATAGTATAAAACCCGAAGAAATAAGGGGGAATCTGTTCGGATTAGTCCCTCATGCATATTTGAGCTAGATGCTAATCATCATTGATTGAGATGTACTGAATGGAGCTGTGTGTTCCATTATATAAGGTGGTACCCTGGCTGGTAGTGCCAAACAGAACGTGGACTCATTAGAGCAGACTTTGTCAGGGCTTTGTGTCAAATATGAAGATCGTGGTGCTGAATTGGGAAGGCACGTTTATTCACCACAGGAGCCCTGGGCCAGGAGGTGTTGTGCCCTGCCATGCTGCGTTCCCACTGGCTGACGGCATGGCAGTGGTAATCGCCAGAGCTCCCCACGATGCAGGTGCCCCGAAAGCATCCTGCCCCCTTCTAGAAACGGTCCTTCATGTTTGGACGTATGGCGCGAGCAACTCTCTCTCTCCCTCTTTCGCTCTCTCTCTCTCTCTCTCTCTCTCTCTCTCTCTCCGGTGGCCCTTGTTGTCCGTCCTCTCGTTTGGCGTGATCAGAGCGTAAGCCACGTCTGTCTGCCATGTGACACCCGCCGTGGTTGGGCAGCCTGACACTCTGCATTAGCGTCAGGAGACGGGCGGTGATGAACCACATATGAAACAAATACAGCCGGCCTCCAGGGAGATGATGCCGAGCTCTGCCTGGGCCTGCCGCACTTTTAACGAGGAATTAGAAGGCAATGAGGCGTACGCCTATTTCCTCCCAGATTTGATTTTCTGACTTCTACATACATCAAATTGCATCGCTTGAATCATTATTATTGCCTATTAGAATCGCTCACCAGACATTGGGGCTGACTTTGAATGCTATGATCAGTTACCCCCGACGTGACGGGACTTAATGATCAAAAGATTCAAAGGGAATGTGACATTGATCTCCTCACAAATAAACCTCTCCCACATGGCGAGGCAAACAACTTTCGCTTCTCGCGCAAAACAGATTCCTCTTAACTGCCAAAAACGGTAATGGTTCTCGGTAAACCTATAAGAGCGCTCTGATGGCACCAGAGCTAATCTCCTCCACCTCTCTAATGAGAGTGAATCCTTTTAAACACACCAGTAATTAAAGCAGGGTTCTCAGGGATGAAAGAGGGACCCCCTCCCATTTTAAGGACGCAAGTGTTGGAGAGAGCTCTTAATCTGAGCTGCCCTGGCGCGGGGCGGTGGGGAGGGAGGGAGGGGTGGAGTGGAGAGGAGTGGAGGGCCGAGGCTGGCGTGCCCATCAGCCCTCGCATTAGCCCGTCTGGGAATGGCGTAGTCGGCGGCGGCCCGACAGCAGCGCCACGTCCCTCCCCGAGCCCGCTGTTCCAACATGTTGTGCCACATTATGGCAATTAAACGTGTTGAGGTCACAGTGTGGGAAAATGAGTAGCTACGGCTCGCAAGGTGTCATCAGCAGCCTCCAACTTCTGACTGTCATGTTTTTTTTACCAGCTCAAGCCAGTTTTTTTTCTTTGTTTTTTTTCTTTCTTTTTCTTCTTACCCTCCGTCATGTGAAGTGTTTAGTCAAGGCTTCAGCAGTCATTAATACGTGGATCATGAGCCATGGCAGTTTTTTTGTGTGCACCAGATATTGTTGGTTTCTACACTGTTTGTCTAATTAGGATATTATCAGGTTATAAAGAGGTCAGCTGTAGAGGCTGACAGACGTAACCTTTGGTGAAGCACTTTTAATTAGCGGCGCCTCCAGCCGATGGACCATATGGCCCGAGTGCGTCCTCTCCGCCACTGTCCTCGGTGTCACTGTTGGCATCTCTGCCGGCCGCGCTCACCTGTTGAACGCCGGACCCTGATTACAGTAAGCCTCCGCAGGCCTTTCACACTCTCAGATAAGCGTGCCTGGGGCTCGCCTTGACATTCTTATCAACAGCAGATAGGCCCACCTCCTGGCTTGTGTGCAAAGTGGGAGAGGTCTGCTGCCTTGATAACCCAGACCAGGCTGACTCCCAAAGCAAACTCCTCAGCCTTGTTTTTTTTTTATTGGAATCTCAAAGTGCACAGATTTGTGCCCACTGTTCAAATATTGAAGGCTGATCTTGCTTTTTTCATGTTTTGTTTCCTTTCAGTTCTATTTCCTCTTCCAAGTAACATAAATCATACAGAACATATTCTTAGATCCAATATCTGGCAGTTGGTTGGAACAAGAGAAAGGGTTCCTGCTGACCTGTTGTTTTACCTACTGCTCAGAAATCAAATGTTTTTATTGATGCACATAGAGGATTTTCAGTTTTGTTTTCATTTGTAATTGCAGCAAACTTTCATTGGTAGTCAAATATCATAGCAAGGTATGTTTTCTAATGTTATCATAGCAGTTTCAGTATTTATTGATGTTCAGCGAGATTACGGGAAGAGGTCTTGAGCAACAACATGTTCACATTAGCTGTGTTGCTGCGTCATGGAAAAGATTGGTACTGCTTGTGTGTTTGTGTGGGTCGTTGATGAGCCCTACTCATGTGGTTTTGTTCACTGGCCTGATGAGTGTGCTTCAGAGTCTTGTCACTTAGTGTGCGTCACTGCCTTGAACGTCCAGACAGATGGGCGTGGCCTTCCTATCACTCAGCTCCCTGGTTAATCACTGATATATGGAGCATCTCTCATTACTTGCAAGCCGAAACTGTCCTGCTCCAAGTGGACTCACTGGTTTTATAGGACTGAGTTGGCATGCTCTCAATTGCTTTGGATTCTGGCCCCATATCCCAGTGCATAGCTAGAATGTGTACTCTATGTTACTCTCTGATGGCATAATTACTTTGGCTCCCCCATGCACACCCCCTGACAGATCCTCACTGTCTGAAGCAGCTGAATGCAGGGCTTCCTTTTCATCCCCTCGTCATGACTTAGAGTGAAGCGGCTGCTGTCTGAATGCCGTACCCTCATTGAATGTTTGATTGCTGCTCATGTAAACATCCTTTGGATAATTAATGGTGAAGGGAACCCATAATGAGCTGTAGTCAGCATGAATCTTAAACCTAATGTCCATACTGGAAAGCGGTGATAGATCATTATAATAAATTGGAGGAGGACTTTCCATATTATTGCTTGAGGCTCTGGGGTGAATCTGAAAGCAGCACTGTCTTCTTGCACCGATATGCTTCTAACTCATAGATTGTACTGTGTGTGATTTCTTTGGCTGTATATCAACGGCACGTATTTGTGTCAGATGCTCACTCTTTGCCTCTTATATTTTAAAGATGTCCGCCAGGGGCCATTGGAGATTATTATTCTGTAATATCAAACATAGCTGTTATGAGGGGGAGGAAATGTCTCAAATGTGGCCATATTTTACAGATTGCTGCATCTTTAGTAGTAAAAGTATTTCTATTTCAGGACATGAAGAAACTTTCCGTTGGTGATTGCCTGGTGAAAAAGAGGGGAAGGGGGGAAGAGAGAACTGTGTCTGAGGAGTACATGGTCACAGTTGCACTGAGAATTGGTTTTCTTTCATTTCTAGTGACAAGTGGAATTCATTATATTTCTTGGTTATGTTTCCTTGTGTCAAGGGAGGTGTGTGTTTATAATTAAACACTGTAACCACAAAACAGAGCAATTGTGGTGTTTTGACAGATTGTTTTGAAGATCGTTTAAGTGCAACAGACATATGTTTCCGTAGTTGATGCGTTTGTTCAGAGAGCAGAAATGCACAAATGGAAATTGAATTTCACTCCAGAACACAAGAGGCATCCATTTAGCCCACCTATGTTTTCATTTCCCCCTTTCATGTGATCAGTCTGCTGAGAGGAAATAAAATAAGAAGCATTGTCTATGTTACGGTTTGTGAGTCTGCAGGAATGGACATAATTGTTAATTTGTACTTGTCACATATCTGGCAATCAGAGCCAGTCAGCCAAAATAAATAGATTCTCTTTAACAAGCAGCATCCTACCCAGCCCCAAGGCGTATGCTTACCAATCTGTACTCCTCTGCCCGGCTTTTAATTATTGTTATGGTTGAAAAATAAAACGAAAATTAGACAATTTGGGCGCATGCAGCAACCTTATCTATAAAAATGGATATAATTGCTGTGTTTTTATCACCCATAAACAGGTCAGTATTTATTCAGTCAATTTATTTCTGCCGATTTTTCTGTTAGCGGTAAATGAATTTAAGTGGCACCTACATGGTATTGGAAGGTCAGCACAGAGTACATTATCGGTGATATAAAACACAGGGCTGTCATTATGTCCGGTAGCGGATATCCATCAGACTGGTTCTGCTGACGAGAGCCTTTAATTCTGATTACTGAATGCAGCAATTAGCTTTAGAGGCTGGTGCTGGAGTGGTTAGCAGCAATAATGCCATCTGTCTTGGGGCATCCATTACGGGGATTGTTTGGAGGCAAACTGCTGTACACTTTCATTGTCTCCCAGCTTTTCACACAGGCTCACTGGATGACATCCAGCGATAGGATATCAAAAGTTAAAGGCTCATTGTGGTGAATGGCTTAGACTTTACTGTGTTGATAATTGCATGCTTCCAGGAAGCACTTTGATGGTTTTAATGTTTTGCAGTGCCATTTGCATACATCTCCATATAACCCAGTGCAGATATTTTGAGAATGCACTGTGCCCGAAAATTTATGAAATATTGGCAACCTCTTGGCTACCATTAGGAAGGTGAGATGTAAAAACATATTTACTGCTGAAGCATGGGCAGAAACTGATGTGTCTGGCTGTGCGTTTGGTTGGGCAGACCACAAGGAACTGAAACAGGAGGCTGTGCCTCTTTACCCTTGTCCAAGGCCCACTACCCCCCTCCATATGAGGGCGTACTGATCAGCAGCCAATTCCCTCCATCTCAACAATGGGTCAGGGATCAATTCAAATCCTGAGGGTCTCCTGACTCCCGAGCTAAGAGCATTATCTGGCCTCCTCCAGCCCAGCACGGCGCCTCTGCTTTCCTTGGCTCGCTCGCGGCGCGCTCTTATAAAAACAGCAGCTCGGGTCCTGAGTGGAAACTTAATACGTCCCCCATCCCCCCACGTCTGCGGCTCACCTTCATTGTTTGGCCTAAGTCTTCTGCTGGAGTTGGTCTTTTTTTTATGTGGATGAGTAGAAGGGGGAGAAAAAATGGCCCAGTCACAAGGTTGCCTTCACCCCCAACATAAAGGTTGTGACGCTCAAAATGGGCACGTCAGTTGTTCCCTTTTTTTTATTTTCTCAAGCAGCGCTGAAGTTCTAGATCATTCTTTGCATTTGTATTTACAACAAAGGTATCCTCATCGATCATTGTTATTGTGAACGTATAAGCGATGAAGGGCGTATCCAATCGCGCAGTGTTTGGGACCTGTCAGGCTGATCCCTGCGCTCTGTCCAGAGCTGATCTGCCAAGCCTGCCTTTCCCCATCCTTTTGTCCTGAGGATAACAAATGTTTTGAATGGCAAAGCCACTGGCACAAATACAAAGCTCTTGTTGTTGCACAGGAAACAGTTCTATTAATAATGTAACAAACCAGGGGGGGGAAAAATCGCCCTGCAATTGGAGCAGACTGTCAGGCATGAACTCAGTCCCACTCCAGGTCATAAACAAGTCCCCTACACTGACTGACTGAGAGAGAGAGAGAGAGTTGTAAATGTAACGTGGCTTTTTTCTCTAACATGGTCTGTTGGTGATGTTGGTTTTGACCAGGGCATTGTTTGTGGTAGCCTTGCACTCGAATGGACAGCACAGGGGTCATGTATTGTCCTGCTGGGCCCACACAGGGCCCCTAGTGTTCAGTACAAAAAAGGAGAAGGAAGAAAAGAAAAGCTGCATCAATTAGTTTCCCCCTATAATCCACTCCGCTGTCATCTGATCCAGGATGTTTGGAAAAAAACACACTGGAGGGTTCGCCTGGCAGCCCAGGAAATGAAATGACACATGCCTGACAGCGCACGGACTCCTGAGTCCTTCATCCCCACGTTGCTATGCTGGAAAAACAATTTAGTGCTCCCAGCATGTCGCGAAATGTATTCAGAAACCCACGCGGGAGAGGAATTAGGGGTGTTAGGTTTAGGCTGTGTCGGCTGTACATTAAGTGATGCATCGCGCTGATCGCTGCCCACAGTCTGACTACCCTACAGTCAAAGGATAATAGGGAAAGCGTTTATTTTTGTCCCGGGGATGGATTCTATTCTAAAAATGGTGTGAATGTGGATGAAGACAGAGGAGCATATATATAGTCTGCTACATCAATAAAAGATCTCGTCCTGTAAGTTTACATTCGTCTGACGCAGGAAACGCATTACAGATGACGTCCCTCACCTCTCTCGTCCACGTCATGTGGAGCAACCAAACCATGTGACGTGATTCTGCTCAACATTACCCCATGGGATGTGTGCCATCTAGAAGTTGATGAAATGGAAAGAGACAGATAGAGATGGGGAGAGTGAGTGTGTGTGTCTGTGTGTGTGTGTGTGTGTGTGTGTGTGTGTGTGTGTGTGTGTGAGAGAGAAAGAGAGAGAGGAGAGAGAGAGAGAGAAAAAAAGAGAGACGGTGTGTGTGATTGCGTGTGTGTGTTTCAGTGTCTCTGTGTGTGTGTGTCTGGAATACCCATCCGAGCAGGACCTCAGATGAAAATCCAGTTCAAAGGCTGAAGGTTGTTTCATTCAGTTTCTCTGACAGTATAGCCTGATCAAAGTTGAGTGGGGAGCGAGAAATCACTGTTTCTGCCACTCTCTATTTGTCCGTGTGTTTGATCAATATCCACAGCTATCTATCTGCCATAGTGCTGTGTGCTTTGAGATGGAACTATAAGGAGTAATTGATTGATACACAACAGAACAAAGGCAGTGATTGGCTTTATTCAGAATTTGCTTTAGATTGATTTATGCTATATCAATGAAGTATGGCATTATCAATATTTCCCTAAATTCCCACAGTGCTGAGGGTTTAGTTTGGGAAAGAGGAGTGCGGCTTAAATCCAGTGTCACAGGGAATTAGGCTGCTAACAAGGGCCTGGGTGTGTGTTGCTGCTCTTTTAAGTCAGATCATGCACTATGATTGTGTACAGTGGCGATTTGGTTAAGTACTCCACACTTGCATACCATCAACACACACACACACACACACACACACACACACACACACACACACACACACACACACACACACACACACACACACACACACACGAAACAAAACAAGGTCGAAACAAACAACATGCCTACTCACCCTTTTCATTTCCAACCTTGACCCACGACCTCACAGAAGACAATACTTCATCTCTCTGTTTAGGCTTTGCATAAATGTTTGTAGGGTACCCCAGGAAAATAAAAAAGTAACCTTTCATCATTTACATCAGTAGATTCATAGCCTTGTTTTTGGATGCCGAAATGTAGTTATTTTCTCTCTTACAAAGAAAAAAACAATCCCCATCAGATTTGCCTTTCAGACCTGTTTATTCGGTCGGGGCTATGTAAGATTTTTGGCCTGGCGAAAAGAAACACAAAAAAACAATCCTGGCTTTTCTGATTGTTATGCAAATTTCCCTCGAAGTGTGCTAGTTATTTATATTCTTTACAGCCGCAATTTTAATATTTAGGACTTTGATTTAATTTCTGGAGCATAAAGTCAGTGGATTTCTAATGCACAGCTCCTCTCTCCCACTGGCTACAATTTAGCAAGCCTAGGCTCATTAAATAGACTAACACCCGAACATACATGTCTGGGGTTGCCACATTACCATATAGAACCTTGAAATGTGTGTTAGTTAGGCTTGTGCTCTGAGCATTCATGTAAAAGGTCTCCACCAGGTTTATCATCATTATTTGTGTATTTCATTAAATGCTGAATCCTACATTGAACTGTATATTCACAGTGCTTTTGTTTTGTTTTGTCATGGGAATATAAAGCGATCTGTTATTGGCTTCTTACTTTTGTACTATTTATTCTTCGCTTTGTAAGTCTACAATCAGTTTCATTTCAATTGTTTCTTTTTTTAGTGGCTTACTAGTATGCAGAAATTATCAATGATTTATCCATCTGTCAGCATTGCCAAAAGTGGTTGATTACAATCTCTATATCTGCTGCCTGGCATTTGTCATATCACAAGAAAAGCAACGTCCCGCCTTGTGTTGTTTGTTTTCTGTGGCTTGGTGTTTGTGGCAGTGGATTCTGGTAACTGGGCTGCTGAGGCCGGTGAGCTGTCACAGGCTCGCACCCTGCTGATGAAGCGACGCCAGGATGTGCAACGACTCCCACTGGCTCCCTAACCCCCTCTAACCCCACACGCTCCCCACAGAGAGAGAGAGACACCCTCCAGAGTTAAAATCACGAAATCTCCCCTGACAAAGGAGCTCGGTGTGAAAAACACACGCTCTGTTTACATAGAGCCCAGTGCAGTTTAGACTTGCAAAAGTGTGCTCTGCCTGGGGTGTTGGGCAGCCTTCATGAGAAATGAAATTCGTCTTAAGTGGCAAAGTTCACAGGGGCACAGAGGTGGGAGGATTTATTGTCCCAGGCCCGGCTGAAGGTAATAAAAACACGCGTCTTTGGGGACTTTGGAAGTTCAGCCACACTGACTCCCTTTTCACTCATATTTACCGAGGTCAAAATATAGTGATTACGCCAGCTGGACTTTGACACGTTTTATGTAGCTCATTTTGATAGACGTGGCTGTTTTTCACCCATGTCATTTACTGGAGACCTGATTATGGAATCTCAGATTTTACTTCAATTATTTACTTTCAGCCAGATGACACAACCTTGGGATACTATCTTCGGGTTTTGATCAGGACAATATGAGCTTGCAATCACAACAAGCACTTTTTTATTCAAAGCTATGGCCTTCTACAGTGCGAGCACACTGTGTTTCTGTCTGGATCATTTGTTTATGTGTGGGTGGTTTAGCAGTCTTTTGTCCTCCTTGTCATTTGTCTCACTGTATTTAGTGTTTGTAATGGCTGAACACAGAGAGACTGTGTTTCACATCTTAAGATCTCATCTTTTTTCAAAGTGGACGCGAGAGTTAAGTTAAAAGCAAAACTTGTAACGAGACACTTAACAAACTCAATGACCTTGTTTGCTTTGTGGTCCTGTGTTCCCAGAACAAGAGCAGACACAATGTTCTTTGGGCCAGTTTAGGGGGTGGTGGTGGTGGTGGTGGTGGCAGGCACTGTTTTTTTTTGCGGTGTAATTAGGAGGAGCCATCATGGAGAAAGAGCAAATGGACACGGTCCTGGCGCTAGCATCTCCCTGGTCTCTTGCCCTCATGCCCACAATCAACACTAATAATGCTCCTGCAGCCCTGCACTTACCCGAGCAGCAAGCCATCATTGTTAATCTGGGAGGAAGCTCCGCACCCTTGCTTTTTTGAGCCACCCACCTAATGAAATCCAACGGAAAGGTTCGGCTAAAGTCATGTGAAACCACACTAATGGCAATCCTGGCGAATAAAGCAACAGAGGCAGCTAAGTAATATTGCCACTTGAAGGCTGTGGTGAACAAATGAGTTGATTCCCTGTGTGCATTATCTCGAGCTGTGAGAGCTACCACTGAAACATGACTCACTGGCTGGCGAGTGTGTGTGTGTGTGTGTGTGTGTGTGTGTGTGAACAAATTGACAGGCCTACTCTTTGTGTGTTTTTATGTGCACCTGAAATCGAGTCAATTCTCAGTACTTTTATATAAACTTCTTCGCTTTAACATAGATTGAAGCCACTGTTTCCTGTGTCAACATTCACACGTTTTGACAACACACGGAACGCCAGAGGTACATCTGCCTGAAGAATAGAACCACCATTAAAGACGAGCTCTATCAGCATGACCCCATTCAGGCATTACACAAGATTAAGTCATCTCAACATTTGAGCCCTAATTCCTGTCTCATTGTGCTATATTGGATTACCAAACTCCGGGGGAAGGAGTTGGGGAGGGGGGGGGGGCGGGGGGGGGGGCGATCAAAGACCTCTGATGTCTAGTGTAACAAGTGCCTTGACCTGGCGTCCGAGTGGCACAGAGGATGTGTGGGGAGCACAATGCTCCCGGGGCCCTTTGATGCCGAGACCATCTTGCTCGTGTGTGTGCTCGAGCCTGGCCCCCTTATTTCACCGCTGAATGGGTTTACATCAAGTTACCTCTAATTGTGTCTGCAGATATACCCCAGATCCAATAACGCTGCATTAATGTGAGACAATTACGGGCTCTAATGATGGCGACGGCTGCGGCTGCAGCGTTACGGATGCAGAGAGAGAGAGAAAGAGAGAGAGAGAGAGAGAGAGAGAGAGAGAGAGAAAGAGAAAGAAAGAGAAAGAGAGAGAGAGAGAGAGAGAGAGAGAGATATGAATATGAATATGAAGCGCAAGGCTGCGCGTGCATGTGGGCATGTGGGGGGTTGACTGGGGTGATGCCGTCACCCATCTGTGACCCATCTGCTTGACAAAGAACTCTCTAGAGCTTTGGGCTTCACTGTACACTGCACTGGTCCTGGAAGCTGCTTTGCTATGATATTTTTTAAATTCTTCCATCATGACCATGATCCATGACCATGATCCATGACCATGATCGTAGGTGTGGCTGGATTAGTTAGAAATGTGATTCTTCTTGGGTTTTCAATTGCAATCATTTGCATTATGGTATGTCAAACGTTGAATAAAAAAAAAGAAACTCAGATTCAAATGTGGGATTTCATAGGTGGTATATGGCATGCAGCACATACTTGACATGATCTGCCTGATATCAGATCATCAGGCCAACTATGGTTGACTACACTGTGGTTTAAATTTCCATCAGTCTCTAAAGCATGGGGGATTACCTCGGCATATCATTGATGTGAGCATGCTGCTCACACAGACATCATCCTAAGTCCTTATTAGCGGCCCCTAATTCTGTGTCCCATTCGCCCGTCATACCACAGGATGGATCCACAGCATTTCCCCAATGAAAGCCATTTAATAACATTAGCATTGCTGCAGAGTGGCGTGTTTTCACCCAGTCCGTAGGACACACAAGACTGATCATCCGTGCCACTCCGCTACAAAGCGGAGGGTGAAGAGGAGTTGACAAGTCTTTCATGTGCCATACATCTTTTATGAGAGCTATTATCAGCCAACAGTGCAGAGCCATGAGCCGCCATCTGGAGGACGGGGTGGCGCTTTATCAAAACAAAACTGCAAAAATGAAATTTTGATTAAGTTGATTAGGAGGCTCAGATCTAATTTGTGTGGGACATTCAGTGAGTTCTCCCCATGAGCGAGCTGGTCATGGAGAGTTTAATTGCATGGAAATGGGGTGAAGGGACACCCAGACGAGGAGGGCAGGAGGTGAGATCCGCAACATAGGAGTGAAGAGGGGAAATGTCACTGCTTTATGCCTTTTTTGAATGGAAGAGTTTAGATGTCTTGCCATGCCTATGCCCTGTACTGGGTCTCTCTACTTATTGGTATGCTGATTAGGTACATGGATGGTTGGTTTAAATAATATTTTCCAGTAAAAAAGCTGCTATTCTTTTAACCAGATAACAAATTGGCGTACATTTCAGTCAGATACCATCCCCTACAATCCAATCCATCTTAGTTAATGCTGGAGACCAGAACTACTTGGCAGAGAGGGCAAGATGATAATGTGGGGACACATGATGCACAACCAGCATTATTATGCAGCTTCTTAAAATATTCTCATTCAATATCAGTCAATAATTGACTCTGTTTCAAAGACTGTTTAATCAGTGCTAGAGAGCACATCATCATCATCTGCCTACATTATATTGTCATATGAATGATGTCACTCATCATTTGATGTCATTGATGTCAACCAGCTATCTGGAACTACTGACTGTAATGGATATTAGAATCTGTCAGACCATTTTATCATTGTATAAATCAAACCCTGGGTCTATAGGTCTGCCAGCTGTCATAAAAATGACAGCCACTCTCTCCTGTTTATACCTCAGATAGTCACCGTTGGAAACAATGTTCCTTTCCTTTCCTTCCCTCTGTGTTTGTCTAGAGTAGACTAAAGAACATTGTAAGTTTACCTCATTAACTGAGTTGTGTGTTTTCATACAGCATGCATGCACTATAATTTCTTACCTTTCCAGACACAGTTAGGTGTTCATGTCACGTTGTTATGGTTGACAGAGCGTGCTGAAGTATCACTGAAGTGGTGTATGTATGTCCAGGGATCCTAGAGGGAAGAGGAGGCAGCATCTGTCAAACATCCGAATCGTAAAACTAGAGGTATAATTATGCCAGCGGCTCTGATTACGCAGTGCTGTTTGAGTTCAAGTCAGGCGTCTATTCCTTGTCTCTAAAGTCTGTGGCACTTTTGGATCCCAGAGGAAGAGGCAATTGTAGTTAGGAGGACTTGACAAAACTCACTGAACGGACTTTATCGCCCGACAAATTTCCCCTCCAAAGTAATCTTTGGTCACGTGACCCAGTTCAATCTCGGAATGTATATAAAATGTGTCTCAGAAGAGCTGGCATATACTTGAAGATTAATGAACCCAATTTGCCAGAGTGACCTTTTTGCTGCCAAACTGTGTAGACGCTAAGCCTCTTAATACAGGCCCCTTTTAAAATGTTGTTATAGAGCAGCCCTAAAGATAAGGGGGAGGAGGGGAGAAATTAACTACATCAGAACTTTGAGGCGCCAGGATTAAAGTCACTTGAAGCAACCAGCACTTCAGACTGCTTCAAAGGAGTTATAATGGAGAGCACTGAATAAGTTGATCAGGTTAAACTACACCAGTTGCACTGCATTCTGGGAATCCTTTCTGTATAACCTTAACTTAAAAAATGAGCCTCATTTAACTGTTCTCATAATACAGTGTAAGAGAGACATGAATGAATGTTTGTATGTATGTGTATTTTCATAACTTCTCCATTTATAAATGAGTCAGAGTCTATACAAATGTGGCTATTTGAGCAAATTGGCAAAGTATATATTGCTTAAATATAATGCACTTAAATAGCTAGCCTAACTTTTCACTGTTGGAATTCTCATAGCATGAAAGAAGAGCCAAGGCTTTAAAAGTGTAATATGTAAAACAAAGTATAATTTGCCTTAGAGCAACTGTGTTAATTTTGGACTCTTTTCAGTTTTAGGGAGCCACATTTTTTCCATCAAGATGAGTAGGATCACTTTCTGCGGAGACAGAGATCATGGGGTGGCATGCTGTGAACTGAATAATTATCAGAGGGATAAATTAACACTACCAGCGGTACGGAAGAGCACATCTCAAAAGCAAAGCACATGGTATTATGATGGCTGAAGCTGACATTGGCACAGAAATTGATCTAAATGCCAGTCATGTGCAACATACTGCCTACTTCGGAGCAAAACTCTGTCCTCTTTGAGAATATTTAAGATGGTCTAAAATGTGTTAAGAGCTGACGTGTTAGTAGCCATTTTAGGTTTCTGCATTTTGTGTTCTGTTTCTGCTTTGTCGAGAATGCTCGACAAAGCATGCTTTATGGTGTCTGCTTTATGGTGAATGCAACATGCTATTTCAGACAAAAACAGAATGCTATTTAACTCACACTAAACACTCTATACCAGCCAATACACTCGAGAATGTAGTGTATTGTATATGTAGAGATAGTGTAAAAATACTTGAAGAATGCTTGAAAATACAGGTTATAGATGCCAAAATAGAGTGCAAAATACCTCAGAAAGTCTCAAACATTTTGGAAAGGAAGTAATAGATTATTTGATTTAAAAGAAACTTCCCGTATTGATATGAAATGTGCTGTGGGGAAGTATTTCTCGGAGGAGATGTAAAGGTTCGAGCCCTCAAAGCTTTAGCTGCTGGCAGTGGTGCTGTGCCCGATATTGAACAGCTTTTTTTGTGCGGCCACTAAAAAGGAGGCTGAATGTGCTTGCTGAGAGCAGTGCAGAGCAGTCGGTGCTGGCGGCCTCAGCACTTGTTCACAGTGGGCTCGGATTGCATGGAAGAATGAGGGGAGAAAGGGAGCCTGGCGAGCTGATCCGGCTCCTCTCTGGATGGCTCTAACCTCCTGTTTGCACACAGCTACATTTTGGTGACAATTTCACAGCTCCCCTTTCACAGGCTAATGAAAAGGGGCAGATTCCATCCTGGTTACTCAACCCACAAACCAGGGGGTGGAGGGAGGTGGGGGAGAGGGACCATCATGGGAAAATCCGAACCTTTGGCATCTTCCGAGGGGGCATTCAAATGGATACCTCTGGCCGGCGGGCACCGGCCCTTTGCAAACAGGAGGCGTAATGGGTGTGAAATCTGCATACAGGGGTGGCTCCACACGAGCTGGAGATGAGAAAAGAGAGCCGCATACAGGCCTGTCCACGCCGCCGATGCACACCCCTCGGAATGTTTGCTCTCTCCTGTACGATGTATACATGCATTGTGCTCCATACGCTGCCTGACCCAGCCAGATGCCAGGCATATATAAACACCCCAGTCCACCCCCCTCCTCCTCCATCGCTCTCCATACCCCCTCTCTCTCTTTTTCCCCTTTGACTAACAAGCGGGCTAACTGGCCAGGATGGCTCCCTGCCACTTCTGGCCACCGTGGCAGGGCCAAGATCCCCAGCGCACCAGCCAAAGAAAGTAACCTCCAGAAAGTGCCGACATAATGCTGCTCTATGCAATAAGCTGAGCCCTCCTTTTTTATGACAGTTTTAAATAGTGTGAAATAAATCCAGGCTGGGGCTGAGCCTGGAGCCAAAGGTTTCATTGATGCCTTCAGACACAGGTGTTATGTTGGACACACATTAATGCAGAGTGAGGGAATACAGTAGCTTATATTGAGTTATAGCACTCATCGGCTCACTCCACCCTGCCAGGGGCATTTTAATAATATCAGACTCAGAGGTGGTGGCAGGGAGAAATATTGTAATAATAAATGTCCCTAGAAGGTGTTCTTTTTTTGTGCCTAACTAATCGAAACTTTGGAGAAAGTAGCATAAAGCATGATGAAGACAGATCACGTGGGTCATGTTTTGGCAGTATCCTAAGCGTACTATGCTGCAAGAATGAGCTGGAGAAACAGAAACAATGACCTCCATGGATTCAAGCTTAGACACACCTAAGACACTTAGGACTTTGCTGTTGTTTTATCATTGGACAGTTTCACTCTTGGCAACTGATTGTGTTTGCATGAGCCTCTCCATGCCAAGCAAGTCATCGCTCTATGAGAAGTGTATTGATCTCTCTGTAAAAAGAGAGAAAGGAACAAAAAAAAAAGACATCCCACAGTAACATCAAACGGCGTCCACAGCTGGGGTATTGTGGGCGTCTTCAGTACAGTAGCTACGCTCTTTGTTCCTGCTCTCATCTGGCTCAAGCTCGCTCCATTTGATTCGGAGCCAGGCTGCCTCGGCTTCAGCGGCAAAAGAACAGTTTCCCACCGCCAAACAAAAAGTCCTGCCGGCTTGGGCGCCGAGATGCATGGTGGGGGAACAGAGAGGAGAAAAGGGAAGGCGCTCTGTCCTCGGGAACTAATAAGCAGCTCATTTGGCAATGAGGGCGCCTTTCTCCGCTGCCGGATGAAAAGAGGTGGAAATGCAGTGAGACTTGCCCGCGAGGGGAGGCCCCGACAAGGTCTTAGCCACTGCACCACTGCTACTGTACGACTGCCCAGCAGTCCATTATCCCCCCGAGTGCTCTGCATCTCAATGGCCCATTGACGCCACGGCGAGACGATTGGCAGCGGCGTCTTTGAGAGCCCCCCCCACCACCACGCGCACGCACGCACGCACACCTGAGAGACGGCTGCCAGCTCGCCGCACAGGGCTCGCCCGCACCGCCGCTGAGTCCATTAGTCACGTCCCAGCTGTGGTGACTGGCATCGAGTTGATTTTGCCACTGAGAAAATGACTATGTGACATGATGGTCTAGAATGTGAACTAAGTGTCAGCTCAGGTTCTCCTATTTCTGATTTCCATTAAAGACCATAGTCTTTAAAGAAATGTGAAGTACTGACCGCAGGGCGCTTCCTGCCAGATGCCTTTTACTGTGGTCTGGCACGACCCGGGGTTAGAGTGAGTTTTCATGGGCTCGGTGTGGGTTATCAAGTTCAGTGAATGAGGAAGACATTTATGAAGAGAAAGTCTGTAATCCCATAACAAACATTTGTGATGATAATTTGCTTGTGAATTGGAAAGGCAAATTTCACCAGACAGATTTGTAACTCATCGCTGTGCCGTGCTTTGAAGCAAATATATAAAGCTTTGTATTCCTAGATGTATTTCTCAACTAATTTCTTTTAGAAATAATGTGTCAATAGAATGTTAATTCAGCACATAATGCATATCTCCCCTGCACACTAAAGCCATCCGACACTTACCATGCAGTGATAGACTTTCCAATAAATATATCATATGTGAAATAAGCATATAATGTGCCCTCCACATATATTTTTCAGTCTTTGTAACCACACTTGTGCAACACAAGCACCTCTTCAACAGGCAGCGTTCAGGCAGGTTTTGTGTGTTTGGAGGTCTGAAAGCTCAGAGGGGAGCGTGGTGTCTGTGATCTGTAAGCTGTGCCACCTGGTAAACAGCGTCAGCAGTCTGCCTGAGCCTCAGCACATCTCTGCCACCAGCCCCCATTCAGCTCCTCTCCCCATCTCCCATTCACTCAGATATTCATTTAGAAGTACATCTGTTTAATAACCTCCCCTGAGCCCGGCCTCCATTAAGTCTCACTCAGATGGCTCGGGTCCTCCTCTCAGAGGAGTTACCAAGTGCTTTGGTCTATACATCCCTCCCAAAAAACCTGAGCTGCCACCAAACCTAACTGTGCTATCAATTAGAGGAATGTTGACAGCACATGTGTCAATCATCTGATCTCCCCTTAAAATAAGACAGATGTGGCCTTATGGAAAAGTATTGTGCTAGGCAAGTAAATTGAATTTCTATCTGAAGGTGGTTTGGGTCTAAGAATGGCAATGCAAATGAAATTCTTTCTGGTCTTGTGTTTAGTTAGAAGCTCCTCGGTGTTCCTCTGGAGACCGCGCTCTCTGGGAATCAGTGGATGTTGTTGACTCTAATTGGTGATTTTGGAGCGCTGGGAAGCCGTGCTCCAAACTCGCCCATTAGTCGCTTCAGTGCCTGGGCTACGCTAATCACATACTCTAGATGTCATTGCCCATTACTGTAGAGAGTACAGCTAACATTTACAACTGTGTGAACTCTTACAAAAAACAATGGAGTGGGGAAAGGAAGAGAGACAGAAAGAGAGGTTCTTGGACAATACAGTTGTCACTGTTCCATGCTTTTCTCATTAGGAGTGCTTGAATCAATGTGTTTCTTAAAGTCATAAATTAAATTAAAGGAAGGTGACTTCTGAAAAGTTGAGATTGTATAAAATTATTTGAACTTCAGAACTGAGATTCATATTTGTGTTTACAGACGCCATTCCTTTAATGTGCTATTGATTGTGGGGTTACATCAAAGGGTGTCGCTTTGCCCATTAAAACTAACAGTTACAATTCTCTGAGTCAGTCTATGTCATTGAAAGTAACGGAGACATTTATTCGTCTTTAAAGAACACATACTATAGGTCCCCGGGGCTGCTGGGGTTGAGGCTTCATTAATGTTTTCAAAGGTCTCTCGAAGCAAATGATTTCGACTGCTCTCAAAGTCATTTTGTTTTATTTACACTGACATTTAGCAGTACACGGCCTGCAGAGCTGTGGTGGAGCACAAGGCAGCTGGAGGTTTGCCTAATTATTGGTTTCAGGCTGTTTACAGGCTCTAAGATCCCCGGATCCTAATCAAGGTCCCAACAGTCTTGTTGTGTGAACTGGGAACCTGTTTGTATACTTCCCATTATTTGTTAGTGTGATGACCATCCAGCCCTTTTGTTTGTGAGTGATATTTTAATCTAGCCAGGAGCTCTTGCACCGGAGACCTTACGGCATTTCACTCGTGAACTTAAAAAAAGAAATGCGCCGTCAACTTGAATATCCTCATTTGCATGGTTGGCAATGTTTTGCAAACACGCATTTAATCAGAATTCAGGCAGGCCACGTCCAATGGTGCCTTTGGCGCATCTCTGTTAAGGTCATATAACATGGCTATGGATGCACAAAATATCCACAGCACACGGCATCATGTGATGGTTATACATTTTGAGAGTGAGTGTTTAGTTGCACTCATATTGAAAGGACAGTATATGCAATCATCATTAATAAGTGATGTGCTTTGATTGCTGTCCTGAAGAGTCCTTGGCAGTGTTTTAAACCACGCCTTTCACTGGCTTTGTCTGATAAGCTCATGTAGTTACCACCTCCCTACTGTTCCAAATAGACAGAGACTCATTAGAACCATATGCCACGCTGCACAATTGGTAAAGCTGACATGCATTAAACATGGGTCTTAATACATGCAACCAAATAGCGCCAGCTTGCTTTGATCTAGATGAGGGATTTCCAAAAATAACTAATTGGTATTCATCCTTGCAGTTGCCATTGTGCCTCCTCTGCATGGTTATATTTTCTTTAGGATTGAGGGATTGTGAGATCCGGGGCCTAAGCGGGAGAAGTTTAGCTTCGGTCCGCATTGAAGCCTACTGGAGCATTCCGGTGGCCTCCGCCCCTTCGGGCAGTCCAAGTTCAGGCAATCAGCCTCGCTCTTTCTCTCCCCTCTGCCGTGTGGAAGTTCACCAACACACAATGCTTTCTTTCTCTCACAATGCTAATGTTATGGAGCCTTAACGCCCAAAGATAGAATGAAGCCATGCAGAATTCATAAGGAGGTAGAGAGATAGGACCAGGTTCTTACAGTAAAGAGGGGAACAGAGTCACTAATGAACACTAATAAGGGCTTATTACAGAAATGAAAGGTGCAGCCCCGGGAGAGTGTGAAGCTGTTGATTCTAATCCCCAGGCATCCACACAGAAGCCCTCTTTAAGGGAATGCCTCTTCTCCTCCACTTCTGGGTTCACTAAAGGCTCAATAGAGAAAGTACATATTTCAACATGTGCGAATTGTTCCAGTGATAGAAGACAACACCAGGGGTCTGAAGCATGGGGACTCCCCGCAGTATGGCTCTCAGCTACACACGGCATTCCATTGTGTTGGGTGGGTTTCCGTGGGATACATCCCCTCTAATGTACGGGTCCTGTGACGATCACTGATGAGTATGAATGAGGGACAGCAGAACGATTGGGGGAGAGCTGGGAAACGTAGTCTAATTTTCTCAGTGCCAGAGGAGAGCCAGGAGAGGAGCAGAGTGTTTAATAAAATGCAGCTGCCTCCCGTGGAGGGATTGTAGAGACAGCGGATGGATGTCCTTCCTTTATTTGAACACCTTTTTCAAGCCTGTGCAGGTTGATGCTTCGCAGCCCCCCCACCTTTCCATATCGCGGAGATTGAACTTTGCGGTGATGGCAAAAAGGTGTTAATTATTTATTGATATATGAACCTCAACTTTTCATTCTCCGAGGACTGCTGTAACAAAACAGGAGAGAGAGATAGAGCGAGAGAGAGAGAGAGCGCGAGAGAGACAGATGGGGGGAAAAACAGATGCAGCGTCCTATCTGCTCTGTGAATGAGAGATGGTCTTTATCATTTATTTACCACTGTGGCGTGAGAGCCTCAGGAAGGGAAGTTTAAGAGTAGTGTCAACAGACAGAGGATCACACTCCCAAACGTCTGCCCCGGCCTGGACTGCACCCACGGCACTGGGTCAGCTTCATTTATTTAATGCCAGCGCGCCGTCTGAAAAATGTCAGCAGAGCACGGACAAATGTTCTAGTGCAACAACAAAAACTTGACCCTGAGATGGGAAAAAGAAGAATGCTTCTTCTAGAACTTCAGTTTAGCTAATCAATAGTTCTGGGTGTTCTGGGTGACTTTGTTTAAGTCCAGTGAAATGATTTGACATACTGAGGTTAAAATGTGTTTTTAAGCCTACCGCGAATCTCTCCAAATGGTAGATATTTATGAGTAAACATTAATGCACCATTATTTTAAGCTTGGTGCCTGCACTGTGTCGGCACACAGTTGTTAATTACACATAATTACAGGATCATTAGCCATTTTAGTATAGACTTTCCCTTGATAAATATGTCTCTCATTCCACAGTATTGACCCATTTCAGCCCCTGTCAATTTGATTAGTCAAACCTGTCATACGCCCCTTTGAAGATCGATGAGCATCCCTTTAGTTGTGCCCCAGGCATACACACTAAATACATCACTGTGCATAGTAGCATACACACTACCCAAATCCATCACTGTGCATAGTAGCATACACACTATACCCAAATACATCACTGTGCATAGTAGCATACACACTACCCAATTACATCACTGTACATAGTAGCATACACACTACACAAATACATCACTGTACATAGTAGCATAGCTCAACTGATGTGTGTGTGTGTGTGTGTGTGTGTATATACAGTGACCACATGCCGCATATGATTACTTTCCTCACCAGCCTAGGCTCCTTCAGTGAGTATCGAGTATTTGGCATGTACATTTTAATTTTACGATCAATGTAATTAAAATATTTAATTGAAATATGCTTAATTAATGTGGTTCCTTTTATTTAAATATCAAATGCTTGGCAATGCAACCCCATTGACAATGGGTTCACTGTCAGGACAGCACAGTTTAAAAGCACAGATGTTAGATAAGGTGCCACTTTGCACAATCAATCTGATATACTTAGACCTAACCATTTTTCTCACAGAACATATTCCCCAGCCAAAGCTCTTTAATAGATATAAAGGAAAATAAGTGGGGCATGGAATATTTAACTGTCAATTTATTGTTTGTTGGTGTGTTTACGAGAGCAGCCGATTTTCCTCAGATTTGGTTGGCTTTGTCTGCCATTTTCTGTTGCTGATAAGTGCTAGTCAGAGGCAAAATGAAAGGAGCAGACCTGTTGTTGTAATCCCCTTCCAGGCATCTGTAGAAACCTGAGCACCATTTGTTCATTACCCTGGAACTATATGGTGGATTATGTGTCTCACGGCACATTTACTTCTTACAATATTTCACGCACTGTGCGGATGAGTCAAGGGGTAGACACGCTCTCTCCATCTTTACGACTCGGTTTGTCATTAAATGTGTTCCTGGAGACAATTTAAAGTCCTAGAGATGAGAGGGACGTGCCATTCTCGGAGCATAAGTTGTGAGGCAGTGATGCTAGATTTCTGCAGTAATAATGTGCCTGGGAGCTCAGAGACATGCCACGATATGGAGAAGAGGAAAAGTTGTGGGAGGTGTTGGGAATTGCTGCTTTGATAGTTGCTTGTTGTTCAAATAAGTGGGTACATGTGTGGTTGTACGAGAGAGCCACTCCAGAAACCAAAGACACCAGAGAAACCCAAGAGCAGTGGCGCTGTGCTAATGTATGGCTGGTCCCACTTAATGGGCTGTGACAGGAAACCAGGAGAACATGGCTGATGCTGCTGGCCCATTATCAGTGAGCAAACAGCCAGGATACTGCATCCAACTGCAGTCCCAGTGGCCCGGCTGCTGGCTAAGTGATTAGATTTACTTAGTGCGCTAATGCAATTACCGCTACTGTAATTTACAATGGCTAACAGGACACCCAGTGTGCTTAACGTTTTGTGTGATTAGGTGCAGGATGCTGTCAGACCACTGGTCCTCTCTTGAGAGGTGTGTGACGGTGTGTCAAAATATTTTTGTAATCTCCCCCCCACACACACACACATTGGCTCACGCCATCTGTCAGCGGCTCCAAAGCTGTGGTCCCAGCAAGGCATTGCCGTCTCCTCTTCAAAAACAAGTGATCAGTCAAGCAGCTGACCCTGCACAAATGAGATCATTTCCATCTTGTTGAAGCCCCATCTGATTCTTCTTTTTTTCTCTCTTTCTGTACAGCCATCAACAAAGATGTTGATGCTGGTATTATATAGCATGCAGGTTGAAAGCAGCCTTTTTTTTTGTTGTTCTAATGGCCAGCCTTGCTAATGGAACTGAACAGCTCTCAGTGGTGGCAGCAGAGAGCAGGTAATGTGAGAGAGCGAGCGTTTGTCGGTCAGGTGGCTCAGGGGCTCTCTGCGGTGTTGTCCCCACACGTGGCCCTGTCCCCTCCCCGCCCCAGCCCTGCCGGCGTCGAGACACTGCTGCCGCGACTTCTGATCTAGCGATTTGTGCTGAGCCCGGTGCTGCGGCGCAGCCTGGACTTTTAGGTCACTGGCTGCGTCAGCTTTGACCAAGCCCGGGGGATTTGCGGCACGGAGACCTCAGTAATTAAAAACGCCAGGACACCAAAACTGTTAATAAAGGCTGACACCAGGCCTTGCTACTGCTTCTGCCACTGCTGCGGTCACTGATCTGCATGTGTGTGTGTGTGTGTGTGTGTGTGTGTGTGTGTGTGTGTGTGTGTGTGTGTTTACATGCTGCAATCAGCTCCCGCCTACGGCGGCTACTCTGCCAAAGACAGACACCTGTCTCCAGTCTGAGGCGGAGGTCAGGCCAGAGGGTGTGGGAGCACTAGCAGGACGCCGTCACTTGACCGGCCCTGAACTAGCCCAACAGACAGGGGTCAATCTCAGACGCATGGGGCGCCTTTTCACCCCCAGAATCTGAATAAGACATTTTTATTTGGTGGGTTACACTACCTCATGAATAGGTTGATGTTAATGTTAAATGAGGTTTACCTCAAGCTTGCTCTGAATACTGAGAGGCTTATTTAAGGTACCGGTGGCAAATTAATTCTAAACTTTTTATTGCGCTTTGATTTTTTGCCATGAAAAGAAAATCTAACCTCTATACTTGGAGAGAATAATTCTAAATTGGCTTTGAAGATGTTTTCAGAGCCATACAAACACCTTGAATTTTAAATGATGAATCTGACTAAATATTCAGACAAACAAAAAGGCTTTTTTTATGAAATACTTATTCACCCTAGGGGCATTTCCATATTAATGTCAGCATACACTTAAACTAATTAAGTCTCATACTCAAACTTTGAAATGGAAGCCCGGCTGAAAAATCGAGCGTGGACAAGCCCTTTTTCTGTCTCTGAATAATCATTGCGTTTGCCAGTGGAGCGTAGGAGGATTCCTGATCACAGAGGCCTCTGATAATGCCACTACCCCCCCTGGGAGTCAGGTGTCAGCAGGTGTTCTTGACCATATGTGTCTGATCTTTGGCCTGGGAATCTCCCTGGCCCAGTCAGGGCTCTGAGCATATTAATCAGCCTGCTCAGGTTCCCAGCTGCTACAGACACCCTGAATGGGCTGAGCTGGATTTGACGTGAGACACGCAGTGTAGTGCTCACCCATTCAGTGCAGTGACTAATTCAATTTAGAGCTTTAGCAGTGGCTAAGTAAAGTGGCGGATGCTGCGTGTTTATGTGAAAACGACGTCAACAGCTCTTTGTTCACTTTGCCAATCCTTCTGTTTCATGTTCATTCCATGATACCTAGCAAGACATATGTTGCTTGTTGTCATGGTAACCCCAGAGAGCTAGAACAAAAGCCATCTCTAGCAGATAACTGTTTTATTAATGACGTAGTTTAAGTAGGTATTTCCAACTACATAATACAAACAAGCTGGTCTAGCATGGATATGCCCCCAAGCAGTTTATCTCTATTCTCTCTTTTAAATCATTCACTGAATTTGTCATTAAAGAATCTTTGAAAGTTGAAAGTTTCCCTGAGCCCAGGGCCATGCATGTCGTTGCTGGGTGTGGATGCCACTGGTGAGTATTTTTTGCCCCGGGGCCTTGTAGTGCCAACAGAGCCTCTGCCAGTCAACCACATCGCCATTCCCACCTCCTCCCTCTCCACCAAGAGGAACTACTTCACTTTCAGTCTCTGACCAGACTAACAAAAATAGGTCAGCCGATTTCACATATGAATGCATTCCATATGCCTGCCCGGGCCTGCGTGAGTTATGGATTATGGTAAAGTGTGGTTTCCGACATGACAGACCTGGAGTTCACACAGGCAGTGGCATGTTGGGCCTTTCTGAGCAGCGTGTGTGTCTTTTGGACAAGGTCCACTCTTTTCCTCTCTCTGTGTAAGGACAGGGAAGGACACACACAGAACTGCTCCTGTGGGCATCTCTGGGGTCTGGCCTACACTGGTCTCATTCTCCGTTGGCTTTTATTTGGTCCTTATACAGATTGCTGGCGGACACCTGATACCTGTAATGCCCTGAGGGGAGACTCTCTGAATGGTGGTAAAGGGATGAGGTTCCCGTGACCGTTCTCAGTCATAAAGATTACAACGTAGGAGATTAAACTGTTCCCAGATCTGTGCTTTGTGGCCTTTCAGACCAGCCTCTGCTGAATGTGGGTGGCAGTGGGTGGTAGTTAAGGGTCTGCTGGTTTCTGCTTATTCTGTTTTTGGAAAACATTCAATGAAACCAGCTTCAGAGAAATCACCCAAGTTCATAAAAACTCTCTTGGTCTCTCTCTTTCTCTGTGGTCAGCAGAATCAAGTCAAAGGCAGTGCTAATTATTCACAGTTGGCAGTCACTTTTGAGTGGGTCTCTGGACTGCTTCTCTGCTGGCTCCACAACAAAACCCATATTGTTTGTTTTCTTTTTTCAAGTTTCCCTTTGGGGGTCACACAAGAAGTGGAACCAGAACTTTTGTAAATTAATGTTTTACCTTTACTCTACCCAGCTTCTACATTTTCTTTTTGCTTGATGTGAGCAATCTCCTTTTTGTATTACTCAGACATACAGATCTGAATAGACCTGACAGCTTTTCATGCGACCTTTAACAAGTTACTTCAATTTAAGATGAAACTAGACAACATTATGAACTGCTTTTGTTAAATGGGTTTTGGAGTTAAATGATCATTTTTTGTCTTCAATGACCTGTGAATGGTGGGTTTGCATTAGTCATCTGATTATTATTTCTAAAGTAGTTAATCACATTGTTAATGGCCTGTTCTTTCCTAATAACATAATTATCTCCCCTTTAAATTGCTTGTGAGGCAAACTTGAAATGGTGTGATTTTATCTGACATTACTTAAAATTATTCTCCTGCCCATTATTGCTAATTACATGCTCAAATGTGAAATTTCACTAACTAGAACTTAAAGAGACGACTTCTTTTTCTTCAGCACTTAAACTAATTGAATTAGAGCCATTCAGTTCTTTTCAAGGGTCTATAAAGTGGGACCCTGTTCCTGGTCCTCCTCCATTGTGTCCAGAAAACCTTAAATTATTGGAGCTTTGCTTGTTTTTGTGCTGGACAACAGACCCTGAGAGGATAGTTACTGAGAGTCCTTGAAGCAGTGGCGACAGTCGCCGAGGATTTTGGCGAGGTTGTGGTTGGTCTGACTGGTGGCTCCGGGCTGTGAGATTAATGCACAATTAGAGCGAGAGCCGGGAGGAGTGTCTGGACCGGGGCGCCGCGTCAGACCCGGACAGCTGCGCGCCACGGCGACCCGCACCTGCTCCTCAGACGGAAGGTCACCGCATCCCCGTCAAGGCAATTTCACTCCCATCATCTGGACCCCCGCTGCACACGACACCGCCCGCATATCTGCCGGAGCCACGGAGAGTCTGTGGAGCTGTGGGAGGCCAGGGGAGAGGGATTGGGTGTGGTCCGAGTGGGTGGGTTAGTGGGGGGGGGGGGTGTGAGGGGTGAATTTGGGTGGAGTCATGGCGCCAGACCCATGACTTATTGTCTGTGGCTCTTCAAAGGGAATCTTAATTAGGCGCCCTCTTGAAGTTGCTGACAGGCCATCCTTGTACAAACAGGCCAGCGACGGGGCAGGGAGGAGTCAGGTAAACACCACCACGCGGTGGTCATTAGCGTCCAGTGCAGTGGGTGGAGGAGGGAGCAGGGGAGTAGCCTGGTCCCATCCATACCTACTGCAACACATTTTTATTCAGCCTGGCAAGCCATGCTGCCTGGCTGGGTCACATAGCTAGTCCTCGTTCTACGCTAATGACGAGGGATTGCCGCTGATCATGAACAGCAGTTCCTCTCCAGCGACAGCTCCCTGCTAGGCCTCGCCGTTCTCCAATTACATTGCGTTGCGTTGTCCCCATGCTTGTTACCGGAGAGGGAGGTGAAGGTCGTTGATAATAGCGGCAAAGTAACAACTCGAGAAGTATCTCTGTTGTTTTTTTTTCTCCCCAGTCCACCTCCCCACTATTTCTTTTTCAGCGACGGCAACAGCCAATTAAACTTCCTCTCTCTTCCAATCCAGTGTGTCTCCCTGATGGCGTGAGCTGTGCCAGTTAACCTCATTAGCTGTTTGTCTGAGAGTGAAGGGCACAGAGCAAACAGAGGGGACAGAGTGCCAGGGTGGTCAGGGAGGATGAGTCGTCCAGCCGAGCTTCATTAGAGGGGACCAGTGGCCGCGTCTCTGCTCAGGTACACTCTCAGATCAGTAGTGGATAAGCCAACCCTTAAAACTCGCAAATACCAAATATCGTAATCCGTCGGTCCATGGAGACACTGGCCAAGAGAGTGGAAGTCAGCGTGTTGTGACCAATACACACAATTCAGTTCTGGTCACAGGTCTTTTGAGTTAAGTGTGCAAATGTGTAATATAAAGTGCACAATACTGTTTCTTGCCATGGTAGACAAAAACACCATGACGATAAAACAGTTGTAGATGAGTTGTTACCAATGTTGTGCTTGAACGAATCTCTTTAACTTGATCTGTCAGAATGGCCATAGCATGAGTTGGATTTATTTAACTGTCACATGCATATTTCAAACAGCTGGCTTAAAGTTTCCTTGGAAAGGTTGCCAGTTTTGTATGTGCTCTCTTGGAACATGATTTCTATGTCAGTGGACATGATAGGATGCCAGGTGCAGTACATTATGGAAACAACTCAAAGGAAAACAAGCACAGATAGAGCTGGGCCAGGGAGTAAATGGAAGTCTGCTGTTGCGTGTTTCTCCACCGACATTCTTGGCTGAGGAGAGGGAAGCTTTTTCAGTAATGTTCTACTGTCTTGGCACCACACCAGTTAAATGGCCCTCGGTAACTGGAACCTCATCCTATAAAGCGCAGGCTTATTGCTTTATAAATGGATTACGCAACGTTCCATTTATTACTTAAGGCTGCGGGCTTTCTGGGAAACGGGCATTTGGGGGCCCTTTCTGGTCACGCTCTCGTGCCACCAGTACACCCCCACAGGCCAGGTCCATCTCAGACCCCAGGGCAGGAGAGCACCCACCGCACACCTAAGTGTCTGGTCAGTCAAATACACCAATGGCCGATGGCCATCCTCCCCAACAGGGTGGTGTGACGTGGATGTTGCCCTCTCCTTAGCCGGGCGAAACCTGACTCTCCTCGGAGTCGCGCGGAAGTGAGGTCCCATATTCGCTGGGGAATTAGCTCTGGATACAAAGCACATTAGTGCTGAACTGGAGCTTACAGGCAAGTTGTGACAGAGCAGACCGCCACCTCGGTTGACACCAAGGGAGGGATCAGACTGTGTGTGTGCCGTCCAGACGTGTCCCTGGCCTTTTCACTGAAGCAGACCAGTGGCAAGGGGACACCGAAGGGAGCAAGTCAGTTACTGAGTGTCTGTGAGAGTGTGTGTGTGTGTGTGTGTTGGGGGGATTATCAGACGTAGTACTTCTCCCTGTATAGTATGGCCCTGGAGAAACAGGCCACACACACATTTACACACACACATACACACACATACACATTCACATCCAGGTTCTTAATCCCCTCCCCTGAGATTAATTAGAAGATAATCAGAAAGAACAAGAGTTCTGCTACATAGCTGCTAATTAACTATGCCTGTCCTTTTGTCTTCAGCTGAGAAGTACTTTGTTCTTTCCCTGTCCTAAACTATATATATATATATATATATATATATATATATATATATGCATGCATACACACAGAACATACATACAGTACATACACATACACAAATATATTGTACATACATACTGTGTATATAAATGCTTGTCTTGTCTTCAGATGTGTTCAATTACCAAAACACACAATATGACTGTGCTACTTAGCATGTATTGGAATTACTAAAGATCTCTTGTTAGGACAAAAAGACTTGTATAGAATGTCTGATAAAACATATTGTCATATGTCTCCAAAAAAGGGCTAAAGACAGTCTACAGTCTGCAGTTAACAGTTTACAGTCTACAGTCTGCACTTGAAGGAAAGTTATTTGATATTTAATGAGAATCATGTTAAGATGTGATCTAGATCAATCACTTAAGATGTATTGCTGTATATACCCATACTAATTAAAGCAATGGTTATGGTGGCATTATATTAATATGATAACATGATAGCATAATATTTTATCACAGCTTTTTGTTGTAAATGGAGGTTTATTTCCATATACACAAAGGGCCACGCCAATAAGTTATGTGTGTGTGTGTGTGTGTGTGTGTGTGTGTGTGTGTGTGTGTGTGTATGTGTGTGTGTGTGTGTGTGTGTGTGAGAGAGAGTATGTGTGCATTCGTCTGAGTGCATAGATGTGTGATGGCACATCTGAGCCCTGAAGTGAACCTATCAATTATAGATTAGCTTTATCCTTATGCTAGCATGAGCATTTAGCACATGGTTTGGAGCAAGTCATTCATCCTGCCCCGGCCATCTTCATCAGTGACGACAAAACTCCCCTTTAATAATAGATGCCTCTTACTGCATCCCCTCTTCCCCTGGTTCACTCGAATGGTGCCTTTCCAATTTACCAACGCAGCTGTGTAACACTTTGGATTGTGTACTCAGTGCATGGGTGCGCTCTTCTTCTGGTCCCTGTGCCTGGCCAGTGAACTCCGCCCCTGGAGCATGAGATAAGGCTGTTATTCGAGCCAGGCCCCAGAGAGTGGGAGCGTGACCTTCAAGGCGATGTGCTCACCTTGATTTGGGAATTGCCTTTCTTGGCTTGTGGTGCCTCCGATAGCACCTTCATTAACTTGTTTGTGCTGAATGCCACCTTTGTTTACCCAGGGAGCATTAAGTCAGTGTTGCTGAGTTGAACAAATGGTTTCATGCTCCACTGTTTTTGGCTTCCATAATGTGCATCTTGGTGTAAAACTGCAACTTAGTGAAACTTTGAGAATTTTTTAGAGCATGGCAATAGAACAGTTCTGTACGAAGAGAGAAGAGAAGATCATGGAGAGGAACATAGATTACCTCTCCAAGATGTGCATTTCTATGAGCAATATCTCATCGCATTTGCAGCCAACTCTTTGATGTGAACTGGACCAAGTGCTTTCTAATGGGCCTCTAATGTTTCTGAAGAGGTTGGTGAGAAATGTGGCTCTAGATTGCATTACTGTCAGAATATAAGGTTTTGTCTGCACAGACTTGTGTGGTCGATCTGATGTCGTCTCGAGCTCTCAAGTTTCCACAGCGAAAACCACATTCGGTCTGAATAATTGAGGCTGTGTTATGTCTTGTTACATGTTTCCTTTTTTGTATCTGAATCTAGTTTTACACCTGCACCCACGGTCAGTCTCACATATCTAGTCTTGTGATCATTTTCTGTTTGAGCCAGACAGACATGGGAGCACCGGGTGATGGCGAATCAGACTGAACACTGTATTGCAGACATTCACAAACACTTTGGCCAAAGTGAGTTTGATGTCCCCAGAAAAATAGGATCATGGCATTATTAAATCAAGAGGTAGGTAGATAGATTGTTTTACCTCCCGACGGGAAATGAATCTGCAAACTGTAATCATAGGCATTAATGAGATGGAAGCCTCTGGTGATTGATAATGTCACCTGATGTTTGTATGCTGCTAATTATTCCCCACTTTGAATGGCTGCCTAAAAAGGCTGTCTAAAACAAGAGATTTGTCTTTGAGCACTCTATCTGCACAGGACTTAAGGGTCGGGATGGCAGAGATGCTCTAGTCCCTATTGATAGATAATTAATGAAACTCAGTTGGAGACAGAGATTGATGTGAGAAGCTAAAGGTAAAAAAAGAAAAGAAACGTGTGTCTAGCCCGACAGTTCTCCTAGCAGTGGATACAGAAGGGACTGTATCGAACCAGAGAATAATATCCAACCACATAGCATCTACAGGTAGATCAATGGGGACGGTGCTGTGTTAAGACTAGAATCTATTAAAGTGGCATTGGAAAAAAACACTGGCTAGCTGTGGTGATGGAGCAGGGTGGAGGAGAAAGCAAGCTGGGGAGGGAGTGATGGCTGCAGCCCAGGGGACAAGAAATAGATTAGTGAGCCTGTGGTGAAAAGAGCTGCCTAAGGAGAAATAACAGGGCTTCAGAAAGCCGACGGCTGAGAGGGAGAGTACATATCTGTAAATGCGGTAGGGGCAGAGTTTTCCCCTGGAAAATGGGCTGGGCGCATGGAAGCTGTGATCACAAGTTGGAGGACGTTTGGAGACATTTGGAGAGCTAGCCATCCCTCCTTATCTTTGCAGTGGAAGCGAGGCTTATGTTGATCTGTGAAGCCTTTGTGTTGGACTGTGTGTGTTTGAATGGTTTTTGGCATGTTTGGATACAACAAACAGTCTTTTGGGATCATAAGCGCAGCCGTAATATAATAAGCTGGGATGTGAATAAGGGATGGATTTTCACTGTGCAAAGCAGGTCGAAAACTTAAATTTTTAATCTCCTAAATGAACAGCCATCTTGTGAGGCTTGTTTTTCAATTTGCATTGTAGATACTTTCAGCATAATTTCCACATAAATATGCATCCTCCTCTTGCAAACAACTGTTACTGTGCTGTTTTCTGGTTGCTTATTTTAAAATCCAGCGATGGCAAATGTGAGGTCCCAATTTTGCAAAAGAAAACCAAAAAAAAATGTACATGTGTACCAAAGAATGAGCAGATTTAAACTAGCTGTGTAAGCCCGCCATGGGAATAAACACAGGCTGCCTTTGAAATCAGTTTTCCGCAACTACCCTCCCCCTCCCCCAAATGTAGGAGGCTGATTTCAACAGATGCACTTTCTGAGGAATATAAACCCCACAAGACAAGAGGAGTGGTCACTGCACAAAGGGACAAGAAGTCACCATATTGTTAAGTTGGCATGTGAGCGGAATGGGAAATGGCTTTACCAGTCGTCGCTACGGCCACGCCGCTGCTTTTCCCATGCGTAATGCACAGCATCTCAGCGGTGAATTATCTCATGTATAATTCATGGGCTCTGAGTGTGGCTGGGTGGGGTTTGGAGCTAGCGGGCAAAGTAGAGTGCCTGAATCAGCCCAGGCTTGGCAGTAGAACAAAGAGCAACTGAGAGATGCTCCGTGTCGGAAGTGGGAATCAGATTGGTGGTGGGGATAAAAACAAGCCGACAAACAAACAAACAAACACGCCTCGCCCCTGTGGGGACTCCCTGAGTGGCACATACATGAGGTTGCCTGTGTCCACCTACAGCTCACAACATGACATACTGAGCAACTGAGGAAATCACAAAAGCAGAAAAGGTCCTAACTGTATATGTAACAATGTATTGTTTTTTCTCTATATATATAACAGCACAACAGACATCAAGATCACGCCACCTGGTGAATAGACCGGTATAGTTATTTATGTTTAAACCACCCCAGATTTGCTTTATGATACAGAAAATACCATTCTCATACAGCTTCTAGCATTAGCCCTGCATGTGGGAATGAGGGCTGACTGTATCACAGGTGAACTTGTTTGTGTAGTTAGCCGTCGGCGTGCATCATGATCAGACTCAGAGGCATTGACAGTCAGGTAGAGCACGGCACCTCCATTCCTGGTGATAAATTACTGAGGGCGCTTTTAGCAGATAGGATTTTCCAGCATACATCAGCTTTAAGCTTTTATAAATGATTTGGTCCAACCCTGGCAATTGTAATTATGCCCCATTGATATGCTGCCAGTACTTGCACACTCATAAGTCCGTGAAATAAGTAACCAGATACAAATATGCACACAGTGGTATGATTCCAAACTTAATAACTTTCTCCTTAAAGATGGTGCATATCACGCAAAGGCAGGAGCGGAAAGTGGAATATATAGAAGTGCAGATTATGAGAGATGAAATGCAGTGATGCCATGTTCACAGGTGCATTAGCATGTGTGACCTCCACTCTTCCATCTGCACATCAAGTATTCACAGTACTGTTTTTAAATCACAGGAAAAACAATGTAAATCTCAGCACACGTGTGCCTGTGGGAAAAAGAGAGAGAAAAGGAAGGGGAGACAGAGAGAGGCAAATGGGAGAAGCACATGGCATGCTTCCTTCTTACTCTGATGCAGCTCACATCTTCCTAATGGATATTCAGTACCGATCTCAGTGGCCACTCTCCACATGAGACAGCTGGCATGTTGAGAAAACCTTATCAAGCATGCTGAAGCTGAACCACAGAGAGAGAGAGAGAGAGGAGAGAGAGAGGGAGAGGGAGAGAGAGAGAGAGAGAGATGACTTAAAGTATAGTGTTGCGTGTTGCTCAGTGCTCAAAGTGCTGGCTGGTCAGCTTCTCAGTCAACAGAGAGAGCGCTCCAACAGAAGGATGTGTGAAAGAGGGAGGAAAGAGAAGGAAGGAGAGAGAGAGAGAGAGAGAGAGAGAGAGAGAAAGGGAGGGAGAACGGAGGTAGACTTACTTTTAGGAGGTGATCTCCACAGGCAAAAATGGGGAGTAGAGTGTCGCTCGCCGGCTTCTGCAGGCTGATTGAGCTGTTACAGTCAGAGCCTGTTCACAACACAGGGAGTAAAGGCTCCGTCGGACGGATGGGCTGTAGTTTCCTGCGCGGATCGCTCGCTCGTTGGCTGGCTGGCAGGCTGTCTCTGTGGCAGTACTCTCCAGCGGGATGGCTGGTGGCGTGCTGCTGTGGAGAGTGGCTGCTGTGCTTCGCTCCGCTCGGCTCTGCACAGATAGAGTGAGACTGCCCATTTCTTAAACTCCAGGGAGTTGTGCTCTCACACCCCCCCGACATCCACCCCCACTCCTCTCTCTGCCTCTCTCTCTCTCCCTCCTCTCCTCTCCCCTCTCACCACACAACACCACCTCACCAAGTAGCCAAAATTACAGCCAGAGTATTTAGCAGTTGTGAGATAAAGCCATATTCTGCGCCTCAGCACTTGGCTCTGAATGGGAAATCAGTGTGAAATAGTGGGAGCATGTGTGCTCTGCACTGGAGGGGAATTTCTGTGTTTGAGACTGATAAGGCATTTGAGCCCAAACCAAGACAATAGGCATAATGTGAGACAAATGGATGGCTTGCTCCCATGGCACATTGTTTGTAAGTCAGAAGAATGGCTGGGGCTTGCAGAATGGATAGATATACAGAGTGATAGCAGGCAGGGTGCTTAATTCCTTCTCCTTTATGTGCTTGCCTTTCCTCTCACCCAATGATCCCATTCAGCTGGGCTCGAAAGGGAAGTCGAGCAGTGTTGCTGACTGGAGAAGTCAATTCATACTTTTGTCAAGCGAAATTAGCACTCTTGAGATCCTGTTGCTATTTTCAATATCTCAACTTGTAATCTAAACGGATGATAATTGCAGCATAATGATGCCAGGTGTGAAATTTGCATTGTGTTTTTGTTGGAAAAGCCATTACTGCCACGCGACCCCCCTGAAAGAATCCTGGGGAATAAGCGGGTCTCAGAACAGGCGGTGTGGTGTTCGAGCCCCGGCAGCCGTGACTTGGTTGGGGGGGTGGACGATCAGCTGGGCTCAGCAGCGCTATCAGCTCCAGGCTGTGGAGGTTTGAAGAAGACAATCAAACAGTCACTCAGCAGCGCCGATAGTGAGAAGGAGAAGACAGGGTCGCCTCAGACAGAGGAGTAGACTCAGCCTGGGGGCATCTTCCTTCTGACAGCCATTTTGTCAAGCCAGCCCCCTCTGTCAAGGACTGACGGCATCTAAGAATCCATATCTGGCCTTTTTTAGAGTAAGATAAGTCGCCCTCCACTCTGGTATTCCGAAGGTCAACAAAAGGAAGCTTTCAAGCCCTATTGTGAACCTCAACCTTGTTAAAAGAGCTTGCTTTAGGAACTGCCAAACCACCACCTTATGCCTTCAAAGAGCAGACAAGCATTTAGGCACTACAGGATCACACTAAGCACTTTAATAGCGCAACATAGGAAAGATCATTGACGGGTCATAGGAATTTAGTTCATGTCATGTCTATAGTCTGGGCACCAGTAGCGGATATGTAAGGACATGGTTAGATGTGCTTACTCCAACCGGGACGGTATCAATTGAACCCTCATAGGATATTCTGCACATGTAGCAGTCTGTCAGACTCCGGGGTGGAGAGGGACACGGCAGCACTGCTAGCCATCCCCCCCGAGTTTCGTTTAGGCAGCGTGTCCCGGGATCTCCCCTCGGAGCCATAAAGTTCATCAGTCACTGAAGGGATCGACTATTTGTATTTCCACCAAAAGGGCACTCTGGGGTGCTGGCCCCATCATAACAGTCATTACGTACCATGGAGGCTTATTATTATCACTGAGATCTGTCCAAATTTACTGAATTGCTCAGCTGTGCCAGTGGAATTTTAATGTGTATGTGTGTGTGTGTGTGTGTGTGTGTGTGCGTGCGTGCGTGCGTGCGTGCGTGCGTGCGTGCGTGCGTGCGTGCGTGCATGCGTGTGTGTGTGTGTGTGTGTGTGCTTGAGCGTGTGTGTGTGTTGTGACAGAGAGAGAGAAAAAGAGAGAGAGAGAGAGACAGAATGTGGAAGTATTGGAGATACATTCATGGTGTGAACATGCAGGCGATTTCCATAACTGAATTTCAAATGCAAAAATGTAGGGGGGGGGGGAGTGTGCAACCGGGGCATATGGGAGAGAGAGAGAGAGAGAGAGAGAGAGAGAGAGAGAGAGAGAGAGAGAGAGAGAGCAATGATGCAAACCAGTGTGTGCCAATAGCATTGTGCATTTTCTAATTTTGTTGTAAAAAATGATCAGAATTGCCACAAATGGTTTTGATGGCAACAATAGCAGAATCTGTCTGCTCTCTCTCACTCAGTCCATTCCTCCCCCATGTTCCTCTTTAACAGCTGACTGTGAATATGTGGCCACTTTAGATGGGTTTGGATGAGTGGCGAAGGCCCAGGGTTGAGATATAGGCAGTGCTTTTACTGATTACCATTGTGAGTTATAGTCATTTGATTCTCCTGCCAATTTGCACACATTACCAAGATATCCCCCCCCCAGTCCGCCACCCACCCCCACCCCTCTCTGATTTAATCAAAGGGTGTATATCATTCACATAAAGTTATTCTATCCCGCTTGGCCCAGTGATCTCCCTAGTATACCAAATGGTGGCTTTTACTCGAAAGCCAATGGGTGATAAGTTCTCTTCTTGTGAACTAAATGTGGTCATCATTCACCCAAATGGCATCATCTAGCATGAGTCACCCACACAGGTCCATTTGGAATCAGGAAGGCGCATTATGCACATCTAGACGGACTGAGGCCATTTGCATCCTCCAGCCCATGGCCAATCATGTGCGAGAGCTTCGGTCTGTGCACTAGTGTGTTTATTTTATTCTGTGATGCTAATCAGGCAGGCTGTTTGTGTGGGCTCACCCGTTGGTCATGCTGGATGAGGCTGTCAGAAGTGTAGATTATTCACCTGCCGTCGCATACCAAAACCCCCTCGTGGGACAGGAGAGGCTCTCAAAGCATGGAAGCTCAGCTGCCTGTCATAGAACCACCCTCCCCCTGCTGTGTGTGTGTGTGTGTGTGTGTGTGTGTGTGTGTGTGTGTGTGTGTGTGTGTGCGTGTGTACGTGCGTGCGTGTAACGTGCGTGCGTCGTCGCGTGCGTGTGTGTGTGTGTGTTTGCATCTGTGCAGATTTTGTGGGTCTGTTTGAAGCTGAGGACACATGCTGGAGTAATCTGCTTGATTCCAGTCTCCTTATGAATATGTAAGCAGTTGGGTCAAGTAGACATCAATTAGACCATCCCCCTTCAATTACAGCTAACTCAATAAGCACTGTCTAGGGGAGGTGCTCTGCTTTTTCATGCAGTCATCAGATATTGCTTTACCTGTATTTTCATGCCTTTGTGTGTGGTATAAATGGCCCAACAGTGACAGCCATTTGTTATGTCTGATATTATCAGATTGTGGTGATGATAGATAGCTGTGTTTTCTTGTGTGCAGTGTTATGAGTGAACAGTTTGACTGCAGTGAAATGCTTGACATATCAAAGAGTTTCTGGGTGGCATTTCATTCTTGTTTCCCTCCCAAGCCTTTGAAACGCAACCACACACACAGGTGTACACTCCGTGCACTTCTAGAAATCACATGCAGAGCCACGCGCACACACATTCAAAGAGGCCGTTCTGTACGCTTTTTTTGTACATTTTAATTACAGTAATTAATCCTCAGCTGGGAGCCCTTAACGTTAATATAAGTTGAGTTTAGATCAGATGGAAACCGTGAAAGTGTTAGTATATGCACTTTTAGAATTTTTTTTTTTTTTTTTTTTGTGACTAACACCCCAGACAGCTATTAGACATGAGTCCAGACCTCTCATATCACTGAGCCCTATGGACCTTGCACTACAGAGGTTGTGTCTTAACTTGCAAATGGGTCCAGTGTACTTACATTGCAGCAATGACTACATCAATCAATATTTTTTTCTGTGCGTGTGACTCGCCCCAACTCGCAGAAACTCTTTGTCCTTAATCTTAATTCCCCTGGTGGTGAATATGGCTGTGGTTGTAGTCTCATTATACTCTTCGAAAAGATTAAGTGGGCAATTAGAATGCTGAGCAGCCCACAAGATGTTACGACATGCGTCGGCATTCATTTTTATGGTTTTCATGACAGCCTTATCTTGATGAAGGCACAATGTCGGGGACAGTGCAGCTACCGTATATTTTTACATTACCTGATTTCAAGGGAGGATAATTACGGGAAGGCAACATAAACAGTTCTGGGTGGAAATAAAATGTAGAATAAAATGATGCACTGGGAATACACAAGTGGGAATACACAAGTGGGAATACATCTGTGACATGACATGGAAGGGACATTCTCCAAGAGGTGGGACTTATGTCTTTGTGTTTGCGTTTAATCTCTGTCTCTTCAAGCTCTCTGCTTCATTTTTATTCATGATTTAAAAGACACTCACTTAAAGGCAGTTCTGGACCGTTAACATGCCATTGTCATTGACATTGTCAAATGTTTGTGTATTGGTGAGCAATTGTTATATTTGTAAAAGCATAGCTTTAATATAGCATATACTTAATTTAAACCCAGTGTACACAAAACATTAAACAAATGTATTCAGCATTCATAATGCATGCATCATACAGTTCACAGTCTGTAGATAAACATGACGACACTCATCAACCATTATGATATTGCAGTATGAGTTACTTTAAGAGCATATGGTAAATAAACAACATTTTGCAAAAGGCATCTATATTTTAATAATTCAGCTGTAAGGGTTTGTACTAAATGATATTCTAACATTCATTTCTATGTATAGGCATTATGGATGTGTTTATAGATAGATAGATAGATAGATAGATAGATAGATAGATAGATAGATAGATAGATACTTTATTGATCCCCAAGGGGAAATTCAAAAAATATGTTTTATGGATAGTGGGTTTGAGTAAATTGATGCTACAAAGGTACTCTGTCTTAACTACTGTCCAGTCTGTATAGTGTTTTTCCCTCTCTAGAGCACTGAGGCTGTGCGGTCCATTCACTGCTGTTATAATAGTGCAGGTCAACCAAAGGGCATCTTTCATTTCTCTTATCACCAGGGCTGACACATGCCGTATCAATTCCCAGCTGAACAGCCAACCTGGTCACACATCTTAAAATATGACTTTCAATTCCGCTACTCTTTTCACCGACAGGTGTCTGAGGCTTTTCACTCAACTGTGTCTGAGGCTGAACTGCCAATCTTAGAACAATAAATATGGCCCTATGTACTCTGAGTAGCAGTGTAGACATATGTCATATTTTTACAAAGCCCCCAAAGCATGTATGATGTAACATGGGATTAGCTAGCTTGTTGTTTATTAGCTCTTGGACAACAGTGCATAAGATTGGGTGTTTTTCCTGCCGATACTGTGATAACAGCATATATGTGACGGCCAGCTGTCCAAACACATCTAGCATGACAAGCTGAATTGATCAGAGTCTCATTCTCCTGCAGAGCATTGCTGACGGAGACTGATCTCATGTTTGTCCTTCAGGATGTCTGCTTGCCTCCATCATCAACACAGATTTGTTAATAAAAAATGTGTAATTTATTCAAAGAAATTTGTAATTTAAATGAATTATTTGCATGCATGAATAAAGTTTGTGCTGTGCTTTAGGTTAGTTCAAAAGGCTCACATGGCAATTTCAAAAACAGACATGCCAGACCGGGGACATTAAAAGATTAAAAGATGCAGGAACTGACCAGTTGGCATTTACAATATACATATAAAGGAATTACAATTCCAGAGTTCATATGTTCAGTACGGAAGGTTAGCATATGTAGAGTAGGCTCTAAATTAACAAATGAGAACTAATATTGCAATTCTATGTGCAACATTTCTGCAAACCTATTGTCTCCTTCTGAACGTACTTTAGTTAAATAGGATATATCTGTGATAAAAACAGTTAAAGCTTAAAAAAGAAAAAGAACAGCCTTAGTGGAATATATCTGATTCATTCCAAAAAGCATTATGGTCCTGTTCAACACCCTGGTTCTGGGGTATTCATAAATATATGCATAGTCCCAAGCCAACATTCACTAAATCGCACACTTTGAGATTATTACTTGTTCTGTATACAGGCCCTTATAAGTGTTGACGAAAGATGGCCCCTGCATATTAATCTTGCAAGGAGTCTTGTGAATTCATCAAAACAATGAGCCCCATTAACTAAACAGTCCCAGTCTGAATGCTAGCAAACTGACAGAATGAATTTCATTTTTCTTTCAACTCTAGCTATTCATGCATTATGCAATTCTTTTTCATGCAAAGTTGTCTTATACGGCATTTCATGTGCTTTTCCCTAAATGGCTAGAATGTATTTCCCAGGAAACAGCAGACAACACAGAAATTGATAAAAAAATGAAGGTCTATTAATACCCTGGCCATTCTTCTATCAAAAGAAAACAACCCCAGGGATAGCCCGTAACTGTCTATATGTCTTCCATGTCTGTTCAGGTTCTGTAGATGATAGCTACATAAATCACAGGTGTCATGCTCTGTAGCCTATGTCTGTCTGAGGTCAAGGATGACATGGTGGAGTAACAAACTGTCCATGTCTTATGCAGAGCGCACCCTGACCCTGTGGCCCAGTTCCATCTGAGGAGCTAGGAGCACAAAACACTCTCTGACTTCTCAACGCAATACATCAACATGGTACAGTAATTACGGTATATGGGAAAGAAAAACTGTAATATTACCTTTGTTGGCTAGCAACCTTCGTGGACTGTATAGCCATTAGCATTACATGTGTTAAAGGTGCTCATAAGTAGTTATTACTATGCTTCTTGTTGCCTGCACACCAAAATAATTTTCATTGAAAATTCCCAAGAGGAAGTTATACCCAAACTTTCAAATTCCCTGCATTTGACTAACATCTCAAGAATAATGTATTCTGTTGGATGGACACATGTAGCGATTTCTGTCATCAGGAGCCATTTGTACCGACTCCTTGTTTTTGCCACATTTATCTTTGTCAAACAGGATCGTGAAGTGACGCACAGCATCCTTTCTCACAAGACAGAAAACAGACAAATAATGAACAAGCTATTTAAAAAGGAGAGAGAATTGCAAAACAACATGATTAGCACAATCATCATTAAAAGCAGCGGAGTTGATTAAGTTGGAGTAGTAATTATTAATGAGCGAACACATTTTTAATCAGTAAACTTTCGAGTTTTGCATTAAATGGACAGGCAGCCACAGTATGGGGCCCCTCTCCTCCTCAGCGAGTGAACTCGATAATTTCCTCTGGCCACCTGACCATCATCATCTAAATGCGAGTCATTACACAAGCCCCTGAAGTCCAGCATTAAGCTACTCTGAGGCGGAGGAGGAGGAGAGCGCATCGGGGGTGGCTGCCCATGGATGAATCGCTCAGCGCCGTACTGTATGTGTAGAAAGAATCTTTCAGGACTCATTTGGTTTATTAAGCTGTTTCCTTGCGCTGCTTTGTTTCCCTGTTGCCAAATTCCATCACGCTTGATAAGGCTGCGGGCAGTGCCTCTGCCCACTCACTCATGCTGTAATTCTGCCTCGGCTGCCTCCCAGTCATCATTGGCATTTAAGGCGAGCCCAGCCCCTTGTCTTGGGCTGTTTCCATCACTGCCATCGCCAGGCGAGCAGGCCCTCCTTTCTCCCTTGTGTGCAGCCAAGTGCCAAGTCTGGAAGGGGCGTCAACCCCTCTGACTTAGACTCTTAGTTTGTCAATGGGACAGGGGCGAGCATGAGGTAGGGGTACTCATTATCTTTTAGGTAGCACTTAGGGAATCAGTAAATGGCAGAGACCCATTGAGAGACCTCTTGCAAATAGCACGTCTTAATATTTACCATGAGCATCTAATGGTTATTGTATTATACACATGAGCAAATACAATTCTGTAAATGGCTGTGCCATGTTGTATTATAATTAGTTTGTTAGAGGAGCCGAATGAATCAATGTTCAAAATGCAGCCCTTTTCCTCACATGGTTACTTCCTTACATAACTCAGTATAATAACATTTGCCCTTATCATTTTACTAACTGTTGTGTACACTGACATAATTTGTAGAAGCTGTAATATTTTAGAAATGGTTGGTGCATTTTTTTGCTCAGGGTGCAACCACAGTAATGTAGCTGGTGTGTTTGGAATCAATAACATTGTCCTCATTTACGAGCATGCGCTGCAAAGTTAATGGAGCAAACCTGCTGTCCATCAGGAAGCCACTCTGCTTCGTTTCGGAGTTTGGAGCTTGTTATTTCATTTCTTCCCTCTTCTGACATACACGCCCATTGCCGCTACTATCCAGTGGTGTTTGTAATTAGTGTCTAATTAGCTGCAGTTGTTTCCTTGATTGCTTAGCAGGCAAAATTATAAAAAAAAGTATAGATTTTTTCTGTTTTGTTTTTTTCGTCTGCTCTGTTTTTGGTTGGGAGGGATAAATTCCCCATTTTTCATGTTTCCTTCTCCTTTCGGAGGTGGGCGGGCAGCATAATGACTCGCAGTTTGATTTGGTTCATATTGTGGTCTTCGCTGCTCCGCTCAGTGATTCCAGTTCCTGGCAAAAGCCATTTGAAAAATTCAAGCTAAGGTCATCTAGAGGCCACTAAGAAGCTCCATTTTGAGTTCTGTGACCCACAAAAAAAGTCTTCATTCCTGTTGTCCATCAAAGTGACGGGCTTACTTGGTTTAGGATTACTGTAATCCTTAGTTCACAAGAACGAGTGAGCCTGCCCGGTTGTCATCCCTAAAACTAGTTACTCCTCCTTTTCTTCATCTAACTTAGAAGAGTCTTTTTTGTTTCGGGTAACTGCAAATGGCTGACTAGCGCAAGGAACATTTCTGGGACACCATTAGCTCTCCCTGTCTTTTAAGCTAACCACTGCACTTCAGGACCTGATGTGCCATTTAGCATTACAAATAGGCTTCCTCCCATTGCGATCTCTGAAAAGCTTGTAAAAATGTAACAAGTATAATGACCCAAGTTAATGTACCACTAATTCCTCTCTCATCATTTCGGCACTGAAAATGAGGACGATATTGACAGGCACAATCCCCTCATATGTGCTGACCTCCTGGAAGCCATATCCCCAATTAATGCCTTTTGAAATAAAACATTTATTTCAAGTGCCATTAGCATGCATAGCTCTCTCTTGCCCTTATTGGTGATTCCAGGTTAGTTTCATAATGTCATCAGGCACTGATCACAGTGACAGTAAATTGCGCCACTATTGAAAGCCAAATGGGTGTTCCGTTAATCTGTCAGATGATTATGTACTGGGTTTCCATTAATCCACTGAAGTTATTAAGAGAAGAAAACCAGTGTATCACAAATATGCTTGACATGTTTTGCCATGCTAGCAGCATCCTGTACAAATCATGTTCCCCCATCTAGACATGTCTGCCTTCTTCAAGTCTCACAAACCACCTGGCACTTTTACAAATGCTTCATTTCACGAGCTAACCTTTTCCCCTCCTTGCTATGGTTGACACAGATGCCGCTCCTGGCTCAGGTGATAGATAGCCGGCTGTGAGCAAATGGAACCGGTGTGATGTATTCAGTAGGGCGATGATAGCGGAAGCCATGAATGTGACAGTGACTTTACATTTATCCACACTGACATTTGTGGAGAGAGAGATAGAGAGAGAGAGAGAGAGAGAGAGAGAGAGAGAGAGAGAGAGAGAGAGCCCGACAAGGCACACCCTCTCTCCTCACAGATACAGGACCCCCAGCTAGGGTGTGCAGTAGATCATGGCTATGCAAAAACGCCAGAGAAAGAAAGACCGACAGACAGAGGAAGGGAGAAATCATGGGCCAAAACCACACAATGCTCTGCGCGCACCTAATATTGTTCTACATTTTGGTGACCTTTTCCTGAAGAAATGTCAGCAGCGCAACAATTTACTCCTGAAAGACTGCAGGATGAATCGTAAGCTTGTTAGATAGAGCAGCCAAAGCCCTGGTGAGTGCAGTAATTTCATGAGACAAAAATAGTGACTAAATATTAGATAATGAGTTTGACATATGTGCTTTCATATTCCAACACTGGTCACGATCCATAATCACTGCCAAGGCTGGTAATATCAGACAAAGACAGGGACAAGGTGTCATTTATGACTGGAACTAAATTTGTCATCTATTCAGCATCTCGCTAAAAAAATGACCTTAGTTTTTTAACAGGTGGAAAAAGAGGCAGTGACATGTTGAGTGACACAAATGGAACCGTAATGTGTATTTCTTGTAACTGTGAGTGCCCTGAGACCTATAGTATTCCAAGCCTGTGTGGTCCAGGCTTCCCCAGCTCCTGTTGCATTAAATAACAGTCATTGTTTCCTGGGGCCCAGGAGATTTGTCACCCTGTTTATTATTTTCCGGACCTTTCCAACTCCCATACAGCTGTTGCTGACAGAGCAGCCACAGGCCCATGCTGGCGTTGCTGCTTACAGCGAGTCTCCCTTACACCTGTGCACACACTGGAAATCAAATCTCCTGCACTATGAAAAATTCATGCCAGTCTTGAGACGACTTTGGAAACTGCCTAGAAAGATAAGCCTGGAGCATAAGCCCTTTTAATGTATGGGACGTTTTCCGACTCAGGCTGTGTGACCTGATTTTCAACTAGATAATGCTGAAAATTTCATGCAGTCCTTTGATCATCACCTGGGGCTCCAACAGACTCAGCATAAGCTGGCTTAGGCCTCACCTAATGGTTCCAAGAACAGCCGACTCTGCCATACTTCCGCACATACAGCTTAGCGGGCGTAAATGTGCACCGCAAAACTGCAAATGTGCGCTAAGCACACTCGATTTTTGAGCCCGTTTCCGCAAACAAAATGAAAGCATGTACTACTAACTCTGAATCTACTTCTAAGTTTGAATGGTCTCCTTAATTTACATAAAGTGGCTTTAGTTACAACTACCTGAGTTGCGTGCACTACGTGCAGTTGTATTGTATTAATCCAGTAGTAGATGTACTGGAATGTGTTTCCTGGGTGATGGTTCTTGCATTGTGTAGGGACAAATGCGAACGTGGCGATCTGGAGAGATGCGTGTATTCCCTATAAGCTCAGAGCACGCTAGGCTAACCAAACAGTGAACTTTATTCAGTGCTGTTGTTTCTCCTGGATCGGGGTATTGTGGCAGCCCCCACAAGCTGCATTGATGACAACATTTGCGTTCTGCACATGGTGTGTGTGGTGAGCACAGACTGGACTTGTGGAAGTATGCCTGTTCCTTTAGTCTCTAATCAGGGTTCCAGGGCATTCCAGACAACTCGGATGTCGGAGGTCGGACATCAATTCCAACCTTGAAGTTGGGGCAGACGGACTTTCCTTTAAGTGGTGTTCCATTGTACTTTTTCCCAGTAGGAGGTCAGAATGTTTGACCTCCGAGTTTGTCTGGAATGAAATATAATATATAATGCATTATACTCATATGATAGTATATGATGAATTTGATAAGTTCAGCCAAAACTCTTAAGCATGTCCATCAAATAGTACACACAAATATAACTTGTAACTGTACAAGAAACTTGTGACCTTAAGAACGTACTAAAATATCTCTTCAAACTGGGTTTCTGAATCGTAGTTTCTGAAAAACATAAAAAGTGTCATATTCCCTTCAATAGTTCCTGTGACATAAAGATATGTGTTCCAACCTATTTCGAGGTAACAGTGTGGTAATTCTGTTTTAGTATTAAATCTGTCGGACCTCTAAACGTTCTGTTAGAGTTCAGTGGTGTCATTCCTCCTGCCACCACATTTTCTTACTAATTACATGGCTGACACCTCGGAAACTGAACACTTACCTCCAAGACCAACTTCGCCTAAAATAACTGTCCTGGTCTGAAACCATTCTAATAACAAATGCCACAGCTATAAAATTGCCTTCATTTCCCCCCGTAGCTGCACTTTTGATATGTCACTATAACCTCGCATTCTGGGCACGAACACATTTAAATTACTGGCTGCCCTTTTTTGCGCCTGCTTGCTGGTACTAGAGAGACACGCATCAGATGGCCGAATAAGAAAATGTGAGTCGGTCACCTCGTCAAGGCCACTGCGCAGGATTTATTGGTGACCTCTGACAGAGCCCAGCATTTGCATTTTAACGAAGGACTAAAGGGCGAGCTAATGATATGGCTAAGGATGGTGAAGTGCGTCATAACAGAGGTGCCTCAGCACCAGCCAGTGCAGGTGGATGTTCTCGAGCGAAAGCGATTATGCCACACAGACAGCAGCTGGGGCCTGGCTTATAAATCACAATTAACCCGAGCGCATTCATTGGCTACCTCTCACACGGCCACAGGTTTCACACGAGGCCCATTAAGAGCACGCAGATGTGTGCTTCAGGTGCCACATTTATTGGGTCCTGCTGGAGGACTGTTGCCTAACTCTATTTGTGATTATTATAGACGCAGGCACACTCGTATACCCGCACAAACTCATATGCGTATATGACTTATTTATGGGTCAGTAATCAAACATTCAGAGAGTGCTGAAGGGCGTTGCTCACCCCCCACCCACTTTCCCCCCAAAAACTGGAACATTAGTGAAGTAATGGGACAGTTATACTGGCCTCCGGCAATGATAAAATCCAATACCCACCCAACCATCTGACCATTAGTTCTTGTTCTAGAAAAACATTTCTGTGTGGCACTGCATTCACCCGTTTCTGAGATTGTATTGCAGTGTGTTATGGACTGATTAAGTGATAGTGTGATGTGATGTGGTACCAAGTTCATCAAGAAGTGAAATACTCCACATTTCACTCCATTAACCCAAGGAATAGATTATGTCATTTCCTCCCTCCTGGCAGTATTCTGTGTTCTGCTTGAGTGGGCGCGGATGACAACTCGCGTTATGTGTAGCCTGACCCCCTTCCTGATTCATTCCCCCAAAAATTCGAGGGCTCATCCTCACCATATAGCCTTGAAACCCACTCTGGAACAGCTTCCAGCGAAGTGCGTGTCTCATGTTGTTTGTCGTATTGGCGCCCATGAAAATGACAAATGATCTGCTTTAGCCCCAATAACTTCTGAGAGGCCTCACGCTGTGTTGCCATCAGGGCACGCTGATTCTGTCTTATGGCAGGAGCTGAAGGAATGCCACCTATGGTACTATAGCACAGAGGGCATTTCATGAGATTGCCATGGAAACATGAGGATGTTGCTACATGAACAAACTGGTCTTTTAATTATGGTTATTTACTTATTTATTTATTTATCCATTTATTTATTTATTTATGTGATGTACGTGTTTCAGTTATGACTCTCTCAGTCCAAGTGGTTCCGTTGATTGCGCACAGGCTAATGCGGGGCTGTGAGAATATACTTGGGGAAAAACCTTGCTTGATCTGCCAGTTGTGTGTACAGTAGGATCAAAGCCTTTGTTCTGATTCTTTGGTGGTTTTCATATGTAAACACATGTTGTATGTTTGTGTTGGAGTAAGTGGATGCGTGGACTGTGTGTTCCTGTTTGATTTGGATGATACATTAATTAAGAAGGGAACAAAGCTGATGCTCTACTGATTTACGATAGGCGCTCAGACCAAATCAGTCCCTCCTGCATTTGTTTTGGTCTGAGGTGGTATTTGGTGCTGGGTCTGGCTAATCACGTATTTGTTTATTTGTGGTTTCTCTCTCTTTGGTGCAGGTGGAAAAGTAGTGCAAAAACATCTGTACTTTGTAGACCAACATATGTGGCAAGCACATCTTGCTCTCCCTCTTGATGGTGTTTTTTAAATGTTGTTTATGCTCTCTCCCAGTCATCGTTTGCTCAAAAGATGTTATCAGACTGTTGTGACTATATATAAACATCAAAGGCTACCGATCTCCCTCAAATCTCCCTTGGAAATGGGAAGTCTTGTTGAAAAACTTCAGCCGGCTTACCACTCAGTGGCTTTATATTCACAGTCGATGAAGTTAAGTGCAATAGATGCAATGTGTTTCCTCAGACACAGCATACAGTACACACCGCGACTCAAAGTCATTAGTCCTCCCGAATGTGTCTGGAGGTGTAATAAAACCAGACACTAGTTGTCCTTTTCCGGATGTTTTTTGTGTTGACTTGCTGTTTTAATAATCTAAATAATAAAATAATAATAACTAAAATAATAATAACAGTCTCAACTGATGAGCTAATCTCAACCTATCAAAGAGTCTTCCAAGGTCTTCTAAGATACATGAGCAGTGAAAGAAATATTTTCAATAAGAAATAATAAAGCAAAAAAAGATACAATGTCAAACCGCATCCCACAAATCTGGGCTCTTTAACACATCAGAGGGAGCTTTGCAGGCTGATCCGCACATGGCAGCCACTGCTCTATTGTCCTGTCTTCCAAGGGCTCCAAGAGGTTGAGCGTCGGCTGCTCCGCCCTGAAGCGCGGTGGAGGCCACTCCGCAGGTGGGCTGGCTGCAAGCAATCAAGTACAAGCTGTCAGACGAGGGCATGCCAGGAGCAGGGCCCGCGCCCAGTCTCAGAGGGGGCACTATCTGTTTCATCTGGTGCCCTCTGTGCCACGCCAATATCACAGGGGCTTTATATAGACCTTTGCTTTTTGCCATCTTTTTCCAATTCAGAAAGGCTTCTTCAGTTCATCAAAGTGATGTTAGTATTCTGACTGACCTTTGCTTGACATTCTTTTTTCTGCCATAGTGTAATAGGATCACTGTTCTCACTTCAGGACAACCTGCAGAAGGTAACTGAAACCTTGGGGATAGACTAAGGTCAAGACAGTCTTTATGTGGAACCTGAATTAGACAAGTGGCATCCAGCATAACCAGTGAACCTAATCTTTTTCAAATCACTGGCCCCTAGTGAAGGAAGACCTGGCCTAGTTTGACTTGTGAACAGAGCTGACTTCAAACAGTGCAGCATGGCTAGTTTGACAGCGGTCTGGTTCACTTCATCTAATAAAAAGGGAACACCCTGGAAAATAGTCATGGAATGAGATTGGTGCCACCTCCTCCAAGTACCTTAGGAAAGGAATGAATTTAGGCCTTGATCATTTCCTTTTAAATTGACTTACTGTGTTGGGTACGAGGTATATGAGCAAGATAGGGCACTCTAAGCCCTTTTAAAAAAAAAAAAAAAAAAAGAACTCTTCTCCTAAATGTGATTTCCCATCTCTTTGAGGGATTTACCTAAAAGCTTAGGCAGCCAGACCACATGCTGCATGCCAGCGGATTCATATGGACTCCCAAGCAATACCAGCAAGGGTGGGACGCAGGGCAGTGCGGCTTGTAAATTCCTCTGCACCTGTGGCTTTGCATTTTTAGCATCTCTGCCTTATTTGGACCTTAACGAGCTCTCTCCACTTTCGGTGTAATGCTGTTGCACTGGTGCTCCTTACAGGGCTAGAGCCATGCCACAGAACACACCACTAATTGCTGACTGCAAATGACAATCATGCATGTTGTCAGGATTCTGCGGCATTACGGCTGCCGGATAGCTCGGCGCTCCGCATCCCAAGGAAGTTTGTGAAAGAAGCCAGCAAGTATGCTGGGGCTTTTTGGGACCAAAGGGGCAGGGGAAAGGGCAAATCTCTTTAGTGGTCATGGAGTGACTGCTCCTGCACTTCTCAGAGGTACAGCCTTCGAGTTCCTCATTTCCTGTGGCGGAATTAGAAGGAGCAGACCGTTTATGTGGATCTCCGCGAGCAGACAGCATATTAACTCTGCATAGGCTGGAATCAATGCTATTGGCACTGACAAATCAAGCTGTTGGCTGAGGCGTGAAGTGTAAGATTGTGATCAGCTCTGCTTTACATTGTGATTCATAGATAGAGCTTTTGCGGCAGGGATGTGGAGGATTCATGCCTCTCTACTGGCCACAGCCTGTCATTGTAGCCTACAGGACAATGGCATCGGGGCCCCAGACCCAGGGCCCAGGAAGAGACTTAACACAGTCAGTGCACAGCAGTACCCCTCCCTCAGTAATCCCTTCTGGCCAGTGTCGCTATCCGCAACGGCTCAACCTCAACCTCACTCAGCAACCTCATACAGCAAGCTGTGACCTCATTGATATAACACGGTAATGTGACCCTGCAATAACAGGGACACTGTTTTTTTGACATTAGATGGGACATTTTACCACCACAGGTTAATTTTCTACATGTGTGTGACATGAGAGGTGGCGTGTCGAAGAGGGAAAACACAGTATGTAGCTTTCTGTGATTAGTCTGCTGACTACCATGACTAATTACTTGGTCCCAGCCAATTGATTTCATCAGGGTAACCAATCACTGGGTATTACTAAAGCCAAAGGGGAACAATTAATTGCCTCCTTTCAGAATGGTTGGATGGAATAAGCAACCTTGAAAAAAACAGCCTCAGCTGTGTTAGGAATAAAAAGATGAAATATTTGTTTGTTTCAGGTCAAGGACAATAGAAACTCAAGGACTAATGATCACTGAAAAGCCCAGTAGGATTTCCAGCAGCCAAACTGGCTGTGAAATCGAAAGTCTTGTTCAGGGCACACACAAAAAACATCAATTTCTCAGTTGATTCAATTAGGTAAAAATAGGTTTGAGATAAATGCAGTGTTATTTATCATGGACTACGGTGGCAGTCAATATCGAGCTATGTTAATTAGACTACCACAGCTTCAGCGAGTGACTTTGGGTGGCAAAAGGTTTCCCTAAATAGACACCATCTAAATAGCTGCTAATGGATTTTAGCCAGATGTGCTTTGTTGGCTCTTTGTTTACTCAAAGAAGCAAAAAAAATGCCATGACAGGGTTATAATTGTTTTATTTTGATAATAAATAGTGGCTCATTTAACCAATTATCATCCATTACCATTCCCCCATGTACTGCATAAGTATACACATGTACATGCCTGCATGTGATAAAGAGGTTTAAGAGGATAAGAGCCATGCTCTGTCAGATTAGTGCTATAGCTTTTGATTTATTTTAATGATTTAATATACTGCATGGTACACTCAATACTCACAATACACAATGCTCTCTCTCTCTCTCTCTCTCTCTCTCTCTCTCTCTCTTTCTTTCTCTCTTTCTTTCTCCTCCTCTTTTTCTGTTTTTCTCTCTCTCCCTACTCTGATCTGCCACACCCAACACATGCTCCCCAGCCCTCTCTTCTCCTCCTTTGTGTGGATGACCTTGGGGGAGTGCCTGGGAGATCAGAACGCTGGAGCTGTGAAGAGACTGGCTCTCAGTGCACAGGTGTCTGATTGGGCTGAGAAAGCATTCTCTCACTGGCCAGCCAAAATAAAAGAATGCCTTGAGGCCACATGCAGGTCATTTAATTGTGTACCTGTCCACTAGTGTTTATCAGAAGCAAGGCACAGTGAGATTGCTATTATTCTAACATGGGATCCCGGGGATTTGATATTGATTGACAAACAAATTATTGAGGATCACTAAAGAATAAGCACAGTATGTTGACCTTATAGCTTTACTTACGTTGAGTTGGTTAAAGGTCATTGTATGCCTGCCTTGATAGCAAGGAGCAAAAATGTGCTTGTGGCTATGTTCAAATTTATAATGACATTGTTTGGTTAAAATCTAACCATCTGGGGCCGTATTCACAAAGAATTTTAAGGCTAAAAGTAGCTCCTAAGTGTGGAATTTAGGAGCAACTCCTAAAAATAATGGGCGTGTCACTCCTAACTTTAGGACTCCTAATTTTTTTCACTAAAAGTAATTCACGAAGCATTTTAGACCTAAAAGTAGCACGTATGTCTGGGACAGCTTAAAAGAAGTCGAGAGGACTCCTAACTCACTAAGACCTATTCACAAACAGCTTTTTGTGGCATTTCACGTTGTGATGTTTTGAAATGCGTATGTGGCAACAGGAGCTTCCAATCGCGAGGGAACAATTCTGTAGCCATAAAAGGGATGCAATAACGCCACCAACAACAACCAAAACTACTCATTGTCAACATGTAAATTAAATGTAACGTTTCATTGTGAATCAAATTCAAATGTTCTCCTCTTTGCAAACGTAGGCATATGGTGACAGATTAATTTAAAAATGTTGCAAAGATACTGCATCAATCCGTAGGCCTATGTTTCATTAGACTACTAGGCTATTTGTTTTGCCTTACTCTATTAATTTAGGCTAGGCCTTTTTATTCAGTTATTCATCATCTTCCATCCTTTGCACTACTTGTGTAGCGCACGCATTCTCAGACCTGTCACTCATCATCGTAAGGGAGGTGTTTGGAATCATTCCCGCGTTACAATCATCAGCCAATTAAGGTGGTCACTTCAGTCAAGCTTGTGCATGAGTAATGACGTCATCCATAGCAACGAAGACTCACTCTTAGTTTAGGAGGTGTCATTTTTCCTTACTAAGAGTAGGTCTGAAAGGCTTTGTGAATAACTTTTAAGAGAACACTCCTAGCTAAAATCTTTTAGTGCAATTTAGGAGTACTCTTAGTGGTAAGATAAAAGGCTTTGTGAATACGGCCCCTGACCATAATCTTTCAACCAGCTCTGTCTTTATAAGAGAAGAGCATTGCGATGGCTGGTGACTGTTTTTCCTGCTATTTCAGCGAATCCTGGGTGCTGTTGCTTTGTGGTGTTGTTCCTGACAGGCTGCTCTGACACTGGGAATGTGCAGTCTATAGATAGCAGGAGCCCCAGCTCCAGGTTGTCCACGCACGCTCGCACGCTCGGCTCCAGCGCTTCCCTGCACCTAGCTTGGCTTCACTCCAGCAGTGTGGGCTCCTCTCCACTTTCATATTTAACTGAACCATTTAAAGAGGCATGTCCTCTCTTCCTTAAACCAGAAGACCAAAGCTTGGCGAAGACCGAGCAATGTTCAGCAACACAAAACAAGCCATCATAGGAAATGCACTCCGCCTTCCCATTGTGATAGTTACACTGATAAATGCACCGTATTTGTAGTTTATTATTGTAAATAGCTAGAGGTGTTTATATGCTGAAGCTTAGTTGTGTTTGTGTGCTGTTTGCAAATTTGAATATTACCATAAACTCTGCAGCAAGTCTAATGAGTTCACAGTAAAATACTGAAAATGGAACAAAAACCTTCCCACAAATCATTAGAAATATTGCTATTTTTTTAGTTTCTCCCACAAAGTCAGTGACCTCAGAGTCCTCCTCTGTCAGCAGAGTTTGATTGTTCGTGTCTTGCAATAGATGTGGATCATTTTGTGAATAGGCCTAATATAAAGCGCATAAACACCCTGTGCTCTCCGTTCTTACAGCTTTCTCTTATATTGGCTCTGTGTATGCATCCATACTTGCCCTAATAATTCCCAAGGGCAACTGCTGCAATAACTATGGCGACAGAAAACACATTAGTCACATTCCTACTTCCCCCTGGATCCTTTTTTCACCTTTTTCTATAGGTGTTAGCTACCACCTGTAATGAACCTACATCACTCAAAGCTCCTGTGGCAAGAAGGAGCCGTTTCTTTACCTGAGAGCTTCTCCGTGGCGTGTTGAATGCACTCCTGCAGCAGGCCGGCTGGACGTCTTTGGGTCAGTGTGATGGATGGAAGTGTTACAGTGTGGTGTGAGAGAGTGACGCGCGTGTCCCAGTGAGAGGCTCGGCTTACTCAGCTTCCACTCCAGCTGCTGCCTGCTTCCTGTTTGGATTAGCAGGTGAGAAGAAACAATTAGCGTGTGTAGCACTTCTAACGCGCACAGATGCTGCTCACACTGCCCCAAGTGCGATAACAGACAGATCCTCGTGTGATGGGAGATTGAGGAGATGAGAATGCTGAAAGCACGTGAGGCACGTCAAGAACGTACGGAGTCACAGGTTACTCTCTTTACACCCGCGTTCCTCATCACGACACAATTAAAACGGTTGATCTCTGTCTGACGCCCGGCGTGCCAGTGTCATGAATTACTGTCCTTTCTGAGGTTCACTGAGCTTAGGGTGAGGAAGCAGTGGGAAAAACAGTCACCTCAGTGGAGTGGAAAGGTGTTTAGTGAAGCAGTCGAGTCGCATGCTCGATGTCACTGGGTTGGAATTAATGAGCAGGAGAACGGGGGGCGCGCAGGGGGGGGGATGATCCTGGAAGGCAGCTCTGGGTGACTGGTGGTGTCTGCCGCTCGCTCAGAACGGGAGCAGGCGCTGGGGGAAGAAGAAGAAGAAGTGTGCGTGACGCGGCGCCGAGAAATAACAGCCGCTGTGCTCTTTTTAAAGTGTCCCCAGGCGAGCTGATTTAGCGCCGCATCCGTCGTTTATGTATCGCTTTAAATCACCCACCGCCACGTGCTCAATTACTGGAGAGAGCCCCTTCCTGCTGGGCGTGACCTGCCTGTCCACCCAGCGTGAGCGAGTGGGAGAGTGTGTTTGCGGCAGTGCTCTAAATACACACGGCGCTAATGATGCAGGTGACCATGAAGCAGCGGCCGGCTCTCCTGAGGCCAGCGAGGAGCGGGCAGTGGCGGCGATGGCGTGCTGCAGGGCCTCACCTGTTCGCAGGTAAACAGCGGCGCTCATTATCCACAGCACGGGCATCCCGTCTGAGGGGAACACTGGCCTCCTCCCGTAGCGCGGACGACAAAGCCCGTCCAGTCCAGCCCGTCCAGTCCAGCCCGTCCAGTCCAGCCCGTCCAGTCCAGCCCGTCCAGTCCAGCCCGTCCAGTCCAGCCCGTCCAGTCCAGCCCGGGCTGAACCCACACACGTGTCTCCCCTTCCTAGCGCCGTGGATGGAAACCTAAAAGCGCGCGCCTCGTGTTCACTCTCTTAGATGGAGATTCTCCCCCCGACTCTCCGTCTCCCTAAGCTGTATCCTTCCCCTCCCATCCCCGCCTGTTCCCCCTGAAAAAAGTGCGTAAGCTGCACCCATCATTGCCCGCGGCAGCATGACTGAGAGCGTCAGGCCCAGGCAGTGCAGTGCGTGTGGGGCGCCAGCGCAGCGGCTCGAAACGAGCGCCTGATGCCTTCACCACATGGAGGCGTCCCTGAAGGCCCGCGCTTCTGGAGCATGTCTGAATGTGGAGATTTAGGGCTGGAAAGGCTCTCCAGCAACACACACACACACACACACACACACACACACACACACACACACACACACACACACACACACACAGTCCTCCCCCACACACGCACATACTCACACACAGCCCCCATGGATGTTTGCAAGGGGTGGTGGGGGGAGGGAAAAGAAAACTGTATGTGCTGGGGGTAACAGATCCACGGAAACGGAACGCGTCAGCTCTCTCACCCACGTCTCTCATTAGTATCTGACGGAGCTGGGGATGTGCCAGAAAACACGCGCAGCTATTTTAGGCGTCTAAAAGCTTGCAGATTCACACGCGCAAACAATGCATCAGTATTAGGAGCCGACATGCATCTGCCATATTTTTAACCTCTTTGAGCCATTTTGGGGGCTTTGCGTGTGTGACAATCACACTCTGATCAGCCATAAGGGATGCGTGACTAGACAGGTCCCTCAGCTATATTTTCCTCTCCCTATGGAGTGGTGAGTGCTGGGGTGAGGCTGGACAGGGCCAGGGGGTGCATTTGAAGTGGAGTGGACGAGACCTGACCACATCTGCTGGTGGTCACAGTGGTGTGCGCCTGTCTTCTGGGCGCAGCAGGTGTCCCTGACCTGGGCGAGCTCCGCCTCTCTGAGCACAGCGGCGCTTCCTGCCGAGGCCGCTGATGGACGCCTGATGGACACATCTGGTACTGGAGGCTGAGGGCAGCTTCGCGTCTTTCAAAGCCCTCTATTTGTCTGTTAGTTATTTTCTCTTCCTTTTTTTCTGGTATCCACCCACACTCGCTTTATGTTTTTTTTGCACACGTTCATTCGCTTTCTCTCTCACTCTTTAGCTCTCATTCCCCCTTTCTCTCATTCTGTCACTCTCTCCCTCTCTCTTTGAAAGGATTCATTTGGTATCCAGATTTTCAATCATCCAGTGTGTATTTGTAGGATGCTAGGGTGAATAGGTAATCTCACTATATTTTCCATCAGCTGCAGAACATGCTTTATAATACACATGAAAACCTCTACAGAATAATACAATGGTCTAATAAAAAGGGCTTTCCCCCCAACACTCTCCCCCATGCTAATTTGACAGAGCATGCATTGCAAAGCCATAACAGACTCATTGCATCATCCTACTGTAAAAATGGAGAATGGTAAATTAGAATATTCTAATGCATCATCTATCAAGTGTGGATTAGTCATAGGTCACATACACTCGTGTGTCATTTCCAACAAAAAATTATTTATAATGTCACTTTAATTAAATTTGGTGCTCTCTAAATGTAGCTTATATATTTCCAAGAAAGCTGGATAGATCGGTCCTCTTCAGTAATGCTTTATGAGAAACAGGGATCAATATCTATCTCTGTCTCTCAGTTAAATGAAAAAAGGACAATTTTCTTCAAATGCATCCCCTTTATTACTTGTATTTATCATCTGGGCAGGAGGCAACGGTGGAAACGCCTTCTTGTACCTTCCTGTAAATCTCTGGGTGTCGCTCTGACGGGCTGTTATCAACTAACAAAGCAGAAGAGTTGTAGCTGCATTGTCTGTGTATAGTTGTAGCTGCATTGTCTGTGTACCTAAGAGAGGAGACTTTAGCATGTTTTCTGTGTACACAGCATATTTCCTGCAGTCTGTTTCTATTCTCCCCTGCAGACTTTCATGACGCCCTCTTTAATTTTTGATGAATTCTGTAATGGCTTTTTTCCCCCCTTGCTGAATATATTGCAGATCTGCCCTCTGTGTGACTGAGGCGACAGCAGTGTTGGGAAGGGACCATATGTTGCAAGTTTGAAATGAAATTGGCTCTTTCTGAAATGGAGAGAAAGAGAATTGAATGTTTTTTTTTGACCAATAATCAGGGGGAAAAGAGAGGAGAGAGAGAGAGAGAGAGAGAGAGAGAGAGAGAGACAGAGCAAGAGAGAGAGAGAGAGAGAGAGAGAGAGACAGAGCAAGAGAGAGAGAGAGAGAGAGAGAGAGACAGAGCAGAGAGAGAGAGAGAGAGAGAGAGAGAAAAAGAAGAGGGGGATTCTTCACACCGTGCTTCATCTTTTCCCACAAAAGAGGGTATTAAAGTAACACCTGTGGTTTGAGCAATGAGATCCAGAACTCACCCCCTCCCCCACCCTTCATTCCTCCCCTCCTGCCGATGCTGCTTCTCCCAGGCTGCTCTGGGGCATAATCTCTTCCCCAGACAAAGAAAGGGAAAGAGAAGCTGACATTTAATAGAGTCGAGGATTCAATACAGTATTTTTTTTGACCTCTTTTCCACTCCTGTCTTTTTTTCATTTCCGCAAGCTCTGCCGCCTTGTTTTTGGTCATTTGAATTCTACTTCTCGACTTTGAGGGGAGATCAGTGACGGATGACTGTTAATGATGTGCTGACAGGTTGTCAAAGCCAGACGCTTGGACGCATGTGGCGACTGGTAGCGCGCATGTGTGTGTGTGTGTGTGTCGCGTGTGTGTGTGTGCGCGCGTGTGTGTGTGTGCGCGCGTGTGTGTGTGTGCGCGCGTATGTGCGTGTGTGCGGTGTGTGGTGTGTGTGTGTGTGTGTGTGTGAGGTAGGCCGTGGATCGCGTGTTACCGGGAGCTCAAGGCTCTCGTGGCACTGCGGTGGTGTGATTGTCTCTGACACGCAAACCTTGCAGGGGTGGAACCCACAGTGGCAACCCCTCTCTGACAGGGAGAGTAAAGCCAAATCTAAATATGCAGTACCAGACCTGTCATTTAACCTGGATGCTACTGATGCTTGAAGACCTTGTCCAAAAAGACTGCTATATATTTTGGTGGAAAAACTATTGTCTACGGAGTGTTTTTCTCTGTCAAAATGCCTTCAGGTCATTTCCTGTGTGTTGGCCGGACTTGCCTTTGTCTGATATGTGGACTCAGGTAAAAATGTGATCGGGCTCCTCTAATTGTCTCCGACACAAGGACACACTCGGTGGGAGGGTGCGGGCGGACGGGAGGTGGAGGTGGGGGTGGAGGCTGGTCAGCGGGGAGGGGGTGGCCAGAGCAGGCCTCCTTTTTCCAGCTGATTGCAACGACCTGCTCGTCCTCTACTTCCAGCAGGAGCGGTGCCCTGGACGGGTCAGGCATGCGGCACTGGAACCCCTCCAGCCCGCCGCTGCCTCCGCACCCGTGCTGACCTTTGCCGTAGAGGTCTGCTTTCTTATGCAGAGTGGTCTCTCAGACAGCACCGCCAGCACCCCCCAAAGAGCCTGCCTCCATTTCCATACAGTACGAGCCGTACATTCAGTCCCTGTGCCGCCCCATTGTCCAAGCTCCGGGAAAATCATCTGCAAATACTGATGCCTTTCCAGCTGTCCACCCACAGCGACAGATTATGCCCAATTAAGACAAATCGGGAGGCTTCTTACACAACAGCTTTGATTAGCATTGTTTATTTGTGTGTATGTGTGTGTGTGTGTGTGTGAGTGAGAGAGAAATAGAGAGAGAATGTATATGCAAATGATAATGATGGGGGTTGTGTACAACACACACTGTTGTACTTGGACCTCATTTGCAGTCCGATTGCTGCATCTCCAGACATGTGGCCATCGTGGGAGCAAGAGAAACAAATGCGCGTGGGGCTGTGTTGTCACTGGTGCCGAGGAGGAGGGGAGAGATGGAGGGAGAAGAAGAAGCAGTGAGCGGATAGAGAGAATGGGTGGTCAGCCTGGGAGGAAGGTGAATAACGACTCCATCAGTAGCGCCGACGCTCAGCGAGACGGTTTGTCACCGCGAAGCGGTAGAGATGTCACCGAGACGCCTCCTCTGCTGGGGAGGGCTGTCCTGAGGCCCATCTGCATCTGCCTTCCTGTCTCCTCTCCTCTGCTTTGTTTGTGCAGATAAAGTGCAGCCTACTCCTGAGTGTGGGTTCTGTAAAATGGAACGTGAACAGTGGCATTCATTGCACGGTAATTGCTGCTGTGTCTGGCATTTCTCATTGAAAACCATTCAAGCTCCATTTTGTCATTTGGGCCCAGTGGTCGGTTGATATGTTTATTTCAAATGACAGCTCTGTTGCACATTCACAGTAATGCAAAACTGCTATTTTCTCAAAACAAGTAAAACCAACTAAATGTCTCAAAATACTATGTTAAATTTGCTGTATTTATCAAGTAAGTCATATCAAGTCAAGTCAATTTATTTATATAGCACATTTTTTTTATTTATATAGCACATTTTTATTTAGCACGCAACAGGGTTAAACCAAAGTGCTATTAAGTAATAGAGAAAAGGCATGAGCATGAACAGGATGTTGATTTTAAGTAGTTCACGAGACGTCTGTCAACAGATCCAGCGCATCTGTGTTTATGTTTGACTTGGACAGCAACGTTGTGCTCAACCCACCATATGGAGCTGAGCATGATGTAATGATCCCAAACGTGACAGTGGACTCAGATGACGGCTCAGCGCTGCCGTGAGGGACTGTCCACCGCCATCCATGCGTGAGCTTTTACGAGCCGCTGGTGTCCCCAGAGGACCGCGGTGGAGATGCACTGCGTAAGCGCATGCATGACGAACGGCCCGCTGGACACACAACACAATGGACTCACTGTGTGTCCGCGAGCTATGAAACTGTTTACAAACTTCTGAATGAGGCTTGGAGGCGTTCCCAGTGTACGGTTCACATCTCCAAACCCCGAAGGTCAGCCGTGAGAGCACAATTTATACACGCAAGAGTGTTTCATAGTCCTGTACAGGTGGCACATCTTGCCTGCCTCTAATGGCCTCCAGAATGCTGAGCGGGACCAACAATATTACCTCCTACACACCACTGATGAATTGTACTGGTGGAATACAACAATATAAATGTACATCTTTATAAACTACTCTGTATCCATTTTTCAGTATGTTTCACAATTTAACTTTATTTCTCATTAAGGTCATTTCAGAGGTCATTGAACATTCTGAGGGCGTTGTTGCTCATGCTTTAGGTGCACACAGCTCCACCGTAGGTCACGGTTCCAATAATTGTTTTGTGGTGTTCCTGGCTGCTCAGGGGCCGGTCCGAGACCCCTGCTTTAGCAATAAACGTGCTGACGGCTGCCCGTGCTCCCGGGGTCGCCGCGAGTCCGCAAGGAGATGGATTACTTCACATCGCTGCCCGGATCCCTCTGACCACACTATTTGGACACGTCCCGGGTTCAGCCAACCCCGATCGGCCTTTCGGTTACTCTCATGCCCTCGCCCCCCCCCCCCCACACACACACACACACACACACACACACACACACAGAATGCTTATGGCTGCAGAGGGGAGATGTGCTGAATCAAAATGCCTCGTTTGTCTAGCTCACACATCCTCCAGTTATCAGAGTTGATTTTGTTGACCAAACGGATGACAGAAATATTTGCAGACAACATGCTGTCGGGGTAGGATGACAAAAAGGATAATGCGAAGAAAGCATTACACTGGGACGACGTCTGTTTTATTTATGTGCTGCCTCTAAATGTTGTTTTCCCATCAGAAAAACAGGGCTTTCTGTATTCCACAGTTTGTTGTTGCTATGGCATGGTTCTTTTTTCTCTGAAAGCACGGTTTGCCTGCCAAAATACAACAAATGTGGCCACTCGAGATGGCTGACCCTGAAAAGGGCAGAGGCATGTTATTAACTCAGGTCGGTTTTGGACAAGAAATGCTTTGGCAGAGCTGTTCTCTAGTTACAGCTCCAAATCTTTGCATGGCTCCAATGCCACCCAGAGTTTTGGATGGAAGAAAACAAAACATGCTTAAATATCCAAAGTATCAATTAAAACATGCCATGTCATAGCCCAAAGTCCATTCTGTCAAAACAGACTTATTTTCATCAGTTTTGTTTCGACTAAAATGATCTGTATTGGCTATGAATAAACACAGTACTTTATATTCTTGCTGGACTAAATCCATTCAAAGTAAGACTGAAACGAGGCACCAGAGCCAACACACTTCCCAATATTAGTGTTGGATATGCACTCGCAAAAAAAAAACATATAGATGCTTATATGTTTTTTTGTCCTCCTGGAATACAGCCCTCCTCCCCACCTTTCAAAACACTCACAGTGACGTTCCAGCCACACACTCCGTGGCAGTCCCCAGACTGGGCCACTCACTTACCTGCTCACACACACTCGACACCTCACATCTCTACACTCGCTATTTGTCAAACTTTGGCCCTATCAATCCTGTTTGCATCTGCCACGGAGGCAGCTCGATGCTGCGTGCTGATAGGTGGGCCGGAGCTCTCGGGGGCTGACTAAGACAAATCCCCTGTGCACTTGTGCATTCAACCAGTGTGCCTGCCTGGGACAGCCAGTCAATCAAATTGTGATGAGCTTTAATCAGACCTCAGACAGATCAATTAGTTATTTTCCAGCGGAGACAAATGGGGAAAGAGCGCTCACCGAGTTAAGGATGGTTTCCATCTTCTCTTCTCGGCTGGGTTGCATGTTGTTTTCGTGGGGGTTCACTCGACCCGCAGCTTCGGAGTGCCCATATTTATATGTCTGAGAAATGCGAGGCAAACAATGTGCTTGAGAAATGAGTGGTCTTTCCACAGGCTGATTTATACAGAGTGGCTTCTGAGCTGTAATGTATGTCTCTCTTCTGATCGGAGCTGCATTCCGTAATAAAAATGGACTATTTGGACTTCTGTTTTACCTCTCAAAGAAAGAACATTTCATAGATCATCAGTCTGGAGGCTGCAGAGGTCATGTGGAGGTCGTATGCGTTGATGCCAAAGCAGCCCATGTTAAAATGATTACCACAGAGGCTCGGGAGCACTGAACACCAATTCTGGTACATCACTGTTTGTGGATGTTACATATTGCAAAGCAAATGTTGCATGTAGGTAGGTCTGATGTGCCAAGCCAATAGCCTGTGGTCACAGGGATAGGCCTCCGTGATGTCTCACCATTTCCTTTTTTTGTCCATCTGGCAGCCTGCTCAGGTATTGTAGAGTCCGGCCGGTTGTCAGTCCTCCAAATCACATCCCGGCTCTCTCGGCTGATGGTTTCTTAAAGAGCTACCCGGTGCACCTGGTGATCGTCACTTGCCAGGGTTCAGCTGAGGCAGGCCGGGTGCTGGCCAGTGCACTGCTTGGACCCAGGCCCCCGTGTTTGCCGGCGAGGGACGGGTGCTCGTTAGGCCCTCGAGTGAAACGTGACCATTAATTAAAGTGTCCTTGTCTTAATAGCGATCCAGCTCTGGCTGGGTCATCGAGGGAAAAACAAGCCTGGACGGTGCGATCGGTTCACTGGCCCCCTTGCCCACTTGGTACTTGGTATGCATGCAGCCAGCTAAGCAGATGGACCGGAGTGACTGTAAAAAAGAGGAATATGATAATAAAAATCCACAAACGGAGGGGACACAGTGCCGGCTGTGAGGGAGGAGAAAGCAGCTCTTTTCCAAATCTCCATGCATTCGTTCACTCAGTAGGAGGGTGGGGGGAGCTGCCGTGCGTTTGTCATAGACCACCTGCTTGACACCAGCCCATCTATGGGGGAACATTTGGATAGCAGCCTTCGGGCATACTCAGAATAACACCACCATCTCTCAGAAATGTAAATGGAATGTTATGACATGCTGCACCAAGAGGGCAATCCCACTCAATACAGAGTCATTAAGCATATAAAAATAGCCTATAAAAATAGCTAATGGTAGCTGGAGTTGCACACCAGAACAAATTGGTTTGTTTCCTGTTAATATATGGGTATTGTTGCAGGATAGCTCTTTGGAGTTTTCAGGGCAGGATTCCTGCCTGTGTCATCTTTCACTGTTTTCACATCTTTGGATGTTTCCTCTTTTTCGTGCCTGGAGTATTTTTCTAGCTGTTGTTTGTAGGCATGGTTAAGACCTTACGCCCCCATAGCCTAACCCTTTGTGATGTCTGAGTCTTGCGCTGTAAGCGCCTGTGTTCACAGCAAACTGAATTTACCATGGAAGAGGAGAGCAGTCATGACAGTTCGGCTTGCCTCCTACCCTGCCATTCTGGGTACCGGACTAGGAGGAAACATTTTCCACTTCAAATCCATCCCAGTGCCTGCTTTAAAGATGCCACTTTGCAACTCCAGAGCCTCTAGCATCTCATGTCAGAAGAGATCGAGTCAGTTAGACTGTGAAGATAGAATGTGTAGGGTTCTTAGATATTGAAATAAACTCATACCACACCATTCAAAGGCGTAATTTAATAAAAAGTATAGGCAAGAAAATATCACAAAATAAACATCAGAGTGAGTAATATAATAAACTGATGATGGTCATCAGAAAAAGTTTTTGTGTTTGTTTTTAATTCTTGGAGAATGAGCCAGTGTCTGTGCCCGGGCTTCTCAGTGTAACCAGGGCATTTGTATTCAGCATCCATTAATTCAGAATAGTATCATACATGAGCACCTTGAAGCCAGATGTCGTGGCGCACTGTTATTTCACTTCCTCCCCTCTCTCTGAATGCAAACTGCAGAAATTAAACATTATTTATGATGAGAGTGAGGGGAAAGTTAATTTCTTTCATATAGCAGAAGGCTGCAGCTGCTGACAAATGATTGGGCAAGTGCACTTCAGTGGCTAGAATCAGTAATGTAATTGTAACGTCAGCCTCAATAACCGGTCTAAGAATGCAGGGCAAAGCAATTATATTTTTCATCTGCAGTTTTTGGTTACTTCCTGCTTGGCAATAACTGGATATTGGATAATATTGAAAAATCATAACAAAAGCCATATCCCAGTCTCACCCTGATGGGCATGTCGTTTTTTCTTCTCCTGCTGTGGCATAGCTGTCTAATCACACTAATGTGTCATGGCTATCAGCTGAGCTGTGATGGACTTGCCTGTATTGAGGGGAGCACTGTCTTTTTATGAGTCACTGATTCCGTCTGTGTTCCACTGCACTGAATCGTGGGGCCATGGCAACCTTAGAACTGCAATCTGTCAATGCCCCCTCTTGTGCTCCCATGTCTGTTGGCTGTCAAAAAGCTTTGGTCCAATGCCTCAGTGCAGTGTCAACCGGTGCTTTAGCCTTTGTTAATTAGGAGGATTTAAATACAGTATGGTGGTACTGAAAGACTGCACTCTGAGGCTTGGCTGTATGAAAATATCCCAAAGCAAATGTAAAAGCATTCACAATGACGTTTCAGCGAACAACTGTATTCATGCTATGCTCAACACTACATTTAGAAAAATATCTTTTGCTAGCTGGGTGATATTTCTTTCAACATTATACTTTAACGATTAGTCTTTGGTTTCCCAGCTCTGTTTTTAATTAATTGCACATGGTTTAAGGTTTTATTCTTACCCGTGTGGAAACTTTAGTGAGATCAAATTGAGTCTATTCTGTCTTCAGCAATGCCTCGGAGCTGTTCTTCAAGGCCACAAAGAGGATGTACTATATAGCGATAGGGGGTGGGGGGTAATTGACACATAGAAAATGGATGAAAAAGCAAGGATGATGAAGGCGGTTCTGCATTGTCATCCACTGGCACTGTGAAAAGTCGACTTCCTTGCGCTGATTGTCTTCTGGCTGCTTGGCCCTGTGATTCAGCCGCTCGTGGAGTGAGAGCGAAGGCGCACAGATCAAAGTCTCCCTGAAAGGTTCTGCACTGTTATCTCACTCTCCGGGCATTGGCAGACAGGCCAGATTGCCCTTCAGATGGGGTAATGAAGCTGCTTTATCAAAGGCTTTTATGGCCATTTGCTTCTCACTTCATCCCCTTTTTTAAAAAAAAAGGAGAGAGAGAGAGAGAATGTGAGATGTGTTTGCAGCCACTCTGTGCCATTCCGTTTCAAGACACTCTTTTGCAGACAGACAATTCACTGCTTTCTCAGATTTTTTCATTATGTCGATGTAGCAGGTCCTCATGCTCATCAGCGTTTCAGCGATTTACCTCTGACTGACCAAAACTCATAGACCTCGTAGAGTTATATAGAGTACTGTATATCCCTCCAATGTGTCAATACCTCACAGCTTTTCATTTATTCCTTACAGTCTGCCTTTGTTTTTTTTTTTTGAGGAGGTGGAGGTGTGTGTGTGTGTGTGTGTATGTATGTACGACCCCCCCCCCACCTCGAGGCGCCTCTGCCCCCGGGCCCCGAAAGTGACACCTGGAGAGCGGCCACCATATGGATCCGGCTGCAGAGACCTGCGCTTACATGTGTTCTGCCGGTGCAGCGCGAGTGACTTGCCAATCTCTCCCCGAGCTGAGGGATGGCAATAACAGATGCCACAGAAGGACGGCGCCGCAGCCCCCCCACTGGCCCATGCTCACTCTGCTAATTAACCTGCAGAGGCCTCCCAGCAGAGAGCACGGGGGTGGCAGGCAAAGTGGGGCTAGATTTGGGTCACGTGTGTGTGTGTGTGGGTGTGTGTGTGTGTGTGGGTGTGTGTGTGTGTCCAGGGAAGGAAGAGAATCCACAGGGAGGAACGACGGCTCCACCACCTCCGTGTTACGGGTGGTATAGCATGCTCGGGCGGCCTCAATGCGATGTGTAAGTGCTTTTGCACATTGACAGTTGAAAAGGGGGAGCTTGTCTCCCGTGCAGGTGTGTTGGCAGGATGCGCGGGATGAATCCAACCTCAGAAGAGTCTGCATGTTCCTGGCCAGGAGCTTGTGGAGTTGGCAGGAGCAGTGACTTTGGGGGGTTGAGAGATGGCTGGAGTGTTAGCCTTCTGACATATGCTTTGACTGAGCATGCAGACAGGAACTCGTTTGGTGCTAATGTGGTGGCAGGAAGCTTACACTTTTTGTTTAGCGCCACACAAATGAGTTCCTTATGGAAATTGAAGACTGTTTTGTTTTCTGTCATTTTTTTCCAGATTTATAAATGGAAGCTGCAGCAGCGTCTGCTGGCTCTAGGCTCTGCTGCACACTAGAACGGCTCGAGATGTCTGCAAGCCCCAACTTTCCAAAATACAGCACAGCCCTGCAAAAGAATTTTGCATAGATATATTTTTTAACTAGTGAGAAATGGATATGAGGTGACAATGGATCGTTCCATCCAAACATTTGTCAGCGTCAGATGTTTTCTTGGCCATGTGGAAGGGAGACAGATTGCTGCTGCCGATTTGTGTTGAAAATTGCCTGAAAAATGTGATAACTACATGGGCGGGGGGGGGGGGGGGGGGGGGGTGTCGGTGTAGGATGGGGGGAACAGGAAGCAGATGGTCTCCACAAGGAGGAGAAATCCGCTGTAACATCGGAGGAGCTGGGACCGTATGGAGATGGGGAGCCTTTGCCACTTGCCCATGGCAGCAGCCTGCAGCCCCGCTGTCTGTGCATGGAGTGCCAGGGAGGAGGAAGCCCTAGCAACAGGGAGAAAATGGGGATGAAAACAGGGGGAAAAGGAGGGGGTTGGGGTCAGCGCAACCCCCCCTGCCCACCCCCCTCGCCTCTCCCAGAGCTATCTTTCGAGTCGTGACCCTCTGTTTTCGCTTTTGTGGGCAAAGCCTCAGCTCTCTCAGCAGCTCTTAAAACTCTCCCATAAGCTCTGAGAGGGAAGAGAGGGAAGCCTTGAGCCTTGCCAGGTCTGGATAGAACCTGTCTGCGAAGAAAGAGGGTTTGGGGTTGGGGTGAGGAGAGAGAGAGAGAGATAAAGAGAGGGAGAGGGAGAGGGAGAAAGAAAAAAACTTTGTTTCTCTGAGTCAGGTCTCACCATGGTGTCAGCAGATGAATGATGCTGCCGGAGCTGCCAAGTCTAAAGTTTTTTTTTTCTTCTTCTTCTTCTTCTTCTTCTTCTTCTTATGTGTCTCTTCTCTTCTCTCTTCCTTTTGTGTGTTTGCCTCTGAATTCATGTGGGCCTAAATTGCACTCCTGAGGGACGCAGCCGTGAGGCTCATTCTGAAATAGACTAATCCCATTCCAGCCCCTCTTGTCTTCCCATCATTTCATCCGACGCCACAGCAGCGCTGGAGCAGGAACACACTATGAGCCACAGCAGTAATGGCAGCAAATTAAAGCAGTTAAAACTTGTTAAAAGTTGGTTTGTTTGTGCTACTAAAGACACATGCTGATATTTCTAGCGATTTTATAAATAAATTAATAATGGTTCCCTTCACCGTCCACATCACATGATATGGTTTTATGAAGTATTGCTTTTGCTAAGTATTGCTAAGATCACTCTCAGCTGACAGAAAGAGAGGGTCACTTGTTCAAAGACAGTCACAGATTAAGTGGGTTTCTTTGAATATTTAGTATACATCTGCCAATGACCCTATATGCCACTTTTGATATGTAAGATAAATTCAAGATATTTAAATATAGGCCCATAATGAATTCTGAATATTGACTTTACTTACAGTTTAATGCATAGCACTGAATTACATTCAGCCTGGGTGTTAAATGATGGAAGCAGATAACATTAATTTGAGTGAACACTGACCCAGTGGAAGTAGTCATTTTGAAGGATGGAAATTACATTAGAAAACATTAGCCAGTTTTGCAGGAAATTAAATGTCAAGCAAGAAAGTAGCCTATTTATTGAAATACATATATTTTTTTTCTGTCTTTTTTGGCGAATTAATAAAGTACAGTATTTCATTTTGACCAACAATATGAATGCAAAATGCAATTTAGCTACCAGTTATTTGGCATTAAATGATTGTTATAAAAAAACTGTGAATATAGCAGACCAGGCGAAAAACACATTTTTCCCCAATAGCATATTAATCTGTCTTCCAGGCCAGTGTTGATGGCCACTTCACGGGCAGTAATGACCTCTTTACCTATCATTTTTCCATTCAATGCGCGACACGGTCAGCGCATTAAACACCGGGCTGCAAGCGACCGCTCTGCTGCCTTTGCCCAGAGACCATTGCAGGCCAGCCAGTTGCAGCGCTCACAGGGCTGAGCTCAGTGGCGTCTCTCCCAGCCTCTCCTGCCACCGCCACACCACCAACCCCACACACCGCATCATGCCAGCCTCTCCTGCCATCGCCACACCACCAACCCCACACACCGCATCATGCCAGCCTCTCCTGCCATCGCCACACCACCAACCCCACACACCGCATCATGCCAGCCTCTCCTGCCATCGCCACACCACCAACCCCACACACCGCATCCTGCCAGCCTCTCCTGCCACCGCCACACCACCAACCCCACACACCGCATCCTGCTAGCCTCTCCTGCCACCGCCACACCACCAACCCCACACACCGCATCATGCCAGCCTCTCCTGCCACCGCCGCGCCACACCACCAACCCCACACACCGGATCATGCCAGCCTCTCCTGCCACCGCCGCGCCACACCACCAACCCCACACACCGCATCATGTCAGCGACTCAGGAGTCGCAGGCTGCAGCCCCACACCTTCAGCCCCACACGCTCACCTGCAAATTAGCGGCAGGCGGCCACTCAGGTGACAAGCCATCTCAGCCCTAGCTATTAAAGCACGCCGTGCATACAGGCTGATTTTAGCCTGTCGGCCGCTACCCTGCCTTACATACAGGGTGCTCTGACAGCCAACAGGTCCTGAACAATTCCTCACAGGCAGCTTTCCTTAGAGAGGCGCTAATTACCCTCCATTTTGTCCTTGTGGGCGTGACCCCGTCTGTGGGCTATCTGCTAAAAAGGTCATGGAAACAAGCAAAGGTCTACTGGATTGGAATGACTCACTTTTTTTGGAGCTGTCTTTGTTCCTAGTTGTTCTTCATGGTAAGGCAAGTGAGGCAGGCAAGAACAAATGAAGACATTTCACCAAATCTATTGCTGATATTTTCTGAAAATCAATCCAGCATTCTGCCAGTTATTTGGCTTTTCTCCTTACGAATGAAATATTGAAAAGGATTGAGTAGTGGGCCTATGTGTGCGTGTGTGTGTGTGTGTGCACCTGCGTGCGTGTGTTTGTGTGCATGCGTGTGTGTGTGTGGGTGTTTTTCCCCTATGTGAGAGCAACAAGGGGTCCAGCTCCCCCAAGATGTATTCTGTTTTCTTTCAGATCCCACTCCATTGAAAGACTCTCCTTGAAACCAATTACTGTCGTTTTGCTTCCAACAATAATCAGTGAGTCACCTGCCTTGGATGAGTCTGTGCTATATATAACTGTAATTTTCCACAGCACAGTCCAAGTGCACCTTTGTGGGACTCACCCAGCCGAGCGCACCTGAACGCACCCTTGCACACTCAAAGGAGAACGGAAACCTCAGAAGCATATTAGCATTGTAGCCCACCATGGGAAATACGAGCAGCGGAAATCTAATTCATGCCTTCTGCCCACATTAGAAACATTTCAAAAAGTGTTATGGGATCATAGCTTGGCATTTTCTTTATTTAAAAATGATTCTCTGTACTTTCTAACACTGCATGATGATCATTTCAGCTGCTGTGTAAGGTAACTAGAGCTATGTGAGTATATCTTTGCTTTGCCACTGAATATAAATGTGCAACAGTACATGATGAATCGTGTTTTGAACTCATCATCTCTCATGCCGTGATGCATCCTTATTCAATGTAATCAGATTCCTGTCTTTCATTTCACAATTAATCAAATGAAAAACATATGTTAGCATTCCATCAGTCAGGGATATATTGGAGGATGATACGATAAAAATATCATATATATACGAAATGGCATCCAATTTATAAGCTATCTATTTCCAGTTGGCCCAAGACAGTATCAAAAATAGTGCATTGTGCTCATTGAGTAAACATAGAATGTGTGCCTTGTATCTCCCTTGGCTGAAACATCCATTACAAACATCCATCAGAAAGCATTACTGTACAGACGCTATGCATGTTTTGCATTTTATTTAGAGTTTTGGTATTTCAGAAAACTAGACTTTTGATCAAATGTATGTGATCAAAGGTAATGTATGTGATCTCATGAATGGAACAACCATGCAGCTCTGCTTACATATCCATTAAGGCACTTTAGAAACACACAAGTACCACTTCGCCTCACAATTAGCCTTTAATATGTTGCATTCTCTGCGCATTTCTAAAGCACTCAGAGCACTCAAAATGGATTTTTTAAATTATTCTCATTGTAAAGACTTCATATGGTTATTTTTAGGTCTGTGGGTGAAAAACATAAACATTTGTTGGAAATGGCAGGTGCATGAATAACAAGTGTACTTTATTCTGGTCAAGTTGATCAGAGCAATCTATAGAATGGGTCCAAATGCTCCAACTGACCAATAGAATTGTTGTACATTTCCTTTAAAAGCCTCTGAGTACCCTGTAGGCCCATCAGCAATTAACTGCAACTGTGCAAACTGACAATTGTGTTTGGACAGTAAGTTAGCCTTGATAACATACTGCAAATTGGGTGGACTTTTCCTCGGCCAACAAGCCACTTTATCAAATAGGCCTGTTACCCTGCTGACTGCAGTTGTGTAGCTCATTTACTGTAGGCCCATATTTATTTTACGGATGTGTTATCCCAGTTTTCAAATAGCCTGTAGTGTACTGTAATGTCGAGACTGTTCTGCAGTTTTTCCCCCCACAAACTGAAAAACATTGCATTTAAAAAGCATTTAAAGCATTCGTGAAATCCTACAAATTTACAAATTAAAATATTTTGCTTCCAGTGGTGATTATGCATTTTAAAAGGGCCAAAAATGTAGGTCCAAAGAACCTAATAGCTGAATAGCCAAAAGAGGAACGCCTTGTTTGCTAATATCAGATGTTATCAGAGAGTATGTATATTGCACATTTATAATACAGTGGTTACTATAATGATGGAGGAGAGATCTCTGTCTCTCACTATCGCTCATTCACTTAATCACTCACTCACCAACTTAATCAAATACATCTATTGAAGAGATAAGGGTCTTGATGGTTCAGCTGTGAACATCTTTCTGCATCATTTACCCCATAAACTACTCAATAGAAGATGATGATCACTTGCCACTAAAGTTAATAACATTAGCACTTATATATACAAAAAATAAATTTAAATGAAAAGTGATATTCCAATAATTGACACTAGGGTATGTGTGGGTATAGTATATCGTTTGTAGCTTTCATATAGTGCATATGTATCTTGCCTCTGTCTCTGTGGTTAAGAGCAGAGCGAGTGATGAATGACTCTCTTTGTTGTGGTCTCTGGCCCACGTTTCACCAGTCTGTTTGCTCTCCCGCACTCTCTCTCTCTCTGTCCCTTGCCCTCCCATGCTGAGGCAGCTAGGTGACCTTGTAGATTTCGTTTCAAGGACATGGCTGTATTGATTGACCTGCAGAGGCCAGTCAATATCAAGGTATAGACAAGATTAGCTTGGAGGTGATCTGATCTAGTAACATCTGCAGTCTGCATTACTGTTGATAATTAAACCCCTCAGTAATGATCGACATCCCCCAAAGAACCTTTAGGATGGTGCCATAAGCTCTGGTACCTTTGCAGCTATACCCATTATACAATGTTTTATCGCTGTTGCTTGATGACTGTATTGCCATTTATTTCAACTGAAATGAATTTATATTGGCGCACCCGCAGAGGTGCCGATGATCATAAGTGGCCCTGCATGAGACACGGCGGGAGCCTATCATTAGGAGATGAGGTGCACTGAAATGGTGCATTGCAATTATCATAATATTTCAAGCTTCATCACAACATGAGGCCCCAGTCACGCACCAACCACCATGTTCTTTTTTAAGGGCCAACAGGTACGTGTAATTAACTTGATTATTAGGAGCAATGAAAACATGAACATGTTTACAGCACAGCTAATTACACAGCACAGCCCTGTTGGCCTCTAATTAGGGTCCTGTGTAATGCTATAAATTATATCTCAGAGTAATATGATTTCACCAGGTTCAAAAGGGCTCTTTTTGATGCACTGACAGGATACAAACGTAATTTTTAAATCGCATAATGTTTGCTGCACATTTTTGGCTGTTTGAGGATGAGAACTAGCCTGGAAAATCCAGACCCTGGTAATCTAGAAAGATTAAAGGTCTGGCCATGAATAATGAAAATTGCCCAACTCGAGGGGCGGCACCAAGCATGCATTTGAAAATCTCACTGCACGCAATTGGATAACACTACGACCAATGTTTATTGACTGATTCCGGACTTCGACACAATTGGATAACACTACAACCAATGTTTACTGACTGATTCGTTTCACCGCTGTCATCATCTGTTTAGCTCGCCTCATGGCCCGCCTATATCAGATACACCGATGTTTTTTGATTACTGGCTGTATAAACTTTGTTTTGAATAAACTGCATCAATATATTGTGTGTTTGAGTAACATGGTGCCACATGAGAACACATTATCTGAGCCCCGTGGGCTTTCAGTACAGGGCTTGTTTACCATTGCAGAGCTAAGAAACACTTGAAGAGGGGAGGGCTTTAGCCATTCCAAGACTAGAGGACGTCTGCCTTCTTTTCCCGGCGGGAAGTGAGATCTGAGCCACACACCAGCAGCTCTGTCCCGGCTTCCTTCTCCCCGCACAATCACCATGGATACCTCAGATCTGCCTCTCACTCCACGTGTCAGGCCTTCAAATCTGTTGTCACTGCTTCAAAGCTAAGCCGTGCCTGTGCAGTGGGCTTTGAGTTTGCATTGTCAGCCACCTCTAAACGTCTCTCTCTGGCTCCCCGACAGCCCCTCCATTAGCACCCGCGTTTACCAGAGAGGGACGTGTGCAATTGAAGTCATATGCTCATAGACCTGACAGTTTTGCGTAGTCACTCTGTGCCCGCAAACATTGCTTTGTTGTGAGTCTCTGTCAGTTTTCTCTCTCTCCCTCTCTTTCTCCTTCTTTCTCTCTCTGATGTTCAATGATGTATATCCTTCCAAGGGAAAGAGATGCACCCTGTGGATTTGACCACTCAGTGAAGATTTGTGGGTTGTCAAAAATTAGATGGACCATTCCGGTACACGTTTGCAGTGCATAAGCAACCCATATGACTAGAATTTCTCTTAATTTTCATCTCTCTTTTTTTAGCTCCTTTTTGGTTTCATTTGGATTATTGGGACAAAGGACAGTTTTAAAAAAAAAAAAAAAAACTTTCAAAAGCTAGATACTGAATGGTGCTGCAAGGGTAATTCAGAGGGATACACAAAAATGTTAATGTTTTAGGCCCAAGGCAGTTAAACCTCCCCATATCCTTTCTATGTGAAAACTTCCAGCAGAGATGAAATAGAAATTGGCCCACATTATGAGAACGTCCTCAATCCCTCTTAGCTTAAGCAGTACTAATGTAGGCTGGCTAGCACCGTGACACTGCTCAGGCTAGTTGGTTTTTATGACACTTTTCCAGAGCATGGTTTGAATTGATAGCGCACACTTTTTAATTCCTAGGCGATGTCTTGTCTCGTGGCGTCTTGGGAGCCATAAAGGTTTTGCCCCAGAGCAAATCCTTTGAAAAATCTGTCTCCTCACCACGCAAACCTACACCTGCTTTCAGATCTCCCTAAATGATTCTAGCTCGGGGCCAGATATTGTTACCTTTGATTTCCAGGGGAGAGGAGGTGCTAATTTCCCAATGGAGATGGAGTTTCTTCCTTTTTCCCCTGTTTTTTCCCCTCACCCCATTCTCTCTCAGTTATTGTGAAGTTGAGGTCCTCTCGCTGTTGATAGCGTCCACACCTCTGCAGATCATCACTCACGCTCTGCTCTCGGCCTGCTGAGAAGGCCAGCGAGGACGCGGCCAGCCTAGAGCACTCCATCCTTCTCTATAGCATTCCGGGACCAGGCACAGCGCAGTATTAGCAGTTCTCGCACACTTGTCCCATTCAGGCAAATGAGACAGTGGGCACAGACGGTGCGGACCATGCCAGTGGCACCCACAAAGGGATCATTGATCCGGGATACAAATAGAGCCTAGCAACGGCAGAGATAAAGTGAAACAGCCACCTCTCTTTCTTTGAGCTTGCGCTACACTCCCACGTTTTTTGTTGAACTTTAAAGCATATAATAACTTCTTGGAGGAGAAAGGGATCATTCGGGGGAGGGTAGGTGGGGGGGCTTGGCAAATGAGCTTTTAAATCACTCAGGACTGAATGAAATGGAGTGTGGGGACGCAGGAGAATGGTAATTGATGATGGTGGAGGGTGGGTTGCATCCCAGTGCATGCCTGCTGCTGCCGGGCACTGAATCGAACACCAACTCACGGAACATTAGTCTTGTTTTTGTGTTTCAACCACTTATATATGTGTGTGCAGACATTTAAGTAGCTAAAGCTACATGTTTTGTATTACTCTATGGTGCCAATTACAAGCAGACATATAGAAACATCAGGATCTCAAGCTTCAGATGCAGCGGATCAGCATGCCATGTCTCTCACACTGAAGCAAATGATATGTTTCACATGCTTTACATCCTGCTCATCCACCGTGAGAAATCAGAGACATACTTCATGTATTTCTCTCACTTACACACACACACTCTCTCTTACTCTCTCTGTCTCTTTCTCTCTCTCTCTGTCTCAATCTCTCTCTCTCTCTCTCTCTCTCTCTCTCTCTCACACACACACACACACACACACACACACTCGACAGGCCAAGACTTATGAGAAACATGTTTGCCTCACAAGATCTTGTAGTCATCCCACGTAAGGCCTTAGATCATTCCATGAATACATAATTATACGGCTGCGATTCTCATGGTCATTTTATTCTTGTCTCTCTAATGCAGCCATATCGACTGTAGCATGAGGCATGAAATCCACATATTTATTATGGTCGTTATGTGATGTCACATATTTCTGCTTTGCTAAGACATGGGACAAAGGCAACATGGCTATTAATTGCTGTGCACATACAATAACACATCCTCATTTGTAATGTCAAAATTGATGACCATCTTACAATGACAGCATACTGTGTCAACAAGTAATTTCATGCAATTTTATATGATTAATTCATGTATATTTGTCTATATGCTTCCATATGTCTCTTTGCCCCATTTTGTCTGCAGGAAACAATTTAGGACAGATTTTATGTAGGACATCTTTATCTAAAGTGCTTATTACCAAATGTCCATAAATCTAGGTGAGTTCTGTAATTGGATTTCTACCGGAGGCAAAGTAACCACGGTAACCTCAGGGGAGGACAAGCCATCCCTCCAGTCAAGTGCTTGGTGTATTATTTCAGAAGTGTTTGCTATTTATCACATCCAGGAGGAAGCTGACATAACCTCACAACAAATATACTCACAACAAGTCATAAAAATACACAAAAACTGACAGAGAGGGGGGTTGAGGGGAGTTTGTCTTCCAGATAGTCTCTTGATAAATCAGGAAGTCCCTTGGCCCACTGAAATCAATTTTGAGGTGTTGTTGCTTTGTTGCATGTATGTTGTTATGGCTGATGCTCAGCATCGACCATCATTTCCAAATCCCAGATGATAAACATGCGATAGAGGTCAGACAAATTCTCCTCAGTGGTTGTTGGGAAAACAATAGTAGGCTCCACAAAAGCCAGTGTGAATAGAACCATCCATCAGGATGTAGACACCACACCTCTACCTGTGTGCTGAGCACCGTAGGTGCGTTCAAATGGTTCAAACAGTTCTGAATATTCTAGGGTCTACAAGGGAACAGTTTTATAACAGTTTTATAAAAACATGACAAATTGTTCAGTATCTGTGGTTACCCTTCAGCTCAGTAGCAAGCTATGGCATGACATGACAACACGTAAGGGATAATGGACGACATGGTGGTCTGTTCACAGAAGTTAATGCACGGTCGAGGTTGCAAAAACGGCCCCGACGCGAAGCGGACAATGTTGCAATGTTCTGAACGTCTGCATTTTACAGCTCGGATGCAACGTGACGGTTCATTTAAACTTCACAACGAGTTCGGCGAATTAATATACTGTGTGATACGGCCAAAAAAATGGATCTGCTTCATAGGTGTGCAGATAGCATACGGTTAATGGCCGTTCTAAATTACGTAGGACAATGGGAAATTCCACCAAGCAGTGGAATAAAGGATTATAACATTCACAACATAAGATTATGTCTGGACTGTATGTTAAGATAGGTATTTTGTTCCATGACATCAAGGTTAACATACAGTATAACAACTGCCACCAGAAATATTGAGCATTGATAAATGTTAATATATCAGTTGTCCTTGCTAAAAGAGTGTACAGTTTTTGTATTAGGCCTCAACTGTGTGATGTTTTGTAGACAGACATGGATGTGTAAAGTATCTTTACAGTCTGATAAGCATCACGAGATCCTTGACTGTCAGATCTTAATACTGGAGAGTAGAGGTGTTTATGTCTCAGCTCTATCGGAGAGAGGCTACCGGAATCACCGAGGGTGTTAATCAGCTTGCCTGTCTGTCAAGTAGGCCGCTCCTCGAAAGGCCTTCCTTGGCAATAGGAGCATATTTATGGCACTCTAGACGAATAGACCAGACAAAGGGACACAGTAGAGAATGACTGAATCATGGATGAACCCAATTATCATCTCTGAGGCTCTGACAATGTTCTATTGAATTGTGCTATTCAGATCTCTGTGTGGCATCCACCCCTCCCCCCACTTTACCACAACAAAATTAAAAGATAAGATGAAATGAAACGTGGCCATGCGACAAATTACATTTGACCATGTTTGAATGCGGTTTCATTTGCTGGTATTGTTTGTTGGATTGGACAAATTTAATAGTCATAGTGATCTGGGGGAAGAGTTCGGATATCACCGTCTTTGTAATATCCCGACTTCACACTGCCCTGGAGAATCGATTTTAGGGTTGCGTGGGACGAAAACACAGTGCTCAGAAGAATGGAAAAAGTGGAGGATGCTGTAGGAATGAAGGGTTTTCGTGACAGGGTCTTTAATCATAGCCCAGCCAGTGCAGAACAGTTTGTCTCGGCCACCATTGCCTCAAATAGGAGGCCCTGACCTGAGGTATAGCGGTATAGTTCACAGCAAATTGAAGCCATAAATGGATCCATTTTATGGGCCCATGTTGGGCTGTTCTGGGGTAATGAAGACAAAGGCATCTGTCACCATTACAACCCACTGAGTAATTAATTGAGGTAGTATAGGGACCAGTGGGCTGGATTATACATTCATGCGTACAACATTATTTACGCCACACAGTGAATCCTTGTTTTCAAACACAGTTGAACAGCATCTTCATGTTTTTAGTTAAATGAGTTTAAATTGGTCATTAATATAGTTATATATATATAGTTATAGTTATAATATGTCTGGTAGCTAGACACTTTATTCAGTGCATTTAGTGCAGTGTTCTTTGCACACATGAAAAATCTTATAGTTTGAATTAGAGCCTTTGTAATGTACTAGAGTTTAATTGCTGTAAAGCATCTAAATAAACTTGCCTTGCCTCGCCAAAATCAGGTGGGCCTTATCTAGTCTCTGTGTAAGACATTTCTTTAATTTAGACTTGAACCTTTACATTTATCTGCAGACACCATGGTGTCTTTAAAGGCAGAAGTCAGGACTGGAAGCTTTTGAGTTCACCGTAGTCCAGCGCTCCCAGACAAGAGCTGCGGCCAAGCCGTCTCCCTCCTGTCCAAATCCCCAGCTGAGGCTGTGCAGAGCACGCAAGCCCCGGTGACATCACTCTTTCATAATGCAGGAGAGGGTCAGATGAGTTCCTGTGTCCAATATTTACTCAGCACTCCAAAGGAATTAACACAAACATTTGCTCGCCGGGGCCCGAGGATTCTCCACACAACTACTGTTTAGAGGAATCATTAGAGAGGGCCATTGGAGGTGAGGGGAGGCACTGTGTAATATTACCCTGGCAATGAATGGTAATGAAGTACTGGATTTAATTTGGTGAGGGGCAGTAAGTGAATATTGCGCCGCGCTGAGAGTGAAAATAGAATCTCGTCAAACCGAGAACTTTTTGCTGCGTGTATTTGATGTGAGACTCTGCAAATTAGCTGGAGGTCTGTTGCTATTGTTTCTGCTGTACTGTCTGTCCTAATATTTGTTGGCAAACAGAGGTGTTGTGCAGCAGGCTCTGTCGGCTCATATTTTATTGAAAGTCTGCGCGGGCTTTTGAAAAGACCTGCGATTTCCCCGGGAACGGGCTCAGCCTGAGAAGCTACGCAAGCTGATCTTTTTACATCTCCCCAGTAAGTAAACAGATCTGTCAGCAGAGGATTCACAAGCGAGTGTGTGCCTCCAAGTACAGACACACACACACACACATACACCGACACACACACGCACACACCGACACACTCTACTGTAAGTGTCATAAGGGAACACAGGAGACCAGGCTGGAGGGTTGAGGCTGGAGCCGGTCTGTGGCGTCTGTCTCTCCCAGACGACAGTGCGGTGCTGTGCGGTGGCACAGTGCAGCAGAGCTGTCAGACAGGCTGCAGATCACGGCTACACTGGGCTGGGGTCAGACGAGCCTGTCACGCCTATTGATGAATCCTCTCCCGTGCCTCCCAGCAACAGGAGTCTCCTGGCATCAGAATGCAGCAGGGGTGAGAACCTTGTCAGGGGCCATCTTGATCTGCCTTAAGCAGAGGAGCCCAGAGCAGGAATGGCACCTCCAAAATTATACAGCAAAATAAACCAAAAAGAAACAATGGTGAGAGGCTGTAGGACTCAGTTACTGAGAGTTATGCAGGCTTGCTTGTGTTAGCACACAGGCATGTGAAAGCCACAAATATTTTCTTGTCTTGTAATAGAATCAGTTCCTGTAGTCAAGTCATAATGAGTCATGTTAACCCACTCTGAGAAGACATGACTACAACTCTACAACATTTGCTGTGAAACGTCTATAAATAAATGATTTTACAGAGGACAATGATTTAATTATGACAGAGTATTTTTGGAGAGTGTAGTGCGGTAAGCCGCCTCTTAGCAACTCTGCTTTGCTGTTTGCAAACAGTTGGCTCCCCGTGACATTTGGAGAAATCAGCTTTTTTTTCCAGCTGCACAGTGTAAACAACTTTTGAGTTGGAATAAGCACATCACACTAATTGGCAATCATTTGGCTTAATCGCTGCTCTGCCAGTATGCTCTGGTACGTACATGGCTTAGCGTAACCTATAGAGCAGTGAATTTGAACAGTCTGCCATGTTGCGGTATGGCTCTCACACTAGCCCTGTGTAGATAGGGCCCTCAGTGGAAGCTAGTGTTAGTGCCATCATAATGAATCACCCAAACAAAAGCTCATTTTATGGCGGGGGATTCCTGTCGCCGCGTTGCTCCCTCTACAACATAATCATCATACCTTTCGCTGTGCTATTGTTACCATGTAACCCTGTGGCTAATGGACAGTAGCAAAGCAAATCTACTGCGGGAGCTAATAGAAAGAACTAACCAAAGGAAAAGTGCAGTAATGATACAAGAGACCATCAGCAGAAGACATCCAATTATGCAGTGGATTGTGGCAGCACACCATCCGTGCTGCACCGTAATATCTGGAACTTGTACAAACATGACCCGAATTTCCTGTCAGGCAGATGACATTTCAAACAACCTCATTTTTTTTGCAACAGCACTCTGGGTAATATCGTATAAGGCCTGCTCTTTATCAAGACTCGGAGCAAACGCTGTTTATTTGTGCCCCTGGGTTCAATATTAAGTCGTGTCTGTGCCATCCAAACCATTCCGTCTAATCAGACGCACACATGCTCTGACCTTCCTCAAGAGATATCACTGCCATGACAACTTTATCATCGTCAGTAGCAGAGTGCCATGCTTGGTCCTGATTGAAAACTGCTCCCTCACTCTCCATTCATTGCAGTTTCCTCCCTCTCTGATTCAGTTCTTCTTAGCTCTTACCATTTTGTAAAGTAACATGATTTTGTAAACATAGAAATGTTTCCTTAACATCTTGTGTTGCCCTTCAGAGAACCGAGGTTATATTCATAAGTTTGTCCAGGGGTTTTCCCTGGGATTTTAAAGTTACTTTTGTGTAGCTAAAATACACAGCTAAAATATTAGTAGATCTCATACCTTCCCATGATACATGAGTCAAAAAACATGGCTTTTTATGAATGAACCTTTTTTTTTTGATCCAGTATATATTGTGCCACAAGGTTTTACAAATATGGTGCCTCGAACAGCCTAATATCACAATTGTCACAACAGCATTCCGGCCACAGCACATCTTTCTCTAATGCTGTGGAGGCTCAGGATTAGGCAAGCTATCCCTGCTCTTGCCACTGCCCCTCAGGCCAGAGAACTTATTTATTTCCAGGATGTGCTCCCATAATGCCATTGCAATGGCTGTTTACTGTTCTGTAGATGTAACCTTGTGTCTCTCTCATTCTTTCTCCCTGTCTCTTCTTGTACTCTTGTTTACTTCCTCACAGTGCAATCTTAGTTCTCCTATTACAACCCCCCTCCAACTTGCTCTGTTGGAAGAACAAGACCTCTCGCCGAAAAAGAAGGAAGGGAAAAAATGTAGAGCCACTGTAGAGTGCTACATTTAAAAAAAAAAAAAAAAACGCTATTTGAAAGAAAAATTACACCGAGGCTGGAGCAGCAGCCATTAGTCTGAGAAATGGGCAATAGCGAGAGTCTTGTGCGTGGCAGATGGAGAAGCAGCAGGTGCCATGGTGTGATGGGACCTCCACTCCCATCATGAGCGTTCCGGAATGATGCCGCCTGACAGGGAGGGGAATTAATGTGTCGGCAAGTATACTTTCTATCCATTAGCAAATCCTTCATTTGCAAACACTCTGACTGTACTCTCGCCTTCTCCTCTAGCACCACAGTGGAGAGGGAGAGAGGGAAGGGAGAGAGAAAGGTCACAAGGCGAACGAGTCCACCTCGAGGGCTTAACCCACCGATGGGACCACAAAGGGACTCTCTCTTTCGCTCTCTCTCTCACTTTCTCTCTCTCTCTCTCTCTCTCACTTTCTCTCTCTCTCACTTTCTCTCTCTGTCTCTCTCTCTCTCTCTCTCTCTCTCTGTGTCTCTGTCTTTTTTGCAGGCTGGAAATTTCATGCATAAGTAATCCTGATGCAGATGTCTGGAATCCATCAGAATGAGCACACTAGCCAGAGCTCACAGGGGGAATTAGCACCGAATGAATAGAATTTTCTTTTCCAAATTACCGAAGACAAACAAACGTGAGGCGTGCGTGGAGCCTGATAACGCACCTTCCCAGCCGCTCCCCTGCCTGGCTCTGTCCTGCTGCTGGGTTCACTGGGGCTCTCTCACCTTGGGAACACATCGGAGGAACCAGCCCATTACAGCCCATTACACCACTGGTCCGGTTCAGGCAGTTTCTCCTTTACGGAAATTAACATGGCCTAGAAGTCCATAACAGGCTCTGTGGTCATTAGTCATTGCAGCTAGAGCTTGAGGATCCTTCTCACATTTCAGTGGTTCTGTTAAGTTTGGGAAAAGTTCAGCCTGCTGTTGCGACTCAAAAGTAAATTTCCACCCATCCATTGTCTGTTTTGGGGGAAAAAAAGAGAAATACTGTGAAAAAGACATTCTCTTGTCAGTAAAAAAAGCTGCCATCTTTTCACACTCAACTCAAACTCTGAAATAGGATGTGAGCACTCGTTCACTCTTTGTGGATGAGCTCTTCTGAGTCAACTCCAATCCTTTAACAGAAGGCAGCCAGAAACTGTCTGCCTCTGCTCCAGACTCATACAGCTTGGCTGCCTCAACACAGTGCCTAGATTAGTGCTTACTCTTCAGTGTCTAATACTAAGGAACCTCTTTGCATGTCATGGCCAACCCTGATTGTGGCCCGCGCATGAGTGGTCTCTCTTCATACTGATAATACTCTCAATTGCATATTTTTCTGTAATATTGAATGCTTCAGCAGATGGGTGGTTTATTTAATACAGCGTATATTTAATGAACTAACGCACTGAGGTGCAGCAGTGCCTTACTGAGGAGGACCCCCTCCATCAGCAGCTGTCTGATTTCTCTGACATGTGAAGCAAGTGCTCATGGCACTCGTGAGAATGCTCAGGGGCTTGCTGTGTTTCAAGGGAGTGATAACACATCAGCTTCAACATTCTTCAGAGCTTCAAAGCTCAGATGTATTTGCATGTAAGCGGTGTGATCTGTACGATGGATGTTGAATTCATAACGTGCTTGATTAGAACCTCCCATCATGCCCTGTATTCCACTGTGGTGTTTTAATCATATTTGGTTTTGCATAAAAGATGCATGGCTAAAGGCCAAGCAGGTAACATCACATGATCTAGTGACGGACCTGTATGAAGTGGATTGTGGAAGCAGAAACCAATAGTAGCTCTGAAAATATCATATATGATGACCGCAATTTAATTTCTATATCTTCATAGCTTTGATGTTCTCATGCCATGCATGACATGAAAATCGCCAATGGAAATCAAACATGAAAATCGCCAACTGTTTAAAATGTGACATGGCACCCAGATGATTTGTATTTATTATCTGTAACTGTATTAACCATGAATTATAATTTCAGTTCATTAGTGTAATCTCCCATTAATGAAATTATGGAGTTAAATTATTCATTTAATGAAATGAGGAGAATGCTAACAGGTTACTTCTGGAGACGGATAACACTCCCATGTTGGACTGGTTGTGCACTTGTCTGCCTATCAGAAAGATAGTATATTCAGAAGCTAATTACGCTGTCCATGAGGGCAGTGTACAGTGACTCCCAAGGGGGAGGGATTTCTAGGCCTCCCATCATTTAAAGATAGCCACCATTTCTGCTCTTTTTTAATTGAACTCTTAAAAAAACTTAATAGCTTCCACCCAAGCATTCAGTCAGTCAGAGATAACAGAGCACATTAACTTTCAGTAATTATTTCACCATTTAAACTCTCAGGGTGAAAAACCCTGTGTCTCCTTTAAAAAGATGCCGAAAGCTGGTGCTGAAGACTGCATTCAAATCAGCCTAATGGACAAAACTGTGCATGAGAAATGAGCTACGTGTATTAATCAATGCTAATTTCACGAGATGATCCGCTGTAATTGACGGTATTGAACAGGACAGGGAGATGTGTAAGTGTAGATTGTCTGGGAGTGATGCACAATATATCTTATGAGAGACTCGTTTCCACTGAGACGACTGGCACAGGTCTTTGTTCTGCCCACGTGTTTGTCTTGAAATCAAATTTCTGCCCATGCAGCCTGTGATGTGATTTCATTGAAATAAATGAATGAAATGTAGGATTCTATGAACTGTAGGTAATCACATGAGGTTGAAAAGATTTTATTGTGAGCAGGGTAAAGTACTTTTGATCTCTGTTGTGTCTTGGGGAAAAAAAACTAAGCCTCTATTGCCTAGTGATTTATTTCTTTAATTTAAATGTCTGTGTGACACTTGGTAGGGAAGTGAGATGAATGGTGTCTAATGCTGTTGTCACTGATCACTTTTACTGCTCTTTAAATAGTTCTCAACAAAACAATCCTGCCACACTGAAAAGATCCCCTGCCATGATATTTCCTTGACAAATAAGCAGGAGTTTATATGTAGAAAATCACAGCTAATTATAGAAAGCTCTTTTATGTTTATGATTCGGTTGTTGAGTTGAAATAACTGATCATGGATTATGGGACAAGGTCTACTCGTAACCTTTCCTGTCTGTAGCCTCAGTGACAGAAAAGGAATATGGGGACGCTTTGTGTGCTGACTGTCTAAGTGTCTCAGATAAGGATTGATTAAGTCTATTGACTTATGGTAAATAATTGAAATCAGGGTTTTTTTTTGTGTGTGTTATTTGTGTGTTGTCAGCAACGTACTGGAGTTGCAAAGGCAGATGTGGCCAAAAGATGATGTCATTCCAGAGGGGGAAGAGAAACAGAGGGACGGAAAGAGGAAGCCTGTGCAGAAGGAGTAGTCTGGGCCTGGAGGGCCTGGAGGGACTGGCTAAAATCAATGCAATGTATACAGCTCTATCTGTTTCCACATGAAATACCACCTGGGAATCACATCAAGCAAGTCTAGGGCTCCGCTGACACTTTCACCCCAACCCCCTCACTTAATCTTTTCCACTGTTCAGGAGAGGAATCTTAGAGGAGTTGCCAGCTTTACTTTTATCACAGTCTTTTGTCTTTGTGATGGCCAAGCCGCTTTTGAATGGTAAACCTTCACGGCCAGCCAGCCGGTGTTGGTGACGAGCTGAAGGGCCTGGGAAGAGCAACCCATCGCCGCACAGATCACTTGTTTGTTCTCGGGTTCACTTCCCCCCTGGGTGGCTTGCACCAGTCTGCATGGGCAAAATGGCCGCCTTGCAAACCCTGCCAGAATCCTCTTACTGCCTGATCTACGGGCCCTGCTTCTGTCTCATGGGATTTTCACATTGATCCCGCTGTTGAATGTGGCCCGCCTCAATTAGCATATTCTCCATATTTCTCTCTCTCTCTCTCTTCAATCTTTGATAGTTTTATGTATTTGCATATTTTGTGTTTATACCCAGTGAGACTGTGGGAGGGAAATAATGCTAATGAAGGTTCCATACTAAATCAGTTTTGTACACTCATTAAGTTTTGTTGAAAAGGTTTACAATGTTTTATATCAGAAATGTGCCAAGTGCAGTGTCAGTTCAACACAGCCCGAGCTTCTCCATGGTTCCCTTGTCTCGAATAGGTGGCAGGCTTGACACACCTGAATTATTATGGCCAAGAATACTGCAGGATTTTCTGAATAAGTGTGCTCAAATCCTCCACTGATTCAGTCTAATTGAGGTGAAAATCCTGTTTCAATGTTACAGAAATTAAATCTGCAGTGATGACAGCTGCATATTCTGTCTGGTGAATTAGCAGGAAAGGGAAAAAATACATGACATCATTTATATAAAAAGAGGTAATTAAAGAATTGAAATGAGCTGATTTGTACACATACATAATGCTGAATAGTTCTCTGAACTTTCCATTGACCCACATATGCAGAAAAGTTGATCACGATCTACAGAGTAGGGTCTCAAAATGGGTGAATATATTTTCCTCTGTAATTTTATGGTCCACTTGATTTGGCAGTTTGGCATGGCAGTTTTCAGGGGGAAAAACATAGACCTTGACAGGCTAGAGCAGAGTAGAAGAAAAGGAAATTCATACCTTTAGACAGACAAACAACAGTGTCTATTGAGTGTGAAGGCAGGGGAGATGTGAACAATGGAACACCTATGGAGTGAAGGCCCAGACAATGAAGAGGACGGAACACATGAATTACTAATTGGCCCTTTCTGAGACAAGGCTGCCTCTCATCCCACTGGACACACACGCACACACACACACGCGCACACACACACACACACACACGCACATACACATACACATACACACACACACACGCACACACACACACACACACACACACACACACACACATACACACACACACATGCACACACACACACACACACACTTACACAAACACACACGCGCAGACACACACACACACACACATGCACACGCACACACACACACACACACACACACACACACACACACACACACTTACACAAACACACACACACACACACACACTCTTACGTCCTTGTCAGGGAGCTGTCAAGTGTGGCATTGGATGACCCCCACCTTTGCGTGCGTTTGCTCTTTCATTAGCGAAATCAATATTCGCACATAATGAGTTCTTTTTGCGTCAAAGTACAGGGAGTGCCTCGGCTGGAGAAAATCAACAGCTAATGTGCTCTCCAGTCGCTCCTGTGTGAAGGCTCAGCAGTTCCACCCCCCGGTGGCCGCCCCCCCCCGCATGCAAATGGGCCGGCTCCTACCTTCAGGACGCCTTTCAGCAGATGTGGCGTGTGTGATTGATACCGTCGCAGTCTCTCCCCAGCGCCACGGCGGAAGTGTCAGGGGAAGGAAACGTGGATCTGGGAACGCACAGCAGACGGGGGAGCAAATGGTGAAGATGATGTGTGGTGTGTGGTTGGGTTGTGTTGGGTGGTGTTGGGTGGGGTTGAGGTGTCGTCTGGCTGGATGGGAAGAGATGGGATGAGGAAGGGGGTCTGCACAGCACACATAATGTGCTCTATAAATCAAAGATATTAGGCAAAGACTTGTATGTGGCATGAAAAATCACGAGGAATAATGTACATCTGCTATCGCTCTCATTTGCTGAGGAACATTAATATGTGTGGTGGGAGGCTCTTTTATTTTCCAAATAAGTTTCTAATTTAGTTTTCAAAACAAGCAAGCACAGGCAGTTAACAGAAATCTATGACAATATTTTTAGATTGAGGAATCGGATTTCCATAGTGTATTCATACATCAACCTGGCAGGTTAAACAAGGGAATTAATAAAAAATTAGCCACTCACCCACCTCCTAGACCCATAAGGTGCAGACCCACCTCTTACAAATCCTTTACAGAGAGAGATCCTGCAACAATCATGCTAAGAAGACCCCTCATTATCCTGCCCTCACTTATTTCAACTGAACCAAATAGAGGCATCATAATGACTCCCCAATGTGTCCTTTCCCACGGCAATCAGGTGGTGCGGAACCAGAGCCATGATATTATCGTCACCTGTGGTATTCAAGACCACTCAGGAATTCAGTTTTCCCAACATAGAAAATTGCACTAGAACATCTCTTCACTAGAAGACATATCTTCAACTCAGAAACTTGGACAAAATTTCCTTGGCCTCAACGAGGCATGTTATTTAATCAATAGTCATAGTTATCAATATGGCAACAAATCCAACAGAGCCTAACAGAGACCTTGACTATGTCAAAAGTTAAAAACCTGTTTAATATGTGAGAAGAAGCAGTGTGTCAAAATCAACAAGAAAAAAAGTTCCTCATAATTATTGATAGCTGTCAGATAGAATCAAAATCTAGAGTCATCATCACCACATTGTTTTGTTTGTACTTGGCTCAGATGCATGGATCTCAGAGCTGGGAAATACTTGAGACTTGAGCAAAGGGTTACACTTTACTTGACAGTATCGACATTAGAGTGACATGACATTATCATGAATGTGTTATAAACAAGTCATAAATGTTTATGACATAACGCTTTTGTTATTAAGTGACATTCAGTTTTTGTCCCTAGGTTAGGGTTAGGATTAGGGTTAGAGGTTAGGGTTCATGTGTTATGACAGTGTCATGTGTTCATGACAGTGTCATCTCACTCTGATGTCGATACTGTCAAGAAAAGTGTTACCGAGCAAAGTTAGTGTGTATCATGTACCATGCCACTGATTCATGTCAGATTCCCTTTTTGGTTAGCTGCCTTTCACCATGCTGGATGTCCCTTTTCCACAGATGTCATTTTGGCTTCTCTTGACTTTTATTTATTTTATACCTTTTACACTGAATAGTGAAGCAGAATGACTGAGCAATATTCACACCTTAAAAACACTGCGTAAAAATTCTTCAAGACACACCTATCCTCTAGCTGCACCCACTACTGCTTATGTAGAATATATGTACAGATATGTAGATAGAAAAATGCTGAATATATTTTGATTCATTTAATTACATAATACATTGAGCTTCTAACAGCATAATGATATTAATACAATCATATTGATGCTATTCAAAATATAGCAAATACAGACACTACTGAAGGAGTGTTCTGAAGTCCAGACACCAGGTTTTGGACCGCATGGACTTTGAGACGCTCTGCAGAGTCTGTATGGTCATATGATCCACCACTCAATACTGTCCATCGCCTGCCAGCCAGCCATCTGCAGGGAGGGGAATCCTCCAATAATGCTTTAAAGCACTTCCCCTGGTGGGTGAGTCACACTGTGCTCGGTAATCAATTCTCATCACCGCGGCTCGGCCGCCTGTCTTGCTGGCCACGGGACTCGGCTCGCGGCACAACCAGGAGAACAGATGGAGCTGCTAGTTGGGATTTATCGTTGCATTACCGACTTTTAGTGGCTCCCCCAGTAACGGGGACGCAATCCGCTCGAGGCACGCACACGCGCACCGCCACCAGGCAGTCTCATGCCATAAGCTAACAAAGCAAGGGATGTCCAAACATTGGCGGGGGCCATGCTGATCTAGGCCTGGCAAGCTTTGGTGTACTTTGGTGACCCCACATACAGTACAGTTGTATGCTGTTATTGTTTTGTTTTTTTTGTTAGATGCAGTTCTTATGTTCAGATAATACACAGGAAACTCACAGAAAGTGATGAATTCAACGTGCTAGTTCTAGCTGTTTCATAATGCCATAATGAAGCAGGTGAACTCAGTGAACTTCTGTAGCCTACATGTATGCAAATAGCAGTAATCTGTGATGATAAAATGAAGAAATATTGATTAAGAAACAGCACATGCATATTTAATACATTCCTCATGCCTCCAGGCTGATGAAATGGAGCAGGCGTACGATGACCCTGAAGGAGTCGCTTTGCTAGTTAACAGAGTGGTTGGCATTGTGCGCCTCTGATAGCTTCTCTTTTCACAAACAAGTCCATTCTTTCTCCCACGGCCGCATGTTAGCATGGGCTCATGCATCTCCATTGTGCTTGGCTAGCGTCTCCGTGGCCAGCAGACCCGTCTCAACTGGAAACGAGGGGCAAGGCGGCGCAGGCTCGCGCTCCTCGCATAATATGCGCATTGACGCCGGAATAATGGGACTCTCAGGCCATTCAGCTGGACTCATGTACCCCGACCTCTCCACTCTGCCTGTTGGCAGCAGACAGGTCTGTTGACCCAGCCTCCACTGATAAATGCCACCCGGTGCCAGTGTGGAGGGGGCATCCCCCCCGTAACCAGCCCCTACCACTCACTCACTCACTCACCTCCCTCCAACCACCACCACGCCAGCTCCCCCCACACCGCCCACCCCTTCTGGACGCAGTCTGGACTCGCTGACAGGCCCACCCGTCAGACTACCTCCCCCGGCCTGGCGTCTCGTCTCCAGAGCGAAACCTGAGGGGAGGGGGGAGGGGGGAGGGGGCGAGGATAAGAGCCTGGCAGCGTGGGGAGCGTCCAGAGGCAGCACTGCTGTGATGACAGGCCAGGCGCAGCGCAATTAGCCCACGCTATCCGTGTGGCGGAGTGAGTGGCCCTGCTGCTGTGTGGGCGCCCCTCTCCCGCTCGTCAGCCTGGACGGTAATTGTGCCATTTTGGCCCAGTACCCCACAGAGCATCTCAGTGTGTGAGGGTGGGAGAGACGGGCACGCTGGTTCAGGGGAAGGTTCAGGCATACAGACATTTAGGCTCTTTTAACTATTTAACAGAGCATTCAACATTTACAGTTTGCCTCTCTTTCAAGTCGAAAGACTTTTGTCAGGAGCGTTATTGGTGGTTAAATAGACAAGAGCAGATCTATTAAAGAGAAGTCAGACAGCCCAAGGAAATTTCTTTTTGCCAGATTATTTCCAGATAAAAATAAAAATTTGACTGCAGTATTTAAGAAATCTCTACAGTACGTAAACAATTCTCAAAAAGCATGGTTGTGCTCTATGGAGCTGACCTCTATTTCAGGGAAATGCTGTTGGGGAGGACTTATTGAAATGATTAGTGGTTTTACTGGATCTCTCTACTTTACATAATGTGAAGGATCTGTGCTGTTACTTACTCCGATTAGAGCACCAGAGATTAGTGAGGGCAGTAGTGTTGTGTGAAAGTGCAGTATGTCAGCAAACACTGTGTGGGTTTCTGTGTACTGACACAACCACCACCATCTTCAGCTCGAGAACAGTTGCAGAACTCAACAGATGAATATTTTAATTTGTTAAATCCCACTCAATTCTGGCACATTCTAATTCTGTTGCTCCTCTTACGCTAGTCTCAAGGAGGCATCGCGAACACCATTTTAAGCCATTCTCCCACCCAAAGAGCCCTCCTGCTGCTCCGAGACTCCCGCAGCATCCACCATCTAGCCGGGCATGGATGGGCGGCTGGATGCAGGAGGGATCCCTGGAGGTGAGCTAATGGATTCCTACCTGCGTGTCTCTGGGATCCTTAGTGCACGGCTCACCAGGTGGGCTCACCGGGGCCGCACGCGCGAGTCCTAATGAATAAGGGATAAGACAGAGATAGATTTGTATGTGAAAATCAAAACCAAACGCGGAGGCTGTCAATTCCACTCACCCAGGGGGACGGCACTGCAAAGCCATCTTTTATTCATTCTAATTAGTGCAGAACTAAATTAACTTCCCTCATCATTTCCACAGTGAGACACACATCAGTAATATGGGCGCCGCGCACCCATCCTCATGGACACTCACACACACACACAAACACACACACACACACACACACACAAGCGCACACACACACACACACATACACACGGACACTCACACACACACACACACACACACACACACACACACAAGCGCGCACACACACACATATACACGGACACTCACACACACACACACACACACACACACAAGCACACACACACACACACATACACACGGACACTCACACACACACACACCTGCACACACACACACACACACACACACACACACACACACACACCCACACACACACACAGACACACAGACACACACACACACAAACACATATATGCTGACAAATTGAGACAAAAGACAAAGCTGAATCGTGGCAACATCTGAGAGAGAGAAAGAAATAGAAGGTTAAAAAAAAGAGGATTAATTAATCCTGAAATATTTGGGTGGTAAAAAAAAATGTCCAGACCATCAAATGCAATTACCCAAGCGGTGTATTAATAGCTTCTAAAATCAAATCAGCCTTTGATTCATCTTGGTGCCATCCATCAGCATGTCCAGGTGGACGACCCCCCTCACAATGGGGGGGGGAGGTGGCGGGCGGGTGATGGGGGGCTTTTAAATGTCAGGCCCGCTCTGTCACACTGAGTGGATGGAAACCTAATGAGTCTGCCAAAGCAGAGGGACAACTGGAATCAATACGGCCCCATCTCTATGCTGTCTGTCTACAGAGCACTCAGGATGCATCTCCAGTCCACAGTCTCAACACCAACAAGCAGCAAGTACTGCAGATGTCCACCCTGTCCATCTGCATGTCCAGCCTGTCCATCTGCATGGGCTTTACAGTACGAGCCTCACACCAGACCTGGGAGGAGCACAGAGACATGTGTGCATGTGGTCAGATTTTCTGGTTGGTTTTATTGCTCGCGGTGCCATTTTGTCTGTGCCTCTGAACGGAGACTGAGAGAAAGAGAGACAAACGAAAGGTCTCGGATCATTAAACACCTCACATTAGAAATGAAACATCAGTTGCCATCAATCTCGCACAGATATGGCCTGCCATCCGGCCAACGTGATATGTGTGGACATTTAGAGGAAGAACGGCGAGCTCTATCAATACTGGTTAGAGCCTTGGAAGGCTGATTAGTGCGTTTAAAAGAACACGAATGTGACTAGTCGGGGTGGAGCTGAGGGCGGATGCAACACCACCCTTTCCCTTTCTCTCGCCAAACAAGATTTCATTATTTCTTTAAGGCCCCCGCCAAGATGAGATTGTTTCACGACGGCCGTAACTCTGCGGAGGGAGCCGTCAGAAACCAGGGCGTTCCTTTTTTTGAAGTGATAAGATTCCCTCCTGCTTAATGTCAAGGCAGCGACAGGGCTAGGTGGGGTAGGGGGGGTGGGCTAGGTAGGGTGGGGTGGGGTGGGGTGAGAACGGCCATAGATCCCCAGACGACTCCAAGCAGCCGTCTGGTGCGCCTGCCTCAATTATGCTCCATCATTTAGGGGCCAGTGCTACGCCCGGGCTGCCATCAGCGGCTGGACGCAGCCCAATAAGCGCCGGGGCTCAGATGGCTTTATCAGCACGGCCGTCTGGGAGGGGGCCCTAATGGATGTGCAGGGACTCTTTAGGGGCTCGCCGCCCCCCTCTAGAAGAACAACACACATCAGTCAGTCATCCAGCAGGGCTTTACTGCCGTCAGGTCCACCTGCGGTCATCCTGTAAAACAGCCTCTCCCTCTACAGCGTGCTCTTAGGCAACGCTGTCACGGTGCGAAAGCAGCGTGTCCTCATTATTCGATCAGTCGGTCAGTCTACGGGTCAGGCCACAGAATGTGTTCTTGAGGTGGATGAGGAATGGAATGTATTTAAGCAGGCCTACTCTGTCGCAGAAGTGGAGGGTGTTTCAGTCATGCTGGATATTAACGCAGTCATTTGTTGAGGAGTCTGAAGTGTCGTGCTTGCTTCAGTGCTTTTCTTGAAAGTGATAAGGAAAATGTTGCTGATTACGCAACTAAAAGTGGGGCCTGGTGAAGGAGCTCATCACCACAGTCCCGTTTCCGATGGAATGCCACTGGGTCCACGAGAATCATCTCGTCCCGTTAGACTCTAATTAACTCTTGGAAATGATGGGCTGTAGGCGTGCAACACTCACCCACTGAAATAAAAAGTGTTTCTCTCAGCAGCCAGAGAGAGAGAGAGAGCAAAAGACACTCTCCTCTCCTCTACAAGACTTGCCTTCCCAAGTGCAACGCTTGCTTTATGTTATTTCCCCCAACTTATTCTGACTGATTTAAATAAAGTGCCTGAAATGACATGAATTATTGATTAAAGTTTGAAATTTAGGAGACAAGCAAATGAATCATCCCCTACAGTGGGCTTGGATGTTATCTATTAATTAACCATGGACTTGTGTTTTGCTTACAGATCACTATGCTAGGAAAATGTGCTTGGCACTCTTTTGCATACTCCTCAGTATCTGACGAACAGCACCTGTGAGAGTATGGAGAGGTGAGTGAAAAACAATCCTTGCATAAACAGCCTAATTAGCTTTTAATATATTTATTAATGCAAAACATTAAATCTGTTTTTCCAAACAAAATATTTGGTGCTCAAGTCAATATTTTCATATTATTTCAACCAAATACTGTGAATATATTTTATTATATTTATATATATACTGTGAAGTATTTTCCCAGTCAGCAGTAGAGTGTACATAATGGTAATAAAAGATGGTAGTCATACATTTTAATCTAAGCTCTGGACAGCTGGTGTTATGGTCAGATGGTCACTGGTAGCTGCTGGTGTGACAACTACAGGTCACCCATTCATACATTTTTATTAGACTGTTAAAATAAAACACAAACAGCATACATATTCATGTATTTGTGTAAGCCATGTTCATATGTTGTGAAAATATACCACAGCAACGCTCCACACAGAATAAAAGCTTTCCGCTAAATAAGAGCTTTGACATCGACTTACAAAACAGCACAGGACTTGATTATGAGGCCATGAAAGAATCTCACTCCAGATGGTCTACGGTGCATTCTCTATGTGCTTGTGTGTGTGTGTATATACATGTGAGTATGTATGTCTGCAGATTATTTGTGTGGTTTTGCATGTGTATGCATGCTGTAAATGTCTCACTGTGCTTTGATGTACAGTATGTGTGGGTATGTCTGTGAATCTTTGTGTGTGTGCCTGCATGTGTGTGATTCTGTGCATCACTACCTGTGTGTATGTCTGTATGCGTGGCCCACCATCTGAGTGTGTGTGTGTGTGTGTGTGTGCACGCTCATGCTCAGTACCAGTGCACTCTGGTGGCCTGTAATCTTCTCCTCTCTCATCATGAGGTGAGTCAGAGGCAGTGGGCAGCTTTTAAGTTCAGAGAACACAAAGGCGCAAGAGACCACAAACTTTCCCTCCTTTGGCTTTTCTTTGGAGCACAGCAGGATGAAAGAGCCCAGTCATTTACTCCAGACGCCACGCTTGCTCAGGAGAGAGTAGAAGGGGACAGTGGCATCCGAAACTCATTGCTGATAAAAGAAAAGAAATGCACACATTCCCCTGTGCATCTTGGAGGAGACGAACCCCTTGTTGCATACGGGAAAGCACCCACACATACATGCACACACACACACACACACACACACACATCCGCACACACACACACACACACACACACACACACACACACACACACACACACACACACACACACACACACAAATGAATAAGATCAGACTTGTCTTCTGACTCAAGGCAAGACACACTTATTATGCGACACCTGGGTGAAATCTCTCACAATTTGTTCGGTGCAATTAATATTTTACTTCAGTGACAGTTCCCCTCCATTTTATTGTAGGGGAATGTTTGCTTATCCTCTTAAGAGCTCTAAGATTCATAACCTTCCCCTGCCTCCCCTTCAAGTAAACGATCCCTTCACATTTCCTCTCCATTTGGGTACTTGGATCTTCAACCATGACCTACTGTGCAGCTTTTAAGGCCCTTTTTGAGAACAAGAGCACCGTTTGTAGTAGTGTGCGTAACAGCACGCTGTAGCAAAGCTTGGCTCCTGCAGCCGTAGCTCATTTGCAGAGATGAAAGTTTTTGTAGTTTGCTCCCCGTTGGGACGAGGACTCCGACTTCAGAAAAGTCTGGTGAAGTGTGGGCTTTGCTGTTCTTGCCTCCTGCTTTCGCCATGAGAGATGAGAAATCCCCATAATGAATTAACAGAGTCGTTTTATAAAGCAATTAACTCACAACAGAAAGTGCACACCATCCATTAGGCTGGGTCCAAGACGGACAGACCTCATTAGACGCCGGCCCTCTAATGAGCGGTGCCTCGCTGCTACCACTCACGCGGCCCCGGTGAGAGACCCCTTCAGCCCCCAGTACGCCTTGTTTCCGCAATTCTCCAGCCAATCAGCGCCTGGGTTTTGGGGGGGCTTATGTCTTCCCGGCCCGCGCCTAAAGCTGGCCAAGCCGCTCTTAGCGCTTAGCGGCTGCACTGGACCAGCTCCCACAAATGGCGGGCGGCAATTCCCAGCGTCCTTCCCTGCTCGAGCAAGAAGCCGACTGCTGGGACTGAGCCGAAGCATGACAAATTAGGGCCGACAAAACACAAATATCCAGAGAAGTTTGTAAATGCTGCTGGACAGTGGCACTGACTGGCTGGCTGTTTAAAGTTTGGACAATGATTTTCTGGCACGAGGGAGGAAACTACAGGGCTCAGTTATTGTGCTCATTTCCATATTGAAGTGAAGTCATTGTTCTCTTTGGGTCTTGATGAGCTGTTCAATATGTAGAGACTCTCATCCAGCAGTAGAGCCCACTCCTACAGTATGTCTTTAGAGAGGATTTCAATGGGAGAAACCAAAGAATCTTTTACTACTACGCAGACCAACAAAAGATTGAACCATTTTCAATCTAAATGCAAGTACTGATTACTTGTTATGAAAACTTCAAACACTGTTAATGTTTGCAAAAGCAGATATATGGTATATTTTTTTAAAAACAAATTTTTGCTGGGCTTTTACATCCATTGGTCCCATGTGCCAAGACATGATTTTGTCTTTGATCTCATAATACTCACAATTCCTCTGATATTTACAGGAAACATGCTTTCCACATGGGTCCCATAAGCAACCCTCCATGATGCATGGCTGAGAAAACATCAGAGGTATTGAATCATCTGACTGAATATTCAAGAGGGATTATTTTATAGGATCTCAAAACAACCCAAAGCACTGGTAAAATAAAAGAAAGTCAAAAATATAAAGCACCTCATTGTATGTGTAAGACACTGACCTAAAAAAAATGCTCTTGTTTCAATATCCTGCTTTTGAAGATATGAGAACAACACCCTTATCTTTAATTGAAGGCTACCTCACAATCACACCTGCAATAGCTTGTGTCAGTAGCTCTTATCTAATCATTGATTGGCTCACAGAAAAACAAAGTTGTAATAAGTTGTAATCTTTTTGAGAAAATGAATCACATTACTGATATAGAAGCTGTTGGAGAAATGATGACGCATACATTCAAGCCTAAATCCTATTTCTCACCATCTAATCCATTGGAGCTGGGTGGGTGGGTTGCTTGTTTTTTAGCTTCACTGTTTGTTGCCCGCATCGGTGTCTTCAATTTATTCAAAGTCTACGACTTAATTTCCCATGGCCATCGATTTCGAGCTTTGCCACAAGGCAATGTAAAAGCCTATTGATTCACACTTTTGCTCCGTGCTTCGCCCCCTTTTTCCCATGAGTCACTCCGAGTGTGTGTGTGTGTGTGTGTGTGTGTGTGTGTGTGTGCGTGGGAGTGTGGGGAGGAATGGGAAAGTACAGCGCGGTGCACTGAAGTCCGTGGTCTACCCCACCTCGAAAAGACTGGGGAATGTAAATGAGCAGCTCCGTCTTTGAGTTCGGCAGCGCTCCAAGCTCCATGAAAATGAAGTCGTCTCCACAGGTTAGCGCACGGTCACAAAAGTTGACGCCAAACTTGGGAAGCGGACTTCTGGATCAGATATGCCCACAAGGGTTTGGCCATCCTAAAGTATTTTTGTTGCATGGGCTCACCAAGCGTGCCTCTCTATATGGTTCATTTTGTGTCTGCTATAGTCTTTGCATCCGCTGACAAAAGCACCTTATTTCCCACTCTTCACAGGTAGAGCCGCCGTCTCTATAATCATTTGATAATGGGATGATTATGTGGGGCTGAAACGCGCTGGAGTGAATTGTTCTCCTTCACTCGTCTGCCCACATGCTGACAAGCGAGCCGCCATCGGAACGCCACACAGGTACGTGTCCGTTTGATGAAGAGTTTATTCGCCACCTCCAGAGCTACATAGATTCTGACCTTCACAGCGGGCTAATTGCCTCTCTGCGCCGTCCGCCGACTTTGATAGGCAGAGTGAAACGCGGGCGGGTATCTCTCCACAATTACAACACTTAACCTTCCCACCCTCTCCACACACAAAGAGCTTCCAGGCGGTGGGCCTCTCTCGTCCGGTTCCTCCACCAGTCTGGTGCGGTGAACAAGCTGAGACATCCGACAGAGTGAGAGCTGTGCACCCTCGGCAACAGAACACTTTTCCACACAGAAAATCACTTTTGTGAGAAAATGGACTCCCCCTCTAATCAGCTGTGGGGCTTCTGAGTTAAAGGGGTCCTGTGTTGGACAAATGAATGCACAGTTTGAAAACCCTCTGTGAGAACCGCTGTATGATGTGTGCATGGTAAAAAGCTGTGATAGATGCAACACAGACTTTTCACAGCAGTGCAGAACTGTTGAAACCACGTCAACTATAATGGTTTGCACTTGCACATTTTGCCTAGAAAACACTATTGAACATTACTGAGTGAGTGATGCCAAAATAGGTCTGTTTATGGCCTAAATGCCCATATTAGGAGTGTTTTCCCTTTGATCATCATAGGTGCCCCACATAATATTCATGGGAGCACCCATTATCAGTTCAATACATCGAGTTGGGAAATGATTTTCATCTGAAGGGCTGCACAAATGTCCCTGCTACGATTTACACCCGGCTACTGTCATTATCGCTGATTCATCGTGTAACATTTGAACCAGTCTCTGAGAAGAAAATCTCAGGGAAGTAAAGCAGTCATTTTTTGTTGTCCTTACTTTTCACTAGAACACATAATTGACCACCCGTCCACTCAGGGAGAATGTTCTGATGTGCGGTTGTTTGAGAGTCTCCGCAGGTGGCGGAGCAATAAACAGCCAGCCAAGTCCCATCAGGCTCAGCGGCCCGAGCACATTACCAAATGAAACAACTTCAATCACACCACAGAGCAATAGCATCCCACTGAACCCTCCTGCTCAACTCAAACAGAATTAAATTAAACATTATTTCATTTCTGTTAACGACTTGTACAAAACAAAATGTCACCATGTTAATTAGGTGCTGTCCTCTTTTTTGAAGGAAGGATGAATGATCAAAGCAGGAAAGCTATTGGAGCGACTGCTGAGGATATGCATCCTCCAAAGTTAAAATATTAAGTCGTACCTCGGGCAGTTGTCTGTTTATGCTTGCACAAAGTGTTCATCCATTAGCAGTCACTCCTGGCACATGGCGTGACTCAATGAGCATGTCAACTTCATTATTTTATTGAGCGTTTGCTCTGGGTGTGTGCTTGGTTGTGCGTGGTTGGGTCGTAGGAGCCCTTCGTTGAGGACGGGTCCACATCAACAAGATGATTGACCTCCAGATGTTTTGGATCATTTTGGTGCTGTCGGAGTACGCCCCTCACGTCTTTGTGCAGTTATAATTTTATGATGTTAATACATCATCACTTCACTGTTGTGGTGATTGTATTTCATACGCTACCAGCAAACATATGCTTCATTTGCATAGTCAATGGCCTCATCAGATGCCTCTAAAATATTAAATATACCCCAATGATACCAAATCTGCATGTCCTGATAGACTGCTAATGGGTTCTATAGACATAAAAACCTGGCAGTTATATTCTACACAGAGCTTATTGTTGTCTTAGTTGTTTATATCCTAACATTCTAAGTTTGTTGTGATGATTAGCTTGGCTACCCATCCAACCTAGCCTCTTTTTGTGTTTTGGACCAGAACCTCCATTTTCTCCCAAGCCCAAAGCACTTTGGGCCTTCTGTGGAACTATTCAGGTAGTCATTTTTAATAATAATGAAACCTGTCTGTGGGGGTTTGGCCAGAACAGCAACTGCAGAATTAAACATCAGTGAAATTGGCCAGCCTCTCCCTGTCTCCCGCTCACGCTGGTTGGTATTCAGCTGAAGGCTTGAGCTGTGTCCCTGAGGTGTCTCTGGCAGACAAAACATTTGGCCTGCCTCTCTTTTCCCTTCTATTCCCTGCCGTTTGTCTGAGTTTAGGGACATATTCTCCAATGTTTTAATTTTTTATGGAAACGATAGAACAATATAATTACCTAACATGATGAATTGTAGCTGTTTTGTTAGATGTAAATACATTTTACACCATAGCAAATAATACTTGATCAGTTATTCTATAATTACATATAGCTTCAGATGTCATAAATACAATGTGGGTGAAATACGGATGTAATGCAGATGACTGTAAAACCTGTTATCCTGTTGAGATCCTGTTTTCAAATTGAATATATGAAATGGTATTGAAATAAATGACTACTTTCACCATGATGTTGTTAGCACAACAGCGGTCCATTCTAACCTCAAAAGCACCATGGATCGATGATATCACTCTGAGGCCAGTCAGTAGATTATGCGAAGCATTTTCCTCTCTGTCTGAAACGAGGTGTGGCCTGTCCATCTGACACCAGCACCCCACAGCACCCCCCTCTCCGCCTTTAGCCATCTCTCTCTCTGGGTTCCGTCGCCAGGAAGGGACTTCGCACACTGAATAATTTAGCAGTCCTTTAATCCCCCGTCTCTCTCAGAGATACCTCTTCCTCCACCGCTGTGGCCACTGCATGTCCACCCCACCCCATTATACATGACCGGGTTCCGCTCCGAGCCACGGAGCCACCGGATTTCCTAAATACCCGCACCAGGATCTGGGTCGCCCAAGTGGTGGCAGCTGGAGGGTTACGATAAGTGTGATGGTGCCAGGATGTGTGGCGAGGATCGGGTAAAAAAAAAACCTGGCACGTGCTAAATCAGGTTCGAAACGTTTGATGAATTAGCGGGGGCGATTTTTACACTTCTGTGTTTCCTCATAAAGCCTTGGAGAGCGATGCTTATCAGCCGTGAGTAAAGAGAGAAATATTTGAGTGTAATTTCCTGCCAGACCTGTGGTGGTTGTGGGGGGTGAAGCTGAAAGCGTTTGAAATTGGGAGGTGCTGAGAGAGTGGCGCGTGTGGCCCGGCCGAACAGCTGGCCGACAGGAAGCCGCTCGGCATGTTGCGTGGCCGGCGCACCTGACCGGCAGGAAATGAAAGCCTCACCTGGGCCAGGACTCACCTGCGCTCAGCCACGCCCAACCCCCCACACACACACACACACACACCCCTCCACTCACACACACTCACATGCACCTCTCTCCCTCCCCCTTCCTCTCTCTGTCTCTCCCCTCCTCCACATCTGACCTCGTGCCAAACGCCTCTGCAGCGCGGGCCACCTGCGGCCGACCCACTGTGAGCTCGACAACAACACAGCCGCTAACGACGGGGCCTGCTGCTCGCGCTCCTTCGCTCAGCAGTTTTCGCTTGGCGGCGGCGGGTGGACAAGTTCATCTCGTCCTTCCATCGCTTTTAAAAAGGGCCTGGGTGCAGAGAGCAGCCCTGGGCTGGCCACTCAGTGTGTGTGTGTGTGTGTGTGTGTGTCCGTTTGTGTGTGTGTGTGTGTGTGTGTGTAGGTGCATGTGTGTGTCTGCGTGCGTATGTGTGTGTGTAGGTGCATTAGTGTCTGTGCGTGCACTGTGTCTGTGTCTATGTGTGTGTGTGTGTGTGTGTGTGTGTGTGTGTGTGTGTGTGTGTGTGTGTGTGCTTTCATGCGTGTGCGATGGGTGTGTGTGTGTGTGTGTGCTTTCCGGCGTGCACACGCACGTCGATAATGTGTGTGTGTGTGTGTGTGTGTGTGTGTGTGCATTTGCGTGTGCGCTCACCAGCTCAAGGGCCCAGGCAGACGTGGCGTCCGGCACTGGAGCGGCGCCATCCTCCCCGCCGTTCGCCTCAAACTGTTGGGCCAGCTGAAGAGAGGCCCGTAGCAGCCTAGCACAGGAGCCTCCCTTTGGACACCATCAGGCCCAGGTTATTCTGGTCACACCGAGAGCAGGGGGCCCACTAAGTGCCAGGTGGTACAGGCAGGACAGTATGTAGTGATTTGAAGCATGGTTGGAAAAAAAAGTTTATCTTTTTGCATTCACATTGATCTCATTTAAACATGTTCGTAAAGGAAAAAATGCAGTAATATATTTGTTACTGTGTTGTATGGATCCATTTTGCTAACAGTTGTAATGTGTATGGAGGTCCACTCTAACGTCCATTTTGCTAAAAGTTGTAATGTGTATGGAGGTCCACTCTAACGTCCATTTTGCTAACAGTTGTAATGTGTATGGAGTTCCACTATAACGCTCCATTAAGCTCATTTTTGGTACCTGGCTTTGTGCAGTGATCGGCTAGTGTTTCACTGCTGTGCAACAGTAGCACCTCCATGTTATGGGCTTCTTTCCAGGCAGTAAGTCACACCCTCCTGAAATCTAGTCTACAGAACTGGATTAATGGTAGATTGAGGATGAGGGGTCGTCCTCAACAAAGCTGTATTGACCGTTAACTTTTTGTGTCCTATTATAAAAACCTGAATTTAATGTCACTAGGACATATTTATTTAAGACTTTGGTTTAAATATGATATGTGTAATACACATTGGTTCAGCCTTGGAAACAAGCTATATGTCTGTATTAACCACACTTCTATTTTTATACATATATTAAAAGAAAAGAATAATCAGTAAAATATGGTATAGAAATGAGAATAATAGTACACCTATTTATATAGCCAAAATGTCACTTTGTTTGATTGACCTTAAGTAATACAGTCCATCTCGACTCAGCAGGAGATAAGGTATCACCCACTGTGGAAAGGCTCCGGGTATTTATGTGTTATCAAAGACTCCTCTCCAAAGCCCCCGCAAGCCGCTGCCTCTTTGACCCATAGACAGACAGAAGAAAGCATTTTTGTGCGCTGCAGACAGAAAGAGCTGCGCGCAGAGAGCCGAGGAGGAGAGAGGAGAGGTCATCTTTGTAGAGAACAAGGGGCCTTCCTGCCAAACCAGAGCACCAGGCAAGGTCATCCCAGGCAGCCTGTCAGGGGGAGAGAGGGCGGAGAGCCGAGAGAAAGACGAGGAGGAGGAGGACGAGGAGGAGGAGGAGGAGGCACTGAAATAGCTCCAATTAAGATCAGTCATCAGATAAAATAAACAATGGTGTGTGGCTCAGATAAGCAAACAGCAGCTGATGTGCCGGCTATGTAATTAATGCATCAGGGCCGGGTGAGCCTGAAGGTTACCATGGTGACAATGTCCGTCAAACCCGGTGATGGTGGTGCGGGGCAACTAGGGTCCGGTGGAAATCTTGTTCAACACTGAGGGCTTGTGATCGATGGGGGAAGTTTGCAGGGAGACGTCTAAATGCTGCTCCCTGAGGCCCACTCTGTCTGTTGCCACTGGATACTAATGCTGTAGCTGCTTCAGGCAAGGACGGCAGGGCAAATCGAAACCCACCTCTTCTTTGCACTGCATTTTCCACCCCTTCTTTCTTTCTCTCTCTCTCTCTTTCTCTCACTCTCTTCTTTTAATGGCAACACCCTCGGAATAAAAAAAACTACATTGATGATGCCAATGTTTAAGCTTGGTTGGTTAAAGTGTTCTTCGGTTATGCATTTAAAGCACCCTTGTTTGAACTAATCTTAAGGTCCAAAGATGCTTCCCTTTTCTTGTATCATGTTGTACTGTGTAATGTACTCTGATTCAGGCTATAAATTATTAACCATAGTGCCTGTGCATTCAAAGTGTTAGCTTAATGGGCAATTATGCCTCATGTTGCTGAAAGCTGCATTGATTAGAGGAGGGTGCGCTCTGGATGGGCTCCCTGTTCGTCACTGCTGGCTAAAGGGACAGTGGGGCCGTATCCCTGGCCTCAACAGTGGCCGTCATTGAGAGGCGGCCCATTATTCCCTGGCCCCTCTACGTGGCTCTTGGCATGCCTCAGCTCTCTGGGTGGGAAGTGCTTTGACCATCTGAGCACCATGGGAATCCATTCTGGGCACTCTCCCTTTGCGCGCTCCCCCAGCCCTGCCCCCCTCCACACGCACGCGCACACACACACACACACACACACACACACACACACACACCCACACCCTGCGTTCACTCAGTGCCGCACCGTGTGTAGAACTTCCTCACCTTGAGAGGTGTTACATTTCACACAGTCCCAGAACACCCTTCTGCTGTGCCGCTCAAAAGTCACTTACACCATTTCCCAGGGATCATCTGCCATCAAGGGGAACCATTCTGTGCCTTTGCACTGGAGTTGTCACAGACATAGACCTTGAACATCAGAGAAAAGGCATCACTCTGCTCCATCTCAATCTGGAGCCGCATCGGGAGTGGGAGGACGTTACCTTCTCTCTACTACTGGCCTCTTGGCACATTGCTCCACATCACTGATGTCACTGATCAGTATCACTGATTTAAAAATCCACATGAGATGTGGTCATCAAACGCTTCCCCCACTGGCACATTGAGACTCGTATAGATTTTCACTTATGAGCAAACCACAGACATTGATTTAGAAGTTTTTGTTAGTGGCGTGAAAAAAAAGTAATTTCAAAATAGGTCATATAAGCAATCAAATCTTGATGCTGTCACCACCAGATTTTTTAATTGCTAAAAGTCCTCATTTTAATAGGATGTGGTTCTATGGATCTATATCTTTAGAATCACTCTAAATATAAGCTATATTAAATGATACATAGTCTGTTCACATAATCTCAATTGACTGTCCTTTCACTGCACTGTACAGTAAAAATGATTAATATGGACATTGATTCTACTGTGCCAGTGACCGAGACTTGACCTCACACCATGACCATCCAAAATTGTGGGCATTCCCTTGCCTGTCTGATGTGGTTTACCGCTACCATTGACCGGGATAAGTCAATCCAATGATCCTCAGTGACAGCGCTAAAATATTTTCCCATTTTGTATGTTTCTTAATTGCTCCGTTGACACATGCATGAGGCAACTGCATACATTTACTTAAGTATGCACTGAGAATGTATAGCTTACTCAGAGTGCATACTTTAGTCTTTGTGACATGAACTGCGATTCCTACATGCAGATGTTGCATTACTAAAGAAGGCTCACTTTAATTGAATTAGCATAGGCTCTCACGGGGCCGGCTCAAGCTAAACATTGTTTTACTGCGGACCACCAACTGCCGCAAATCTGGATTGTATCCACAGGGAGTTCCGAACAACAATCCCAAATGTCAAGCAGCCACATTCCGGCGTGTCCTCAGAAAACAACATGGCACTCTGATTTCCCTCCAGGCCAGGCTTGCAGATGCGCAGGGGGGCAGGGGCCTCTCTCCCTCTTCACTTACACAAACAGCCTGTGAACCTGCCCACTTAAACATTACTCAACTTCCTCTTTGCATCCTCCACTGCCTCCCTCCTCTGCCTGTTTACTCTCTTTGATACACAGTTCTGTATTTCTTCTTAGATTCGGAATGTTATAAGTGAATGTCACTGTCAGAGTGAGATTTTGTTTGCACTCAATATCTCTGCCCTGTTATAGTACTGAGTGTAGTCAACATAGCACATATTTCTGGTATTGACTTTACTTAGTAATGACACTTCTAAAGTTACATATTTCTTTGTGCTCACTATCGACTGCATGCACAAAGAGCCTGGGAAGCTGGTGCACGCTAGAAATTAAGACAAATGAAGGCGCCATAGGTGAAATTAAACATTAGAGTCGATACATTCAGCCATGGCCACATTGCTGCCTGGGGTTGTTGCCTTTCTGCATAAGGCAAAAAATAGAGCCTTATCGGAGCGGGGGGAGGCAAAACAAAGGCTGGACATTTATTGCGAATCTTTCCAAGGCCCCTCGTTACGGCCCCCTTTCAAAGTGCCACACTAGCCCCGCAGTCACCTTCCTCACGTTTCCCCTCCATGTTTTCCCCATTCGCATTATTCCAGTCTATTTCATTCCATCAGCAGCCTCCTTTATGCGCTCATATTATGGCGCGCACAACAGGCACAACCTCGCTCAAGAAAAAAAGAAAAGAAGAAGCTCAGGAGCCTCGGAAGACTTTTATCTCGGAGAGCCCAGCTTGACTGAGACACATTTCTTCTGCACGCTGTTGTGACACAGCCAAGCTGCACTCCCTAATGCCTTTGCCTTCTGCCACTAGTTTTCAGAGTCGACGTGGCCCTAGGAGTCCTGGCGATAACTCCCACGTCCCACACACTTCACACTTGTCTTGATTTGTTTTCAACATGCTTACAAATGTTGCTTTCTGACAGAGGGCTGGAGTGCTTAAGGGATAATGAGCCGTGGATTGCAGGCCATTAAAAAGTAAGCGATTCCATGGGAAGCCACCGAAACTCTGACGTCTCGCTGTCAGTTTGATAAATATACGAGGGACAGATCCCCTCAGATGGAACATCTCTCTCCACTAGGTTGGGGAATCGATGTCTACTGAATTCTGTTTACATGAGGATGGGGAATTGCTTCCAGCACTTTGCTGGACATTGTGTTGGACCCACGGGGCCCAGGGATGCATAATAAAATGATCTCTGAAAGAGAAATGCACAACGGAGAGGGCTTTGACAAGCCCATGCTTTTGACAAGGCAGGATATCGGGAGAAACAGGTTTTTGTTGTCCCTTCCCGCCACTGATCTTGCCCTTGACTCCCCTCAAAAGATGATTTGTTTGGGTCACCTTTGTGAAACTCTGCAGACATTAAAGGCAACTTCCCACCAAGCCTTGTTTTCAAGTCTCGTTATGTGCAGCTCATTTCACACGAATTTGAGGATGGGCTGCTTTGAAAAGGGGCGATTCATGGTCTACTGAATAGCACTTTCTAAAAAGAATATATTAATAGTGTCACCCCATTCTTGCCCTTTTATGTTGCACTAAGGAGGCTGAACAGCTTGAGTTGCATCTTACACACTTCCACTGTTTTTTTTATTATGAAAAACAGTCCATTTTCAATGAGGAAGCATATCAGACACTATAGATGGCTATGACCCCTTGTGTCCCGTGGTGCTGTCATTGATCTCCACAGGGAATGCACTCCAAGAGCACATTATTTTGTCTAACTGAGAGCCCTGGAAGAAGGAGAGGCATGTGAGTCTGACTATAGTCTCAGGCATAGATTTGCAATGGATAGAAATCCCTTTCCAGTTTTGAGTTTTATATTGTTACTAGTGAATGTCCACTTTATTTGTGGATATAATAGTTACAGTATCATCAATAGTTGTGAAATAGTCTGTTAAATATAGTATGCTCCTAGACAAAGCATAATGTAAAGCAAGGGACCCTATGTCCAGAGCAAGAGCAATAATATATGGCAGTGTGATGGGCAGCATGCAGCATGTGAAACTCTCTGAGATTGAAAGGGTCAGAGCAAGTAATGTAATGGACTCTGTCTGGCCCGACCTAAATAGTAGCACCCTGCTTTTGTTTCCGTAGCTGTAACTAGAATGCCAGTATGCTACACTCTCATAAGAGAGCATAATGTTTAGTGGCAAACTCTGAGGTCACCAATGTTTGCAACCATCAACAGCAGCCAACCGCTGACCACCTGTCAATCTATCCCGAAATGCATACTCAGTTTATTGAAGGAAACAAATAACAGACTCAAAAAGTACCAAACTAAATTGCTGCCATGAATGATTGTTATTCAATGTCTCTGTCCAAAATCTATCCGCACAGGATGAAAGTCCAGGACCAATTGCATTCAGCAGCGGCCTGCTGCTTAGTATACAGACAGTGTCATGCTATTATAAAAGCAGAGTGTGCCCTCTGACTCCCTGCTCTTGTGTAATCAGAGCCCATCAGTCACTGTCCTGGAAGTAGTTTAAAAAAAGTCGTCAAAACAGGGAAAAGCAAACAAATTGATGTTTTGGGGCATACGCTGATTAAAAGTCCATGGCTGCTGCCCAATATCAGCTATAGAGAATGTACCTGTACCTAAGTATGCTTTCATATCAGACTTTTGGTGTGGGGACTGCTGGCTATCTTGCTGCCTCTCAGCCTGGAATTTTGTCTTGTCATTTGATTTGGACTTTGTGTCATGTCTATGTAGTGTTTTGTCCTGGTTTGTCTTGATGTAATAAATCCCACTGGTTGGGGACATTTTAAAAGGTGTTATTGTTATTTATTAGGATTTGGGGTCAGTGGTGGGTTTTTGTTCACCCCTGAAAGGGCCACGTAAAGGTGGGGTGTAACAGACTTCATCTGTGTATGTGCCACCTGTCTGTGCTGTCTAATAAAGGTGTGCCATTTGTTATTTTTTAATCATTTTGTGGCTGCTCACCCTTAATAAACCTAGGGACTTGAGCGTCTGGAAAAATATTTATAGCATTTCATTACCCTGAATTGGCAGTGATAATTGTTCTACCATGAGGGAAAAAAATGATTATTTCCCAATTAGATTTGTATGGGCACTAAGGCATTATGATGGGTTTCATTCAAACGTGCACATTTTAGGTAATACTGCCGACTGTACACACCATGTGTAGTATGGGTGGCTGCATTGAATTAATTATTGATTGCTAAAAGTTAAAGCCCACAGAGTCAACACTGTTTATCGGCACTTATTAAATACCATAAAATCTCTCCACATTCCCTGTGGCTTAGCGGCCAAGCTTTGAGATATAGGCCTACTCATACTGTTAGCTTACACATACCTGGCTCTTACAGCATATTGATATGCTGTAACAAATATTTAGAGATTTTCCATTGGGAACCAAGAAGTGACTGGATAGATGCTGCTCCAGAGAATTCCAGTTTGGTATAGCTGTTGGATTTTCTGCATCATGGAGTCAGATGTGTATACAGCATATATCTGAAGAGCAATCATGTAAGACTGCCATATGGCACAATCAGCATATATAGTGTGTTTGAAAGTGTGATGGCCACAGCCACACATAGTAACACAAGCCCTCACTTTACAAATGCACATTATTAGTTTCTTTTGGTACATCATGAATTTGCTGCACATTTTATTGTTTGCAGTCACATGTGCTATTCTATTTAAATAACTCAATCAACATTTTGTTTCATTTATTTACTTTATTAGTTTTTGTACTTTAGCCTTACATTGTTTTAGATGGGTGCACACATTTTAACACTGTAAGGTTATAGAAGTTGTTTGTTACTAATCATGTGTTTCTTTGTCTTGAGTTACCTGGGCTGAGCGTTGGGGACGTTCCCTTCCTGGTTGGGCAAAGGTGTGGCTGAGGGCTGAGAGGACCTAAGTCTGGGTGCCGACCTATTAGACCGTACCACGTCTGCCATGTGCCCGAGGGGGGAATTTGGCCTTAGTTACTTTGCTCTGTGTTATGATTTAAGTCTATGTATTTAGTGTATCCCCTGTTTGTGTCCTTTGGTTTGGCCAAGCCGATATATATGTTCCCTTTTGTTTCCTTGTGTCAGGTCAGTTTTTTGTTCAGTCTATGTCACGTCAGTTGTGTCTTTAGTGTCATTATACTTTTGGTTGATCTCTTTTATAGGCCTAATTATCAGTTTGTAGACTTTGTCAGTTTTGATCATTTTTTGGGTAATAAAAACCTTCCATTTTGAACCAAACCCCCTTGTGTCCTCATGCCTCACTGATCTGTCCCTTACAGAAAGCAATACATCACAGGCTGACACTAGAACAGTATTGGAGTGGAAAATATTAAAGTTGAATGGTAATTTCCTTATATAGTGGGCAAGTTGTAGGAATGTGTCCAGCTGTACTTTTGTCATCCCTGACCACTTAGTACGGAGCCCCCTAAGGGTCATGGTGGTGATTTTTTTTGTGATCCTTTTACATTCACTCGCAATAAGTCTGCTTTCCCTCGCAATGGTTTTGCATTCAACCACAATAGTTTTGCATTCCGTAATGGAAGTAAAAAGCCAAACAAATCTAGGACAGGGACAATGAATGTATTCTACAATGAACAGGTTAGGAATGGTAATTTCTATTGAATGTAACAGAGTTCTAATGTAACTTGCCTTGCATAATATGAAATGTTCTGTATATGGCTAGGTGAAGTTTGATTTGCAAAATTAGGTTTGATTGCATGGTTAAAATGAGCAAACTCCTTTATCATCATTTAATTTATGAGAATAAAAATATGCTCATCATGGGATCCTCAGAGTGATAGCCTTGTTTCAATTATGCTCACTCTTAAATATGTTTACTAAATTATGATCTAGATTTTGTTGCACTTTGTGGGCTGTCAGATGAGTAGAATCATCAAAGACTAAGCTACAGAGAAAGCAAAAAACTGCCAGCCCACTCCTGGTTTAATTTAGGACTGTGGGCTCTGAGTAGAAGCCCTCGACTGCGGTCACAATATTCCCCTATTATGTGAATTACTATTGTGCCATTTCTCTACTCTGCCCACCACATCACAGGGGTAAAGAGCACTTCTCACGGTTGGCATAAAAGACCACTGCCACGAGTGAAAGGTCCTAGTGACGGCCAAGCCCTGCAGCCATCCTGACTAAATCAGGCAAGGAAGGAGAGTATGCTGGAGCCTTTCCCAAACACAAAGGGCTCTGTCTGGGGGGCTTGAGGGACATTTTTACTCTCCTAAATCCCCCTTTTCACTGTAAGATCAGACATTTCGGCTGTTTTTCCCTTAGTATTTTCAATTTGTGAAATTTCATCAGTCTGCAAGCCTGGAGAATGGACAGAGGAAGAGGGAGGAGCATTATCAAAGAAAGAGGGGAGGAAATGGAGTGGTTAAGACAGTGGAGAAGGAAGACCTATTTTCATGGCCTTTCAGCAGCCTCGAATGCTTTTGTAAGGACGGCTCAGATAAAGAGGCCGCATACTCCAAGTCTGAAAAGACATCCATGAAACGGCGTCTAAATAATTCCCGCAGTGCGTTTCTGCGTTTCACGAGCAAACACAAATGAACACTTTTCTGAATCTACACCAATGACAGAATACTTATTAATGCTCTAATCCTGAGATTAGTCAAAAGCAGCTTTCAGCATTAGGCTCCCCCTCTCCCTAATCAGCTTCAGCATAGTCAAAAAAGATGGTTTAAAACAGCTTTGCCTCAGCCTAGTCAATAACACAAACACATTGTTGAGAGGCACTGTATTGAAATGAGATGGCTTTTATCACTGATAAGAGAGAGAGAGATCTGTCCGGCATATGGCGTCGTCCTGTTCTGATGCTCGGTGTTTGTTTTAGCTGTTTATTATCATATAAAGCTGATCTGCTTTCTGTGTGCTGCCTCAGAGTGAGTTATTACTGACAAGCAAATGGCTTTTGTAGTGGCGCTGCAGTGTGTGTTGTTTAAGTGAACATTATTATATTCTTACATCCTCATCATTGCCCTCCAGAGAGGAGGAGAGAGAGAAAGGAGGGAGGAAAGACTGTGTGTGTGTGTGCATGTGTGCATGTGTGTGTGTGTGTGTGTGTGTGTGTGTGTGTGTGTGTGTGTGTGTGTGTGTGTGAGAGAGAGAGAGAGAGAGAAGGGGACATAAGGGCGCAGCAATGAAAATAGAATTTGACATTTTCATAAAAACAATGAAGGATTACAACCTCTGCTTAATTAGCCATGCTGGAGGTAAGCACCTCATCTGCCCCAGAGCCCTGAGCTGAAGTCTCTCTACAGCTCTGATCTGCCCTGCATGAGCCTGGCCCAGTTCTGGAGCTCTGCTCTGGGGGTTTCTGCCCTGAGACTCTAGGTTGGGGGATTGTGTCAGTGTGTCATGTTTGTTGATTTTTACTTCATTCACGTTTCCTGGTTGAAGTGTTTAAATGCACTCACTCATATTTTGTTTGTCATGAAATTTCCCTCCAGGAGCTCATGCAAGTTCTGTAGTGGGCGCATCTCGCGGCAAAGCCGCAGCGGTGAATAATTCAGCGGCGGGGAGCCTTGTCATGTCTAAAATGTGCAGCTTTTGTCTGCTCGCCTTTTGTTCCGGGCACGGCTGAATGAAGTCGAACTGTTTCCCCCACGTCTTTCTTCTCCCTTTTCTCCCTCATTTTCGTTGGCGTTTGCTATGTGCTGAACACTGGCACCCCACCAGTCAAAGGGGGCTGGCTCCCCAGGGCCTGCAGATGGCTCGGCGCGAGTGCCAGCTTCCTCCCCGGCGCACTCCAACCCGGAGTCAAGGGCTGGCGTCCTGCAGGTGCCCTGTGCCAGGTATGCCACCAGAGCCTGCCGTTCCAAGATGGTGCCCGTCTCTCGTCTCTCCGAGGTCCAGTTGCCGGCCGTCTGGCAGCGGAAAACACAGCTGAACCCGAGCAGCCCGCCTGCTGTTTGCACCTTAGAAGTCTGCATATGGTATTTGCATCATTCACAATTGATTTGGTGGATTTGGTTGGCTGATCTCGTTTCTCCTGGAAGAGGGGACAAATGTGATTCTCTGTGCCCAGGGCCGGTTCTCCCTATATGCACACTACGCAAGTTGCGTAGGGCCCCGCAAGTTAATGAAGGCCCCCTCTCCTGTCTCCCCTTGAGTCAAGCTGAAAGAGATGTACACAGTTATAGCGACAGTGCATCATACAGTAGGAAGATGAAACCGAATTAGCATTCAGGGCATGAAAAACGAAAGAAACTTCATGAGAATGAACAGCGGGAACAGCAGTCGGGTAAATTTGTGTTCGTTCCATGGTTTGATGTCTAAACGCATCTCTCAAGTGCGTGTTGGTGCCCTAGCTTAGGCCTACCTAACAGGGAAGTGAATCCGCTGATCTGTCTGCGGCTTGCTTGCCAGCCTTTTCAGGTACTTTGCAAAGTTAATGCTGTAAATGCGCTCATGATAACATGCAGCTCGGGATGAAACTAGCAGTTTTTCAGCAGAAACATGCGAAAACCCGTCGAAACAAATCAGTGATTTTACTCTTCCCATACATTTTAAAAGTAAATGTTTACAATATTTCAGTCAAGCTTTATTTGGTTTAGATAGCCTACAACTGAACGTCGGCTATGCAAAATGGAAAGTAGCCTAATTAACTTTGATTCGCTGTGCTGCATGGGCAATATACATATCGTAAATTAGGTCTATATGAAGTATTACAATTATTGTTTAAAATAGTCCACGTTTGAGAAAATATTGAAGGGAATCAGGACAGCCAGTTCAGTAGCTATGTCTTTGGCAAGTAGCCTACTACAGACACACAGGTGAAGAACAGTCAGTCTCAGCCATAAGCACAGCCAGACCCTTACAAAAAAGTTTTGGAGGAACAGGAGGAAAGTACAGTTTTGGAGGAAATTATTATGACGCCCAAGTACTTGCGGGCGGTCATATAGGTTTATCAGATTTTTTTTTTTTTTTCATGTCCAAATTTCCGTCAAAAAGGATTTCGGGACACTGTAAGACCGGGGTACACGAAACTTGTTGGGCATGTAACCCCACATGGATAGCATGGAACCTCCTTTTTTCGTTTGGACTGGACCCCCCGAAAGGAGGGCTCACTGCTCACGAGCGCCGCTGTTGATGCAGGCAGCTCACTGCGCTGGGATTAGTGTGTGCTTCACCTCACTGTGTGTGTGCTGTGTGTGTTTCAGTAATTCACGGATTGGGATAAATGCAGAGACCAAATTTTCCTCACGGGATCAAAAGAGTATATATACTTATACTATACACCAACTGGCCTGTAGGTGGCCGGAGACAGTTTTCTGTGAATATCTCGAGAACCGTAGGGCCTTGGAGGTCCACCTTTTTTTTGTATGTTGGTCTTAAGGGGGCATGTCATCCCATTACCACTTATTTCATGTATAGAGCCACCTAGTTAAAAATTAAAAAGCAAAACATTAGGTGTTTTCATCACAATATCTCTGGCTGACATGGTCAAAACTGCATGAAATTGAAAGTGTAGGATCATTATGACACCCTCCGAATGCATGCAATTCGTTCATGGGGGGCCTTTATGTGTACATTTAGTGACCGTACACCAACAAGGATTCCCAGGACACTGAAAGACCGGGGTACACGAAACTTGGTGGGCATGTAACCCCACATGGATAGCATGGAACCATCGCTTTTCGTTTTGATCTGTAGCCCCCGGCTGGACTGGACCCCCGAAAGGAGGGTAGGGCAGACACAGTTTTCTGTGAATATCTTGAGAACCGTAGGGCCTAGGATGACCAATTTTTTGCGTATGTTTGCCTCCAGGGGTCATGTAAACCCATTCCATATGCACACATGTGCATAAACAGATACACACGCACACACATACATTCACAGTAATCCTACGTATGACACATACTCACACAGTAGACATATATACAGTACGCATGCATGCACATGCACACACACAGGCACATAAACAGGCAAACACACAAGCACATGCACATGCACACACACGCACACACACACACACACACACACACACACACACACACACACACATAAAAATAAACATGTACACGCACACGCACACATGCACACAATTCAAGAATTTCTCAGAAATATGAACAGGCAAGATGGGGGTGGGGTTGTATAAAATGAATTTTACATGTGAAATCTATGAACTAATCATGTTTTGGTACTTGTTGTCTAGCAGATACCAGTGAGAATTGAGTGTGCACAATGCAATTTAGTGATAGAATCAAATATGCCTTTCAGCGAGATTTATTTTTGTGGAAAAAATGTGCTGGACTGGGCGGCGGTCATATTTTGTACCGCTCTGCGGTACATCTAGTTTAGCCTACAATTATTGTTGCAGGGAATGCAATATTTTGGACACTTAAAAAATATATAACTAAACTGTACTTTGAAAAAACTGCAGTTATTTTTTGTAAGTAGATATGTACAACAAGCATCAAAAGCAAACAGCCCATACCCTAAAACTGGGCATTTATAGCTGTGAAGGTCCTTTATGGGGAAAAACACTATATTTGGTAACTTCCATAGACATCCAAAATGGGGTGGGATGATTGTATTGGGAGCACTGAGGTGTCAGATAATATATATAAAAAATGGTTACATTTTGTCCCTCAGAGTTCAGGTGGGAGGGCCCCTTAGCAGGATTTTGCCTAGGGCCCCATGGAGGTCTGAACCGGCACTGTCTGTGCCCAATTTAATGTTGGATGTATGTCATATTTCAGGAGTGATATTCCATCAAACTTTCATGGTTTTGGATGAAATCCCATTGAATCTATTGCTTTCGGGTCAGTCACTGAACAATGCATGTCCATGGTAAAACATTATACTGTATATGAATGTTGGAAAATTAGTTAATATATCATCTCTGGGAATTAAGGGCATGAATGCATCAGAACAGACATTCTCAGACCTCTCATTGTCATAACTCCCCGCCAACATGAATACCCAAAATATCTCTATAACCAACTGGGGGTGATATTTCTGTAGATTAGGGAATAGCTGGCTGAAATGCCGGGGGTCATCTTAACACTAAGGACACAGCTCCTAGCTCACTCAGTATGATCTCACCTCTGTGCCCTGGTGTTTGTCAGAGGCCCTCTTTGCTGCCTGCACTGAAACACTGGCTTGATGTTTGCACTAGTTGACGCATTTTGGAGTTCTCCTTTTCTTCCCTTCCCTCACTTTTCTTTTTTTCTCGCTGACTGAGCTCGCGCATGAAGAACGGGCCCCACCAGGAAGCCAAAGACTAATCCGTTTATCTCCCGCGAAACAGCAGCCGCATCCTCACACGGCACCGTAGTCAGCAACACTGCGAGCACCTTCGCCTCTGCTTCACTCTGGAAGCAGGTGACTGTCAGGTGTTGTCGGCGTCACCACAAAACACAGGGCAAACTAGGAGAAGTAGGGCAAAAAAAAGAGAGAGAGAGAGAGAGAGACCAACCCAGCTGCCTAGCCAGGCAGTACTTATTCCAGGGCTTTTAATGCCAGCACCCATAAAAAATGCATCATCTGTATAGATGGAGGCAACTTAAGGTGGGCCGCATATGAGCAGTATTCAGGCTTCATTCATGCCTCCCTGGCTTTTCTTTCTGTTTTTAATGGACAAGCTGCTATCCTGGATGAGGGCTGCTGTTTGCGTCCACACATACGCACGGAGTAAAGAAATCAATAATACAAACGTGAAAACCACTGTGGGGTTAGTCACTTAATATCCACAATCCATCTACAATCCACATATTCCTACCCAGTCAGCAGATCTGGAGAAATCATCTGTGAAAAAAGCTCTTCACTCTCATGTGTGCCCTACCCATAGCTGCCCGTAGGATATCTGCCTTGTTTTGCTTTTTCCGTTGTTTGCGCCCTGCTTTATTTTGGTTTCCAAAACAAGACATGTCCCTTCAAAGTGGTGCTTCCTTCCTTGAAGGCAAAAATCTTTAATCTGACACATTTTTTTCTGTGGGTTTGTTGCAAGTTCCTCAAAGCATTTTCAAAGACATTTTTCTCTTTTATGTCTTTGTTTCCTATTAGAATTGTTTGTAATGGGTATTTCCTGAGGTCATTAAGCTTGTTAATATTTTCTGTCTTTTCATAAAAGACATGATCTTAATGAATGAACGAGTCATGGAATGGGACGCCTCATGCATTGCATAAGCACAAGGTATTCAGACAGACTATTGTCATGATACTGTAATTCTTCCAAGGATCTTAATCACATCACAGACTACAGACTTTAAGGTGGCTATGATTGGTCAGTTTTAAGACAGAGTTGTGCATTTTGGGTTGGTCAGACTAGGATATGCTTTCTGATTGGCTGTCTCTCCATGGCAATCGGCAGTGGGGGTCACGTGTGGCCGGGGCTGCATGTCGGTGGCGCGTGAGCGTCCCCCTTGCCAGCTCCTATTGGCAAGGGACGGGCAGGAAATGAGAAAGCGTTCCACCTGTCCGTCTCCTGCGTGGCTGGCGCAGTTGCGCGGCTCGGCTCATGACTTCTCAATCAGGCCACCGCGCGTGGCTCCTCTCCCCTCTTCTCCTCTCCTCTTCTCTCTCTCTCCCCCACTGTTTCTCTCTTTTCTTCTCTCCTCTCTCTCTCCTCTCCTTCATCGGTGGAAGATTTTGCAGCTCATTTCAGTAATGTCAAAATAATCAAATCACAGCGCCTACCACGCTCCATCTCTGGGCTGTGTGGGGTTGTGTGTGTGTGTGTGTGTGTGTGCGTGTGTGCGTGTGGTGTGTGGGGGAAGAAGTCCACCCCACCCCTCTCTGCCTGTCCAGGCGCTGGCAGGAGCCCCGGCAGCTGCACAGAGACAAGGCGCCTCTCCTTGTTTTCTTTCATCCCTCCGGTCTCTCCCACCGCCCCCACCTTTTGTTTCGCATCCTCTTCCTCCACCTCTCCTTGAGTGGCGGGTCAGGAGGGGGTTTGGGAGGAGGTATCTGCTGCTTTAACATATCCTGACACGTAGCTCAGATCACAGCCTTTGTTGTGATGAATTGTGCCACGCCATCCAGCTGACCTTAGCAAGAGCTTCAAGGTCCTGATGAGGTGTGTGTGTGTGTGTATGTGTGTATATGTGTGTGTGTGTGTATGTGTGTGCGTGTATGTGTGTGCGTGTATGTGTGTGCATGTGTGTGTGTGTGTGTATGTACATGTATGTGTGTGTGTGTGTGTGTGTGTGTGTGTGTGTGTGTGTGTGTGAGCCGTGTCTGATCTCAGAGAGGTGTGTAAGTTAACACAGCATCTCCTGGGCTTGCGGTGTGGGATACTGCAGCCGTGGCATTTACAGACATGTTTCTGTTTTCTCTCTCTCCGTCTCTCTCTCTCTCTCTCTCTCTCTCTCTCTCTCTCTCTCCCTTTCCCTCTGTTCTTGGGCTTGTGTGTGAAATGGTATTACAGTGCTGATCAGTGAACCATGCTGGACATCAAGGCCACTCTTCCTCTCCGCTGTCCCTGCAGAATGGACAGGACGCTGTCACCTGCACAAACGAGGCAGCCAGAGACACTGGACCAACAGCTCTGAACCACCTGACCATCTTCAGGTTCGGGTTGACAAGGCAGAGCTGTGAACGTGACCAGTGAATGCCACGAGTCCTTGTCATCAGGATACTGACAGGATGCATAAAATGGCTTCCCTTGGAGAGCCCAGTGTAACTAAACTAATTGTTTTTCTATGAGGGCTGACAGTGCAAATAAACACTGGGGAAGATAGAAAGACTCATTACGGCCTCAAGCCTCACTGTTCTCTAAGCATGTCTTATGAACTTTCGGAGGGAATCTCATTTTTGCCGCGTCTGTATCCTCTTTGCCAGAATCATTTGTTTAGCTTTCATCACGCTCCCCTTCCCTTTTTCCCCCTCCTCATCATCTGTCTTTGTGTATGGCAGTCTTGACAGGCTGCAGAAGCAGGCCAGCCAACAGCAGACGCACACGCTGTGATCGCAATGCTCTGTGTGTGTGTGTGTGTGTGTTTTCTACTAAAACTCATTGAACTGTCTGACAGCACCTGAAAGGCCATTGGAAATCTGTGTATTTATGTCTGTGTGTGTGTGTGTGTGTGTGTGTGTGTGTGCGTACTGTATGTGTGTGTGCACATGTGTGTGTGTGGTGTGTGCATGTGTACCTTTGTTGCTATGTGTTTTGCTCATACATTCAAATCACATTTTACACAGGGATTACAGCGCGAGACAATGCATCCATCTGAAGCGTGGCTATTTCCTTAGCTGTCAGAGTGTTTACCTCCGCCCTTATCTCCTGCTTGCGGTGCGGTGCGGGCCACAGTGAGCCCTCGTGTGTGTGTGTGTGTGTGTGTGTGTGTGTGTGTATGTGTGTGTGTGTGTGTGTGCGTGTGTGTGTGTGTGTGTGTGTGTGTGTTTGCATGCGTGTGCATGTGTGTGTGTGCGTGTGTGTGCATGCGTGTGCATGCGTGTGCATGTGTGTGTGTGCGTGTGTGTATGTGCATGTGTGTGTATGCGTGTGTGTGTGGCTGCTCCAGCCCCACATGTTTACAGTAGCCCGGAGAGGCGCTGAGCTGCGGCGTGGTGCGGCGCCCTTGCGCTGGGTGGGAGATAGGAGAAGGATTGTTTTTGTGAGGGCTCAGCTCAGTAGGGAGGGAGGGAGAAAGAACACTTCTGACAGTGTCTGTTCACCTTGTGTTGTTTTATTTGTGCTTAGTGGGCCCCCTGCAACCACATGAAAAGCAAACACACAAACACACACACACACACACACACACACACAAAGGAGCGGCTGGCGTGTGAAGTTGGAGGGACCAGGGGGGCTTCTCTTCATTCTTCGTCTCCTCCATTTGTTATTCCCCCACCACACCTCTTAATTCCACTTCTTAGCGGTCGTGCCTCGCAAAACATGAAAATTAGACCCCTCCGCAGATGGCTAATAACAGAATTAGTGTCACAGTAACTGAGCACCGCGTCCCAGTTATTGGCCATTCAGAATGTAATAAAGGATTTTCAAATCCTTAACAAGGAAGTTGCTGGGGCCAGTGCAACTGTACTGCGGGGGTATTAGTTAGTGTGTATGGTCTGGGGGCGGTTGGTGAGCGAGGAGGCACACTGAGGCTATCTCCATCAGGGAAATGAGCACAGGAGCAGATGTGGTGAGGAACAATGGACAGGGCCTTTGCCAGGCCGCCGGAACAAAACTGGGCTAGCCGCCTGTCTGCAGGCACTCAGCGCATAGATCAGCGCAGTAAATGGTGCTAATATGTTTCCTTCCTTCATGCAGTCGCACGGCGCCACAGCCATTAAGCACATATGGCAAGATATTACTGTAGAAGTAAATAAATGATGAGGCTCAAAGCGAGTCATTTCCACATGTTGTTATGTTCGTTGTGTATAATGATGCATTATGTATCGGGCATGGAACAACCCAACAACTACATGAAGGGCATTGGCTCTGCGTATATAGCTAAAGCACCATCAAGGAATGATGGTTAATGAACACAATTAGGTTGTCTGCGACTTCTCATTTGTCTTGCACTGAAACTCAGCTGCTGACAGATACCACAGCCTGGCTGACCAAGCTGACCATGAGTCCCCCAGCATCCCGTGTGTGGCTCTGCAAGGCTGGGCCTTTTCAGCCTCTTTTCAACACATTCCAGGATGGTCAATGTAATCCCATTGTTCCTGATATGTCGCGTGAGGATGTTATCTCCTCGTGGACGGCGGCCCAGCCACCCTGACAAGGCCGATAGAGAATAATTTGGGCGAGCTGAAGCAGAGGCTAATCCAGCGTGACCCTTATCTCTTCACACTCGCTCATATCTGCCTCCCTCCATGTCTGCCAATACCAATGTGTCAGTGCTGTGGCCAAAGGTGAGGAGAAAGATGCCGAGGGATTCTGTCGGAGGCGTCGACTTTATCCAGCTGCTGCCAATCTGAAACCATTTTGGTAAGTTGTTACTAACAGACATAAATTAGCCTACATTTACATATCTTCAATTTCCTTACAATAGATTAGACACTTTGGGCTACCAGAAATATTGAGAAACTTGAGTGTTGACATATCTGCGATTTCCTTAGAATAGATTCAAGTTCTGGATTACAAAGAAATTGTGAAACTCCTCCCTCAGCTCCTTGGCATTGTTTTTTCCCTTTCTTCCACGGAGGCCTTGTGTGAGATTGCGTTGCCTCTGCTCTGGGCGCAAGCCAGGCTGCTGCTGCTGCTGGAGATTGAACTGAGATAAGAGGGGGCGATGCCCGACATGCTGTCCCACGGTGTCATTAGATTTCCAGTCATGGAGCCCGCGTGGGTCCGCTGGCTAGCGCGGCAGGCCGACTGGCATGCTGCTGCAAATTTTGTGCTGGGGCGCACAGCGAAGCCCGCATGGCAAACACCCGGCAGAAAGTATCTTGTATAAACAGGCATGGGATGGAAATGTAGAGCAGTAAAGCTCCACAAGATGATTCAACAAATAAATCCCCCTCCCCCCCCCTTTCTTTCTCCCTCTATCTCTCTTCTTCACTCTCTCCTTTTCTTGCTCTTTTTTCCTCACCCTGGGTTTCCATCACCCTTACTTTCAAAGGGAATACAGTCCCTGTGGTGAGACGCACAGGCAAACTAGGCTGTCAAAAATAGCAGCTTCTGCCCGTCACCCTCTCCTCCTCAGTTCACAAGCGTGCGGCTTTTTAAACCCAGCCTGCCTGAGCTATTCTGGCTCTCATATGCATACACACACACACACACACACACACACACACACACACACACACACACACACACACATAGGCCATACACACAAACACACTCACAGACTCACATACGCTGTTTGTATGCTCTCCACATGGTGCTCATTGTATGGAGCTTTCAACTGGGTGATTCACGCAGCCTAGGAAAAATGAGCTTCATTCAAAGCCACGGTGGTTGCTTAGCTGACAGATTAGAGCCGGCACGGCATGCACACGTAAAGCGGAAGCGCAGCCACCTGATTCCCAACGAGGCGAGGTGCTAATGTACCGCGCGGCTGAACCCGTTAGCATCGCAACGACGTTCACCCAGAAAACTTTTGCCCGTTTTTTAATTGAACAAAGGGGGAATCGGGACTACAGTAGAGAGTGTGGTGTTTTATGGCTGGGTGCCAGGGTCTAGGCCTTACACAGCGGTGGCACCATCCCTGGCACGGCCTGGTATGGCCCCCACCAGCAGCTGGCAGATCTGGCAGCGTGGTGGCATGAAAGTGGCTTTAGCCGCGCAGGGGGCCAGACATCTCTCTATCTGCAGTGGTGCAGACTGCCGGCAGCCTCTCCCCCTCCTCCTCTCCTCCTCCTCCTCCTCTCCTCCTCTCCTCCTCTGCCTATCCCATCCCAGCCCTCCCTCTCTCTACTGATCGCTGTATGCTAATGGCGGGGCGACCACTGGCTGGCTCTGTGAGGTTAGTCAAAGAGAGCTCGCCTCCTGAGGGGAAGGGGCACCTCACCCACCCACCCACCCACGCATGCCAGCGCCAGCACCAACCCTCCCGGGGCAGCCAGGGGTGTCGGACCCCCAGCTAGGGCTTTGTAGCGCGCCAGCCCCCTTTCTCTCTCTCCTCCATTCTGCCCCGCCTCACCCCCTCCCCCACCCCATAAGACTGGTTCAGATAAAGGTGTAAGTCTGGGCTCCGAATGCCCGCCAGCACACAGACACGGTGTTTGCTCACACATACTGAAAAGGCACCACCTCCCCTTCCCCCGACACCCACCGCACACAGACACACACACACACACACACACACACACACACACACACACACAATCTCTCCCACACACATCCGCTCCAGCCCCTCACCATCTCGCAGAGGAAGGAGGAGGCATCTGGGTAAATGGAGCGAAATGCTCCTTCCAAACTGGCCCTTCAGTGCAGCGCTGGGCTGGAAATCACGTTGGGCAGGTTGAGATTGAGCCGTGGTGGGACCGCTCAGAGCTTGTAATGGAGCTGTCTCTCAGGCCTGGGGCCAGCTGGGGGCAGGTGAGTCACATGCGCCCCCCTCCTGCTCTACGCCCCGTGCTCTGACAATCTCACACCTGACTCCCCGCTCGCCAACTCTCTTCCTGCTCGCTAGGGCCCACTTTACACCACCTCCTGCAATTACTGACAACCTGGGCCAGGTGATAAAATTGACAGGTGGGTATTTTTCCACACTGGGAACTCTAAGGGATGGCACTCAGTACATTAAAGTAGTGTGACGGTGGTGTGTGTGCCTGTGAAAGTGTGTCTGCACTTGTGTCTGGCTCCTTTCCTGCCTTGTGATGTGAGTTTGTGTATGTTTGAATGTATAGTATAGGTCTTTAATACCTCTCTCTTTTAACCGTAAAACACCAGTGTGTAAGTATACAGAGCTTGTACATGTGCCTTTGTCCTTTCTCTTTCTGTATATTTGTGTGTGTGTGTGTGTGTGTTCTCTTCAACCCCCTTTTCTAACACTCTGCCAGTTGTTTGTGTCAGAAGAGGAAAAGAGAGAAAAGAGGGGAAATAAAGGCTCCTGTTGTGATCTTGGCAGTTTAAGACTCAAATCGGCTCAGCATTCAAAGAGACAAACAGCACATTTAAGATCAAAATGTATTTCCTTGACAGCAGGTTTGAGGGAAAGAGAAAGAGAGGGTAGGAGAGAGAGAGGGGATAGAGAGAGAAATAGAGAGAGAGAGAGAGAGAGAGAGAGAGAGAGAGAGAGAGAGAGAGAGAGAGGTGGAATGGGCCAGCACCCACAGCTGTCATCACGTTGAGGGCTGAATGGGTGAGCTCCACTCCTGCTGCGAGGCGCGACTCCTCTCCTCAGCTGTCTCTCCAAACACCCCCACCTCCTCTTTCTCGTCTCTACACCCCCTTTCTTGCATCCCCACCTCCACCCCTACTCTCCTCTACACACTACCCACCCCTCACATCTACTATCCCCACCTCCAGCCCTACTCTCCTCTACACACTACCCACCCCTCACATCTACTATCCCCACCTCCACCCCTACTCTCCTCTACACACTACCCACCCCCCACAACCCCCCAACCCTCCTCCATTCTTCTGGAGTGCATGAGTCTCTGTACTCTACAGGAAGTGTTCCTGCTTGTTGGCTGTTGCACACCGCTGTGCACGGCACACTGACAAGCAAGCAACACACACCGCATGTAGCACAGTGGCTAAGTAAGATCCAGTGTTGTGAGGGGGCAGATGCTGCAGATGCGGTGTTCTGCACTGATGGAGAATGTTATGTTTAGAGAGCACGCGATAAAGACACCATTTCCCTCCCTAAAGTCCTCACACCCAAACAGCTCACCCGCAGGCTGAGGATTTCAAGGTTAATGAGTTCGGATTAATCAATATGGCGCCGCTGCTCGTCGACTGGGCCTGACCAAGGCAGAGATGGTGTTATTGTTGTACTAGTTGTTTATTATCCGAGTCCTAATTAAGTTCTGATGAATGACTCTTGTCATGTTTGCTAATTCTGTCGACTGTCTAGAGGCGCTTGCTCAGGAGTGTGACATGCTCTGATTACGCCTTGATAGCCGCACCGCCATCATGACAAGACGATCAGTGACAAAAAGATAGTACAATGACAATGCTACAGTACCTGCTTGTCTCTCCAAATGACAACAACTCTATTTTTGGCCTCAGCGCAAAAAGAAATATCCACATTTTATACGCCATAGCAGCCTGGTTAGCACGCAGACCTTCTCTGTTGTAATTGGGAGTGGGTCTGGAAAAGGTTCATTGACTTACGACTTCCAGCAGGGGCGTAACTTGCAGTGAAATGAAACTTAAATTGGTGCATTAAACAAATATTTTCAGAAGTGTAGCAGTCTCGTAAACAAAGGTTTTAAATGCAGTTACTCATCCAAAGAAATACACGTCCATGTCGGATTAGCGATTGTATTTGTGTGTTCGTGTTTTAGGGACATTGGAAATGGGCTTCAATGGACTCTTGGCCAGACAGACCTGCAGAGCAAATTTTCAAGCTAATGCAATAGGCTTATTATGTTGCTTTTTTCAGGAAGGTCTTAAAATTATACTACAATAGCAACATGATTTAAGAGTTGCCATGTAAGAGAGAAATGGCCATAAATGTGCATGATGTGCAGATATGGTTTGTCTTTGTCATAGTTTCAAGGATATGGTCTGTTTGCTACATTAAGAATGTGATACGTTTTGAGCACATCCAAACAAAATATTCTGAGTAGCATCTTACCATATGTACTAGGTCCTCCCGTCACATGTGGTTATGGACTGATGGAAGTCAATTCCGTATTGTTATGTGTCTGAAATCATTCACTTTATGGTTGTTTTAATGCTGGAGCGGAAAGTGGCCCAATTAAGGTTAAGATTAAGGTGTTTAAAATAGGACTTCTTCCCCCCCATCTCCTGTTACAAAATGATCCCATGCACACCATGAAATGTGATACATCATCCACTTTTGGAGAAGAAATCACCCTCGGGGTACAGCTATTAGAGCAAGGTGACACTGCTGCTATTAAGAGAAATTAAAGCTAATAAGATTGACATTGAAACAAACCCATGACCCAGAAGAAGGGAGGAAGTTAGCAAGGCATGCTGTCATATCAGCACTGGGGAGGCTGTTTAAGCCTGACAACTGGACATTGATCTGCCGGAAAGGAGAATTGGAGGTTTTGCTCTTACCAGTCACTCAGTCCTTTATAAGCCCATATGTAAACGATCAACGGGCATTGAGTTAAGGGTTCCTTTCTCTTATTAGAGTCTACAGACACTGAAGTATGCCCCCTCTTCCAACTTCTCTCAGAACACACACACACACATGACCAGAGAAATAGCGAGAGAGAGAAATAAAGACAGGAAAATAAGTGGTGACAGTTGGAACCATTTGTCACTGTGAGAGAAGTTCCTTTTTTTCCATTGCCAAGTGGAAAAATCACTAACCATCTATGGTTTTAGAGTCTGGTCTCCTGGTGATAGAAACGGCTCGACTCAACACCTAAAAAAGGGCCCTTCCCTACAGGAAAAGTTCAAAGATATGTTTTTCTCTTTTCTCTTCAAGAGAGTGCTGTTTTAGCTTGCCAGTTTGTAGTCCAAGGAAAGCAGGACGCACTTAGGCCGCTGCTAAGTAAGACTTTGAAGGATATGAAGTGCATTGACAGGGTTTCAGGAGAATGGACAGCAACAGTCTCATGCCCTCCTCAGTAATGAATCACAGCAAGCCTGCATTGGGCCTGGTGCAGCGAACCACTCTGTAAAATTAAAAATCAGATTTACTGGTTCTCCATCTGCAACTCCATATGAACTGCTGTTGCTCTGGATAATGCAGACCCCACCTCCATCTCTCTCTCTCTCACACACACACACTCTCTCTCTCTCTCCCTCCCTCCTGCAACCTGAGGCTTTTAAAGATGGCAAAGCGTTTCTCCATTAGCCAAGATTCAATTTCACGAGAGTGCGCTGTTCCTTACTCCGCAGCCAGCATGTGATTCATGGTCTCTCCAGCTCGAGCCACTTCACTTCCCATCCGCTGACTCCTTGAGCACAAACTGTTAGCTGTGTTTATGGCGTACCATCCAGAGTTCATCTTCAAGGAGTTATTTCTTTTGAGAGGTGTTTATTTCTGTGTGAGCTTAATGTTTGTGTTTTCCTCTGATGGAGAGAGAGCGGTTAAACTCTGAGCTTCATAACAGTCCAGAGACAGCGAATGGCTGCCGGGCTCCCGTGTAGCACCCAATCTCATTTTTAATTGGCCTTAGACAGAATGCTCCCCTAATGTGGATTGTAGTGCTTGTTTTGGGAAAAAAAAAAAAATAATAATAATAATAATAATAATAAAAGGAAGGCGTCACAGGCGCATAAGGTGCCTGGGGTTCTTTGGGGGAACTGTGGCAGTACTGGCTGTTTAAAGTCCTTTACACAACGGGGTCTAATGTGCTATTAGATTTGTGCACCACAGAGAGAAGCGCTCCATTTCACTGCTCACACCATGCTCGGAGCTAAGTACTATTCCACACAGCAAAAAAAGAAAAAACGATTCACACCATATGTTCAATTTCATTTGTGACTCAAAGAAGTGTAACTAGCTGTTCTGACATTTTTTGTGTCATTACAGATATAGGAAAAACACCTTTTTGAAACCCTGCTTGATTTCACTGGCCATTCACACAAATCAGTCTGACAAATGGGGAGACTTATTTGACTATTCTCCCTATCCAGCCCCTGTGGTCATTACATGAAAACTGACCCCTCCCAATTGGAACCAGAAGACTCCCATGTTAGTGCTGTATGTTCCCAGATCTCCCTCAAATGAAGGCTCCTTAAAGCAAATCCTGTTCCCACTGGAGCCAGAGTATTATCTAGCATTACCACTATTATATGCCAATTTGATGTTCATGGACATATTTATAACAGCATTCTCCAGCATGCACCTCTCTCATAGCCCACTCTCATGACCTTTAAATGTCCACATGTTTGTATTTATCTGAAGCTTTCAGTCTGAAGTGGAGGAGACCAGATTTTGACCACCTCTAACTGAAGACCCTTAGAGTGAGCACATAACCAAAAACACAATTCTTCATGTTTCCCATGTCATCGACAGTGAGGGAGATGCAAGCGTGACAGTGTCATGCGATTTGGGAGGACTTTGAAAGTGAAAACATTGCAGCTCATGACTGACTGACATGATGATGGTCGGATGTCAGAGCAGATTTGATGTTGCTGACATGAAGGAGGGGGAGGAGAGGAGGTGATGATGACGATGTGCACAACCTTGGCTTGACCTCTGGGGATCTTGGCTGGCCCGTGGCCTTGGAGACGGCTCAGGTTCGTCATGCCAAAGCAGCAGTGCCACTGATTGGTCGGAGTGTTGTCTCAGAGTCAAGCCAGATGTCAGTGCTTCTCTCTCCAAGCCCAGAGAGGAAGGGGCATGTGGGAGGGAACAGGAAGGAGGCGGAGGTGGTGGAGGAGGTGGTGGTGGTGGTGGTTGAAGGGAGAGGGAGGAAGGCGAGTTCAGCTCCGTTTGGCCCTCGAGTGCTTTCCTATTCCAAATCAATACGTCTTGTTTTGTACTGCACTCCAAGATTAACAAATCATTTAGAGCATCCGAGGAGCAGAGTTGGGATACAGCGCCTTTTTAGAATTCATGTGCCGGGGTGCACTATGGGTATAAAGATGAATTGCATATGTACACCTTGAGTCCTTTCCAACCAGATGCATTCTGCACACGTTTCACAGTGTAGGGCGGGGCAGGGTGGGGGAAAGAGAGAGAGAGGGAGAGAAAGAGAGAGAGATGCAAGGGTATGGATTTCACTGAGCAAGTCAAACAGTAGAAGTGATCAATCGCTGCAGGTATTCACTTTAGGGAAATGCACGTCCTCTCTCAGCATCATCCGAGCAGAGATTGATCACAGCCATTTATCTCAACAGGGCAGGCTTCTCCCAGTGGGCATCATATTAAACATCCTTTTCTCTCCAGGCAGGTTTTATTTGGCCCGTTGCCATGGAGGCTAATGACGCACCACCTGACAAGGGTTCACAGTGATTACTGCTGACTTTTAATCATGATGAAATGATCCGCGGCGTGGTAAGGAGATGTTCGGCCGTATTCCACTCCATCAAATTCTCCTCTCTGCATTCCTCTCACGCTCTCCTCTAAAACCGTAAGTGAGAAAATCTATTCAGCCATGCTTTTGTTATGAGAGAGTCATGGGGTAAAATAATGTGCTTAAGGACGCCTCTCCATACTGACTTGTTTGTAGCTCAGTTGGAAAATGTATCATTTCACACGACTTTATACTTATTTCAAATGCGTTGTGTCACATTAAAGGAGTATAGACAAATTTGGGGATTTTTGCAGGGAACTTGGCCTAATTTCTGCTTGAAGAGCTGGAGATTTAGTGAAAAGCCCGTGGTGTAATTGACCTAGCAGGAGAACAAAGCACAGCGCCCAAGGCCTGTAGTTAAAGGGGCTCAGAGAGAGTTAGTGATTAACAGAGAAGAGCTAGCACATGCATCTGAGCCCATCAAGTTTCAGCCCAAATGTGATTAGCCTTCAGTAATACTAATGCTGAGCGACTTGGTGTCACAAGTAGTTCTTGAGGAGGTGACACTATCTCACTCTTGTCACAAAGGCAATTATGAAGTATTTCTGTGATTTCTTAAAGTATTGCAACTGGGATTTAGTGTAATATTACCAGAGGATAAGCATTTTCTAACCTAAAATATGTAATACATCATGGAATTTGCTTGTGCAGTGCATATTGAAAAATAATTGGCCAATATGGGATTTCTGTCTCCATGGAAGGTTGCTGATGTGATGATACATTCAGACTCTAAATGATCAGTTAAATTATAGATTGTACTACAGTCACACATATTAATACCTACACCTGTATACCTGTATACGATCACACAGATAGTACAGCTTCAGTATTTAAAGATATCCAATGCAGTTTTGGGTATTTTGTTTTTTAAGACTCCCCCAGGAGTAGCGGAGTATTTTTATTTTACCTTGCCGTTGTAAATACTTTTCGCGGTTTGAACCCTTCACCCCTGGACACTGGTATGTGCATTTGTTTTGGAGCCGAAAGACTAGCAACAGGTGAATACGGTCTCCAAAGAGTCATATCTACTGATCAGGTCATTCTCAGCAAGATATCACCAGGGTGTCGACAGCACCTGCGGGGCGCTGCCAGCTATGCCAGACGTGTGATTCTCCCTATTACAAGTTTGTGTACCATCAAAAATGACTTGGAAGCTGTTATATTAAAGGACCAGTATGTTATATTAAGGTAAAAAACTTACATAAGATGCCTTTAAGTGTTTTTTTTTGCTAGAGAATATGCAGTGTTACACACAACAGGTTCCACACAAACTCCTTTTTCTTTCTAGCCAAGGGAGCCAAGCTGAGCTGTTGTTATCTTGTTGTGCTGCTCCCCGCACCACACCACCATCAAAGCCTCTGCCAAGACTGAAGATGCGGGCGAGGCATCAGGCAAAGGTTTGAAAGCGCCTGCTCTGAGCTCCACTTCAGACACAGCTGGGCTTGAGGACGACTTAAAGGCTTTGGAGGCCCACACAGAAGGAGTGTCAGAATTGTTCTCGGTGGCATTTGCTGAACCTCGCTCTCACCTGAGGAGATGAAAAACTGTGGATAAATGTCAGCTCTGTCCCAACAGAAAGGGAAAGGGCTACATTCTTTGCTCATTTTAATGCCCCCTCGTCCCACCTACCCCAGGTACACCATTACTGGGGACTCCTTCCTTGGAAGTCATGAAATCTCTTAGTTAATGTCAACGCCTACAGGTTTCATTCTTCGCCGGGCACACGGAGCGTGGGGTCAGCGTGACTCTGCTGTCGGCTCTCATCCATCATCGTGCGGCTCGCCGCCAGCGCACTAGTGGCGTCACCCCTGCCGCCCCGCCACAATTTGCTTAATTAAGCGGTGAGAAAATCCGACTCAAGGAGCCGCTGCCGCCACCTCTGCCAGGGCCTCTCCACTGGGAAGCCCTCGGTGAGCAGCCCTGGTGCTGGATTGTCACGCCCAGACCAACCCCCATCTCCCAACGTCTCTGTTTTTATCTTGGCGCTCGTCTCACAAAAGCCAAATTCCTTTTTTTTTGTCACTTTTTCTGGTAAGTGCGGAGAGTATTATAGAACTCATGCTGCTAAATTCAAATTTGATCCTGCTGAAATTTGCCGCGGCCGCCTCGCCCATTGTGCGTATTCGTCTCTTTCCACGCAGCTTCGTAACGCACAACACTCTCCACTCTGTCAGGGACTCTGCCTGCAGTGACCCTGACAGTGTGAACACGATGATGAGCCTGGCGAGTGATTGCTTTAATTGGCCATGGTAATTATTGGCTGCTTCAGGCTGGCCGAGTCGGCTGAGGCCGCGATGTAATGAACAGGATTATGGGAGAGGAGACGGGCTCAGCAGCTGACTTACCAGCTGATGTTTACCAGCTGATGACGGAGGTGCAAGGTTCCACTGTGTCCCAGCTGGAAGACATCACAGCGCCAGTTTTTTTTTTTCACAGCCCGAGCTGTCACAGCCCCCATGCTGTAAACACCATTTGTTTGGGATGGGAGGTGGAAAGGGTGGAAATGCATACATGTGTCAAACACAATACATGAAAGAGGGAGCGGTCAGCTCATCAGCATCATCCCCACCATCCAGAGACACATCTGGACCGCCCCCCCCCATTTTTCTGGCCTTAGACGGGTTAGCACTAAGAGCAGATTGAACCAGTTTCTGAGTGTGCAGAAAGACGGAGAAAATACTCTGATGAGTCTCTCCAGAAGCAGATAAGCCACTCCCACGCCATGTTTGTTTATTTGTCTCTTCTGCCAGTTTAATTTGACTAAATGAGCTACACAGGTAAATTCTGGGAGAGAGAATTTGCAGCCGAATGATTGACGCATGGCTTGTTTTTCTGCTGATATGAAAGGCAAATTGCTCTAATGGGATTTCTTCATACAACCCATCTTTCCCATTGTGTGTGTGTGTGTGTGTTGTGTAAAATATTGGCATCCTTGTCTTGCAAATGTTCTCATTAATTAGCAGGTATTCAGGTCTGCACCTTATCAACGAGAATGAAGGTATTTGACTGTGAATTTTCCTTGATTTATGTACCATTTAAACATGCAGGCCTTTAAATATGTGTTGCCAACTACTGTCATTCATATAAGACAATACATATGAAGCAATTTGAACAGTACATTTCATAGCTTTCTTAATTCCTAAGACCATGAATCCTTATTAATTGAGAGAGAGCTTGACAGATTGAGAGAAAAGAGAGAGAGAGGGGGCGAGAGACATCCCATGTAAGCTGACAGAAACTAGGCTGTGTTAAGCCTGACAAATGGACTTGACAAATGACAGGCAATAGAAAAGGTCATCCTGACAGTAGTGATAGAGGGGCATTGTACAGTCAGAAAGTCGCACAAAAGCCATTTTCCGTCATTCAACAAAGCACATAATTGCCACTCTGGATTAGGAAGCTATTGGAGCCATTTGTGCTACACAATGGTAGCATCCTTGCTGTGTTTGGAAAGGCCTGCCTTATGTGTGACACACATGACTGCTGATGCCCTGACTGAGGGAGGCTGGTACCATGTTTTGCTTGATTAGTGCAGAGGGGATGAAGTCTGAAACCCCCCAAACCCTCCACCCCTCCACCACCACCAGGGTAATAAGATCAATTACCGTTTCTGCTGGTGTTTTTCCACCACATCTACCTTCCTCGGCCAAACGCCGTCCTGTCTAGAGTATCGATGGCATGTCACTTTCCCTGTGCCCTTTACCTGCTGTGCAACTGTTTCTCATGGACATGGAAAAGAGGGAACGTGAGAGAGAGAGAGAGAGAGAGAGAGAGAGAGAGATGAGGATCAATGGCCTCTCTGGTAGACTGGAGCCACACACACAAATGTTGTTGCCGAGGGGACGTGGCAGCACATGGCGTCCCTGGTGGGAGCGTGTGACTCCTGTGCCTGCCCTCTGTCAGCCCCACGACATCCGAGGCAGGAATCACATATTGATCGGCTGGCCAGGCGAGCTCAATCACACCTGGGGAATGATGGAGCGCCGAGACGAAAACCACACCAGTGCATGCCTCATTTGGCCGTGTGGAAGGTTCTCATAAAGACCTACGGAATACTGGAAACAGAAGAACACGTGTTTACTGAGTAGTCGCTTTGTGTTACAATTCATGAATAGACATCTTTTGCATAGTCTTGATGCCATTCTCCATTTCAGCTACAGACAATATGTCTGTATCCATGCCCAAACCCAAACTGCACATTTCTTCAGCTACATTATAATGCAAACAACCTGTACAAAAACTGTTTTGACAAATTCAATCACTGCAAGTATGATGTCTTTTGATAGCCATGCTGCGCTTTGAATATGTTAAGACTATATGCTTTTGAAATGTATTTTGTTCAATTTTCGACTATATTTGCCTCAAATGGCAATATTGAGAACAGCAGGAAATTTTATGAAAACTAAATGGACTTACTAAAGGAACATGACACTGTTGCACCAACAGAGAGAGATTTCTGTCTGCGAAGCACTTGACACGTTCATCCCTATATCTGAATGTTCCTGCCTGCCCACAATCAAAGTTTATTCATGACACCCGTGCTCTTGTGTTGCGACAGCAGTGATATGCAACTGGTGTGACCTCATTACAGCCACCTGCTGACTTTCCCGCTCTCAGAGGAGAAAGATCATGCCGCATCTCAACTGCCATTATTTGCGGTGTTCTTTGTGTTCATTTGATATGAAAAGCTGATAATTATTTGGCGAGTGTCATGCGTAATTGCCACGGGATAATTACAAACATGACCTTTATGGGCATTTGAAAAATCATAGTTGTATAATGTTATGACTTTCTGCTTCCCTTAACACAGAATGGTTTTGCCAGGAGAGCAGGCTGTTAAAAGTCAGCCCGGGCGAGTGCGATCGGGATTAATAGAGCCAACATTAATTAAATTTGCCTGTAAATAAATGGAGCACCTTACCCCCTAGCATCTGCCTGTGGCTGTCTTACAATTCATCTCGGGCGCACTGTGTGTCCCATGCTTAATGCCATATCCCTCAACAGTTACGTCACCTGAGAGACCAGATTTATTTTTGTGACTCCTGCTCACTGTTGCCAGGGGTACTCTCAATAGCTTCAGGTCGATTATCTCCACGTTTCCAACAGTCATTTTGATCATAACCGAGGTGGCCTAGAAAGATGTCCTACATAGATGCCGGATGAACTCAGGAGGAAAAACAAGAATGCCAAACGAGCTCCAATAAATGTCATTAAATGTTGGAGGTGCCTTTACTGATGATGCTAACAAAAGGGAAAAAAACAACTTCTGGCTTGCTTGACACCTGCTATTTGGTCGCTACTCAACATCTTTGCTGATGCTGTTCTCGACTGACATCATCTCTCACCCTTGCCCCCCCTGCTCCTCCCTGTACCAATCGCAATGCCAGGAAGCTGTGAGGGGAGGCTGGCAGAATCTCAACGGAGTAGCCAAGGTAATGAGGTGTAAAATCCTTTGTCTCACCCCAGAACACACCCCTCTTTCTACCGCTGCCAATCATTGTAGCTTTCACAGTGTGTCTATGGATGTGTGGGTGGACGTGTTTGTATTATAGGTCTGTGTATGCTCTATATTTTCTATATCTCATAACTTCCTTTGCAACTTTGGGGAAATATCTTGTCTGAGTTGCACTTCCTCTGGTCTCCAATAATGCCAAGACACCCTCATGGCAATAAAAGGCTGGGCTTGTTCTCATCCATCACAACAAACGGCTGCCCTCCTCTGGCATGGAAGGTTACGGGGTCATTGTCCAGTTTGATGTAACAAATGGCACGGGAAGGGCCGCGCCTCGTCTCCCCCAAGGCCCTTCCACTGAGTGCTGAGTATGGCCAGGAGGAATGGGCAGAAAAATGGACATGTGAAATACATTAAAACTCTCCCTGTCCTCAAAGGGCCGTCACTTTCCACATTAGCATTGCCCGATTCGGAAACAACAGGGGGCCGAGATAAATCTATATCTAATCACACATTACCAGGGACTGCTGAGAGAGAGTGAGAGAGATGGAAAGAGAAAAAGGAAAGGAAAGAGAGAGAGAAAGAAAGAGAGAGGTTTCAATGCACCAAGCATGCCATTAATCTTAGGGCAATATTGAAGTGAGGTTATGCTACCTATGAGAAGCATAAAAGCCACAATGCTGCACTGGAACACAGCAATGCTGGAGTGGAGTTGGCACTGAGCAACAGCCGTTTCTTCTGGTCACAAGCACAATTCACAGTCCCAACACAATATCGGAAACACAAAGTCAACACGCTAAATATATACTCCAAGACCAGCAGTGTATTCCAGGTTATTAAGAGAGTGTTTGGAGCCGATCACAAGCCCTACAACCATCATCATCACACACACACACACACACACACATAAATAACACACACATGTAGGAGGAATGATCAAAGTGCCTCTGCTAAACTAAAACTAACATGTTCACCGTTTTTCTCGGCCCGTGAAAGGTCAACCTCCTTAATCTCCTCTGACACTATCATTATAGAGTGCTCCTGCACGGCCCTCATGAATATGGAGACGCATACCTATGTTCCACACTGTTGACATCGCTTGCATGTAAATGCGGCTGGTCAGAATCTATGGCACTCTCTTCGTACCAACCCCTCCTGAAGATTTGAAATACCATCTTTCATCTCCAGAAAATATGCTAACAAGATAAATCGTATCAACACAGTCCAATGTGAGGACATGGTCCATTCAATTTCACACATGTGTGGACACTATAAATATGCGGAGGCTTTTGTTATGCTGTGTTACAGCACAGGCACGAGGGCAGAAGCAGAAATGAAGACGAAGGGGGGAGCGCAACATGGGCTTACCTCAGCAGGGCTTGCTTCTGCTCGCCTCTGCAATGTCAAGGTCACTGTCTCCTCCAGCAGAAGTACTTCAGATAAGTTGCAGATAGGAACCGCTCTACACTCTGCTGTGCCATTAATCTCTATGAAATTGTTCCAGCATTTGATTATGTTGTGATATTTCCAGATAAAGCGGTATTAAATTATGAAATATGGCTCTATGAAGTTCAGAGCGAACAGCTTTTCGCCTTGTTGGAGCAAGGCGTGAATGAGCTTTACAAGGTTTCTACACACTCCGAAATTACCCAAGTCCCAAATTTAATTTAATTTCCTCATTTCTAGTAGGCCTAGTCTACATAACAAAACATTGCATGTGGCTTGACCTGCCACCGCTTCTCGTCACACTGCCAAAACATGCCCTCATAGGGTCATGTATCTCCTTCAGAGTAAATACTGTGTGGTGATGAAGTGTGACCCCCTAAAATGGATCCTAGCCAGGCGCCTGTCCTCACCACCATCAAAGTTTGATGGCATCTTCTGAGGAGCATTTTGTTAGAGAAAGCTGTTGATGAAATTTTAATCGACAGGAGCTCCCAGCTGCCACCTCCTCCCTTTCTCCACCTTTCTCCGTCACCAGGGTCCGCGAGTCATCGGGAGTTTGATTTCGCATTTTAATGAGCTGGGACTCATTGGAATCCTTCCACTCACGCAGCAAATTAACACGGGCTAAAATTAAAACGGTGCCGCGTCAGACTCATTTTAAGAAGATTCCGGACGATAAATAATTGAGTGTGCTGCTACCCATGACATCTGTTATTTATGAGACAAATGACGGCCTTAATTTGATTCTTCATTTGCCGGTTACACACAAACGTTAGACACGGACCTTGACACTTTGCCCAACGTGAGAAACATGTTCTTCTGTTTTTTTTTTTTTCTGTCGGCTACATTCATCCCTACAGCTGGTGGAGCACTGAGATGTGAATTGTCTCCTCTGTGATGTTTGACTGGTTTCGTCTCCTGATGTGTTAAAAGGGACTGACCTCATGCAAACATTTAAAGGGTTTCAAATGAATATTTCAGATGACCTTTTTTCCATTTTCTGCAAGGCTAGTTTACATTTGCAAACCCCCAACACTGTTGAGGTCTTCTTTTCCGGCCCATCTCCCGTTCCACTAACCTATGCTCAGATGGCCAGAATGCTTTTTCCAGATCATTATTAGCATGTGCAGGTCTCAGGCTTCCGTCCTGCCTGATTATGATTAGTCAGTGTTCTGGAGGAGGGGTTTGACTCGGAGAGAGAAGACTGTAAACAAGCAGACTCTCAAAACGAAACTGCTCTTCAGACAACGGTATTTAGTCTTTGCGTGATTTTTACGAGAAGCAAAATAGAAAAACCTAACCACTGGCAAAGCAAGGAAGGTGAATGCCACCATTAGTCATAAGACAGACATTGAAGCTCAGCGTTGCAATCGATGATGTGGCGTGATGAAGTCTGAAGTTTCACCGCTACTTTGCGTGCGCAGTGCTGGCCTGTTGTGTAAGTGATAGGAACCCTATAGAGCCCAGCCCCCAGCCCAGCCTCTCCTCTCTCCACACAGAGCATCTCCTAACCTATTCCAGCTGCTCCCGTTATTGTTGAAGCCCCGGCTGTGTTTTCCTTTTTTCGACTGTTGATTTAAATGTATTTTTAGGGCTCTGCTGGGTTCAGGATTTTTTTATTGACTATGAGGGAAGGAGGGAGGGAGGGGAGGGGGGTGGGGGCGTCCAGGCCACTTAAGAGTTAAGGGGGAGGGGGGTTGTAGCAGCAGGAAGTAGGTGGGAAAGAAGAGTTGGTGGGAGTGGAGGCGAGTCTGGGAAAGAGAAACAAAAGGAGAGAGGGAGCGAGAGCACTAGGAAAGAGTGGTTTTGGAGCTGCCATTTATCAACTGGCTGATCATTCATAAAAGCCTGAGAGTTTGGGGCATTTCATCACTTCTGGGGCCAGGCAGCCTCGGGCTGCAGAGCTCCAGGCTGCAGCGCGTTCATACATCTTGCTCTGCCCGTACCCCAAAAAAACCCCCAAAAGCCAAAATGAATGAGATGCAAACCTTTCGTGATATAAACAAAACTGACTGTTTTGATGGAAGCTGTGTCATTTGCGCTGACAGAATATGATTTATAAAGTCATCTATCCTCTGAGAAAACACCCTGCTCCCCTTCTCGCCTGTGCTCTCCCTCTCCCCCATCTCTATCTCTATATCTCTCTCTCTCTCCTGCTCCTCTTCACCCCAAGTCTCCCTCTCATCTCGAGCTTGACTGCCTCTGCCGAGGACCACTTCACAAATTACCACAAATTACACGTCGGCCCCCCCTAAAAAGTGTTTCATCTCTGTGTAGATACAGCTAGTCATTTGCAACTGCCTTTGATTTTCAAAAGAGAAACACATGATATGCAGAGTGTACAAGAAAACAAATTCTCTCAAGACCTCTGAAGTCTCTAAACAAGCCACATGGTCCAGTTGTGTTTTGCATGGTATTGTGTTTTAGGGGATCAAATGTCAGATTTGTCTATGATTACTTCTCTAGTCAGCAAAGCACTGAATGTGTCATTTCCTTTCAATAAAATAAGTTATAAGTTAACATTCACAGTCATGACTTGCTCATTGCTTGACCTCCTTGCAGTGAAACAGTAACTCTATACACCAAGCTACCGTAGCACAGCTGAACTGAACTTAATAGCTCTTAACATATAACATTATGTCCACACTGAACCCAGTGAACCTATTAATGTCACTGCAAACTAACCCACCTTCCATTTTTAAATTGGCGTCTCCAGAAAAGAGGCCTTGTTTGGGGAAAACTGTTAACTTCTAATTATGGCTTGCATTTGGCCCTGGGGTGAAACTCTATGGCTTCAACTGTAACATTTATGGGAGGCACAGATATGACCTTGACTTACCCTGCCTCTACCTAATGCAAGCGGTCCGCTCGCCGTTTCCGAAACCCTCCCTCTAAAAATAGCCAGCAGTCATTTGTTCACATGTTGCACTTACATATAGCACAACCTCATTTATTCTGGGATGGCTAATGCTGTGTTGTAAATTCTATGCAACTCACTTCACGTTGCTGCCAATAATTTTTTTTCCTCGTCTGCGTACGTACAGATGGTTTGAATTAGAGAGGAAAATAAAATAAAACACATTGGCTGAAGGCCTCCTGCGGTGATGGATTCATGTGGAAACCCACTTAGGTTTCTCCCAGCAGAGGCGCACAGAGCCACAGCAGGAAGCCTAGAGTGAGTGTCTTCCTTTCTTTTCCTTTATCCCTTGCTCTTTTCTACACCTTTTTTTCTCTGGTTGATCCCAGAGTCACCGCCGAACCTGAAGAGCAGTATTTCATGTTGACATTTTGAAGTCTGGGTTCTACCGAGCATTCATACTGTCACTCACTGTGAAACACTCCACTTTGAGCATAAGGAAGTATTGCCAACATTTCACTGACTTAGAGTCCCCTCAGAGTCTTGCTTTTTTCCTTGTTTTTTTTTTTTTCTTCTACAATCAAGCATGATTACCTTGAAAGCATAATGCTGAGAACTCTTCATTTGGATGAGAAAATGGTGCTCTTTCAGACACTCAGTGCCTGGGACAGGAGAAAGATGATGCCAAAAATGGAGCATTATGATCATTATTATCTCATTACAGCTCTCAGCTGTAATTGGCTCCTCTGTGCTCTTTGGCCTGTAGGGCTGGAGGAAGCTGGGAGCGGCGAGTATCGGCGAGTCGGGGTGAAGACTGGTGGTCAGCTCAGCCGAGGGCCTGTTGGACTCGCACAGCTGCATGAGGCTGTTGAGTTAGGCAGGCTGATGTTTCACCCTCCTGTAGCTCCCGCAAAGTCCATCTGCTAGCTATCAGGACTAATTAAGTTAAGCATGTTCTCCTTCCCCCTCACCCCCACGGCCTGATTTCCCACGAACACTCCGAGGCCAGACACCCAAACACCATTCTCACGTTAGTGATGATGATGATGGTGATGGTGATTATGAAAATGGCTTTGCTACTGATGATTGTGAGAGCAGCATTAATATGTGTGACCTCCAGTCATTTAGAAAAGAAACCGATGCTCTCGAGTTTTCATTTCATACACACCGACCGACCCAAAGTCCAATGATTCATTACGTTGTTTAAATGTTTAATGCAGTTGGGCTGAAGGCTCTCTCTCAACAGGGACCTCTCATTAGTGGTCAGATGTGAGTTAGAGAAGCAGATGCCAGCTGACTTAAAGGGATTACTCCATTTTTGTGACCCTTTCCTCTTTCCTCTGCAGTACTTCAGTTCACAATGCTGCTGTGCTGTGCTGCCTCTCTCTCCTCTCTCTCTCTCTCTCTCTCTCTCTCTCTCTCTCTCTCTCTCTCTCTCTCTCTCCAGTAACACAGAACAAATGTGATGCTGTATTTTTACTCATCTCCTCTTTTACTCTCAATGTTATATGCCAGTTAACACCGGACGAGTGTCACTGAAGTGTGTTAGCCATTGTAACTATGCTCTCAGACAAGCAAATGGAATGGCAAGGTGCGAAGAGCGCTACTGAGGAGAGAGGAACTGATATATAGAGTGCGGGGTGTCATCTGAGCTGTGCCAATGGGCTGTGTCATTGCAAATCAAATGGGCAATCACATGCTCCAGTGGTTGGGGCTACAACTAGTGACTTCAGCCAAGATTTGTTTGATGAAAATAATTTGATGCCTTCAAAAAAGAGCCATTGTCAGAAACTTTGAGAAATATGATGTGAGCAGCCTAAAGTCTGTACTTTATCGTCTCTCGGCATTGCATTTTTGATGCCTCGCCAGATTGTCAGATGGCGGGTGTGGGAGAGATTGAAGGCACAAATAGTCAAGAATGAGAAAACACAGAGAAATTAGTTGTTCCAAGTCACTCTCCATCATGGAGAATTCTCAATTAGTGCTGAGGCTAGTAGTCTTAGAATTCTGGAAAGCACTTTGCACTGCTGAATGCAAAACATGGCCTCCATGACAGCTATCAACATGGACTAAAGAGAGGAAGAAATCCACAGGCGGTGATGTTAATCAATTTCTTAATGCCTTCTAAATAGATCATCACAATATGGATTTCCATTGAATGAAACACCTGAGCACAAGTTGGTGATGGACTCCAAATGGAGCAGTGAGTCACTCAGGGTACTAAGAGGAAGCCCAGTCTGGCACTGCCACAGAGACCACTGCAGGACGGGTTGAGTCTGTTATGGCCTTGAGCAAAACACTTAACCTCAATTGCTTTTAGAAATTTCCAGCACCAACATGCATCAGATTAAGACTGCACGCAGCCTGCATAGACACGCAATCATCCAGTTGTGTGAGCCCTCACGTGAGTTACACATGCATGTGGGGAGGTTTCTGTGGGGCAAGGCAACTTAACCCAAACACCTACTTAAACAAAATCACTTAGGAGACTCCACTGGGGAAAGTTAAGTTAAGTTCATGTGGGGATGCAGTTCACAGGTAACAGACATCAGACGTAGGGAAGGCACCCACTATTTTTCATGAGCCAGGCACACTGTATAAAATATGCAGTTGCAAGATTTAACTCTCTCAGCACTCTGCCTAGACATTGCATTTATGATGCAAATGTAGCACCCTCCGTTTTTGTTGAACTTGTATATCAGCACTTCAGGCAATGACTCTTGGCCTTCATTGCCATGCATTGCAACAGTCTTTATTGGTCCTGAATGAACGATTCTCCCATCAATGTTGCTGGACCATTGAGAAGATCAATGATCCTTCTGCTGTTAACCTACGGTTAATATTTCATGACGGGGCTTCAGAGAGGCAGAGGCACAGCTCCTGAGCTGCCTCACCTGCTCGTCATGAGAGAGAATAATTTAAATCCTCCTGGAGAAACGCAGAGGAAGGAGAGCGGTATCCTTCGCATTTCTGTGTGAGTTCTGTACAGTGTGGATGTATTGCCTGCTATGCCAAATACCTTGCATCATGATTCATGTGCACAGAGACATTTAACAGAGTGCAAAGATGTGTTGATGAACAATAGTGTATGTGGGATTCTTGTGACTCTTAGCCACACATTTTAAAATCTATATATTTTTTCATTTCCAGAAAATTCATCCAATGATGATGAAACTTCTGTAACATATTACATTGGTGCAACATTACATTGGTGACATAACCTTGCCATGACCATGCAATAGTAATTGTCATATCCACTTATTAATCATCATGACAGTTGATAGCCAATGTCATGACAACACTGTTATTATTATCAGTAACCGACCATTCTTTTGATGCTGTCCTATGTTGAAAGTTGCCATGATAGTTATATATGACTCTCATGTGACACTTTTATATTACCGAAGCAAGCACGCTCAACTCCAAAAATAATCAAGTCCCTCTTTGGGTGCCACTGTGTGGAGTGGAGTGTTATGAGAATTTATGACAAGATAAACATGCTATGGAGCATTGCATATGACTTTGTAATGTCGTAATTTTAATGATGGAGGTTTCAAGGAAAGTGCTATTATTTTTTTCAGCATGCGGCATATAGCATTATCTGTCTTTAGCTCTAGTTTCACTGTCAACTATATTAACATTGTATATCTTCAATGTAATATCCATCACGTTCATTTGATTTCCTGTGATATAGTTTTGGATCTCCTCACTTGTAAGCTTGTCTCATGTCCAGTCATAAGTAACTGTTTAAACAGCATGTACATTTGCTCGGTTTGTCCTGCCCCGTCCTGCCACTGTGGCTAATCCTCAGTGGAGATGTTTCCTCGCAGTGAATGAATGGTAGTCATGGGCCGACATGGTGCAGTCAGTGATTTAGTGACAAGCTGATGCCCACTCAGGGGTCGGCGCTCACCAGCGCTAGCTGAATTGGTCTCTGTGGGGGAGGATTCGTGCCACTCGTGACGGTGAATGAGCCTGTGTGTCGTCTGTTTTCTCCTCGTCTTCCCATGCCGGGGGGGTATCATGCTCCCGAGTTATGCAGGGACACACAACGACAAGGCAGTCCTTTTCAAAGGCAATATGCCCCAGAAAACTTCAGAGCCCAGCCTAATTGCTGCCAGCACCAAAGAGCAAAGTCATTTGTTTAGTAATATGGTAATTAGAGAGGAGATGGTACACACAATCACTGAATTTAATTCAAACGGGCATTTAATTAAGGAAAACACTCAGAGTGTTGAGAGGCTGTTCTGGAGAGCACACAGTAAAGATGTAAAGATGTTAGCTGTTGCTTACATGTTTTATGAAAGCTGATCAACATAATTTTTTGCAGCACATCAAACTCTGTTCCATGTGTGGGATCCAACTATATGCCTATAGCAACCACCACACATATAATGTATTCCCTCAATTTTAATTTGTCAGACTTCCACAACATGTTAGTGTTAATACTGTATATCTCAAAGACATGTGAGTTCTCACATAATCTTTGTCACAGAGTGGCGTCAGTATGAATGAGTATGCACTCAGACTACCATACAACAAGCCTGGCTCTTTGGAGTAGCCATCGGGATGCAGGTTTGGTAGAGGATTGGTCGCCCATAGACGCAGATGCAAGGCCGAGTGGGGTGACTGCTCTCTGTCTTCCCTACATATGGTGTCGGAAGGATGGCGTGCGGGGAGGCCATCAGGTGTGCCCACTGTGCCCACCGTATGAGGGACCCTCAGGGTAGGTTGAGCCCTCTTTGAGGAACCCCACAGATGGGTGAAGCACTCATGTGCGAGGGGCATCATTGGAGAAGTGCAGTGGGGTGAGAGAGGGACGCCTTTGTGCACGGAAGACATGGAAGTGCTTCCCAAAGCAGAGGGCCGTGTGTTACTTCATACTGTATATCTGTTGTTTTTATTTGACTTGTTGCCTTGTTATTGATTTCTTGGTTTGTAAGGTTTTTGCATTTGGGGGTGAATAAAGGAATTGTTTTTCATCAACTCCTTCATTGACTTACTGCGGTGCCTCACAAGCATAGTTTTCAAACATAAATACAACACCACAAATAATGGCTTTTTTGAGTATTTATAGTACTCATGTCTGGTTGTAACAGTATTCATTTGTTTAGGTCTGTTATTGATTAAAAACATGTCTGTACTGCCACATGGGCGGCAGTCTTGGCATTTATATACGTTATTATTGCAAGTTTCACAGTATAATAATGTATCATTCAGCCTTGGTATTATCTGGCAGCATGATTCATTAAACATGCTGATAGTGCTTTTAAATACATTCTAAATGTATCGTAATATTGTGCACTTACAGTGCATTATAGACTTTGGATTTATACAACCTACTGTATTGTATGTTGACAAGTATAGCAAAATGTCTGTTTTTGCATGGTTGGCTGTTTCTTGTGTTATTTTTCAAGTCATGAGTGACTGCATTGATTTTCATGGAAACGAATGGTTCTTTGTGCCAAATGTCCTTATTATCAGAAATGTACGAGAATCACATTGAAAATGTCAGTTCTGGAGAAATATGGCCTGTCCCATGGTTTGAAAAATGAACTCATAATGGCTGCAAACTCAATTTTCACCTTCATCTGTCTGTTGTTTTGCAAAAAAACACATTAATGTTGCTTGAGAATGGAAATACAACCTGTTATTCGGATGAAAGATGCATTTGAAAGCAATCTGTACACAGCCCTCTTGGACATGTCCCTCAGAGCAATTCAAAATGACGAACTCTTCAAATATATATATAAAGAAAAACTTTTTCATTTATTTTTTTATTTTTTATATAAACTTATTTTATTGACTTTTTATGTATTTCATTTAGGCTTTATTGTGTCAGGCCCTTTTTTGAAAAGATTTGTTTGAGAAGTCCAGATAAGGTGTTTTTGTTTGTGTTCTATTCAATGCAAGCACACATACACACAGAGTGGAACATATTAGGTGTGCACCAAGGAAACAATGACCTGCTGCCCTGCCTCCCACTCACTCCACTGACACAACAATGCATTTATACCAGACAAATACAAGCACAAGCACACTCACACACACGCACACACACACACACACTATATACAAACCAAAGTAACACACACACACACACACACACACACACACACACACACACACACACACACACACACTTGAACAAACAAGGACACACACACACACACTAATCCACAAATACATTAACAGACTCAGTAAGTCCCCAATGTGCATACACAAATACAACTGAGTGTATCACATAGAAACACACTTGGCAAGGAGCTCCCTCGTTTTGTGTTGTTTGGATTTGATTAGATACGAACTTGCACATTAAAAAAAAAGAAGATTAAGCACCAAGGGACCACCAGGAGAGAAGCAAGAGGTGGAAGGAGGAATAAGGGGAGGAAGAGAGTAATCTCATGACAAAGGAGTAAGTGATCTCATTGTTTTTATCTCGATATCATAATGTCCTCCATGTTGATTACAATAGATATGATAATGATCACATGTTGATTAATTCATGACATGATGTCATCTGATGAAGTAAGAGTAGCGCTAGTATATTGTGTCTCCACACACACACACACACACACTATTTCAATTTTATTACTCCTTTGACTGCAGTGACCACAGCACCCTTCATGTCCATGAAATGACCTGTTGTGTTTGGAGTGGCCTTTGGTTGTTGTCGTAATGAAACATGCTCACCCAGAGCAGCCGTGAAGACAGGGGCTCAGGGCCAGTGTCCAGTGGGGAAGTGGGGGCAAAACACAGCGCTGCATCTTCCCTCACTGGACAGCCCGTTATTTTGATAGATCTGATAGAGCGCGAGGGTTGTGCCATATAGAACCTTGTCAAATGGCCCGAGCAGGACCCCTTTCACGCAGCGCCAGAGCTGTCTGTGGAGATGCCTGTATGACTTTGACTGTGACACACCCCTCTGGAATGAGCCAGGCTGTGCCTATCCCCTCAAACAGGAAGAGTATGGCCACAGTATGGATTAATCACCAGCGAAAGAGATGTCTGGAAATGATGACTAACTCTCCCAGGACTGACAAAGGCAGAGTACCATTAACTAAAAGCACTTAAACAGTCATTTAACTGTGCAATGCACTACTTTCATTACAGAAAGCCTTGTTTTCACCCTCTTCAATGTATTCATCTCTCTTTCTCAACAGGAGGAAAGCAGCACTGCGTCAGAGACGGAAAAGGAAATTGATTGTGCTAAAAATAAAGAGAGAAACGACAGTATCAAGTACAACGGGATTTATTGTTTGTAAACAGACATCATTGACAATCAATATCTATGACTATGAAAAGCAATCCCTTTGCTATTTCAAGACAGTTTGCCACGATCTAAGGTCTGTGATTTCCAACTCTCTCTTTTCCATGGGAACCAGTGGGAAGATCATTGGGCTGTAATCACTTTAGCTGCAGAGCTGCACTCAACACTAACAGACTCAAACCGTATTTCCCTTGACTGACTGGGTTGATTTTGAAATTCAACTAACTTTCCTCCGTTTCTCTCCTTCATTAGGAATGCCCGCCATGATATCGACATCTACCCTTTGCCCTGTGAGAATGCAGAGGTTCATGAGGGGCGTATGTTGGGCTGAGGTTGGGGTGGACTGTCCTCTTTGTCCCCTGCCAGCCAAGGACGGTGCCTGGAGGATGGCCACCTTGGGCAGACACACCAGACTGGGATGGTGGAATGAAGAGCCAGAGCACCATCCCCAGCCTGATGGTGACTTCCGATAGAACCGAAGAGTTAATGACAGTTTGGCCTGTGGATATGCTGAGTTATCTGAATGCCCCTTCTTCGAGCTGCTGGGGGGTGGGGGAGTGGGGCAGTGATCTTATCTCTCTGATCGAGCTGCACCACTGGCCATGACAGCACTGAGCCTGCTGCTGCTGTACTGGACCCCCACAGGCGGTCGCCGCGGGCAGGTCCACACGCGCCTCGTCCCGGGCCTGCCGCCGCTTGTTGCCCCAATCGTTCATTTTTATAGATCAGGTGCGTCCACGCTCCATCTGGGTGGCTGACGGTGGGCTGCCTGATGAAGAGGAGAGCGGACGCGAGAGCGGGAATGGCTTTCGATTTACGGGCGATTAGTGCCGGAGCAGCAGACAACAACAGAATCCAATCTCGGAGAAAAACTGCAGGGTTGCGGCCGAGGGGATAGTGGGGGTGGGGGCCGGTGTCAGCACATGGCTGGTAAACATGCCACCTCTTCTTCAGCCCTGGCCCAAGCAGGCCTTGCGTGACACAGCCCATTATGTTTCCCCAGTGCACAACACTAACCAGCTGCCTTGCTGCAGCTTTGCAGATGTTTTTTTTTTCCTAGATCACATGCATATGAGCAGTGAGTGTGGTTTACAGATGGGAGGGCAGTAGGGCGTGCACTGTCTCGGATGCCGCTGAAGTCTCTGGTGTGCACCAAAGACCATTCTGCCAACCACGCTACCTGTTTTGCCTCGAAAGTGAACTTCCAGGCCAGTTCTGTTAATTGTTTTTTTTTTTCAAAAAGACAATAAAAAAGGAAGGTTGCTCGAGTGAGCAGCTGAAACTGTCCAAAGAACCTCAAAATGGCACTCCTCTCTGTTGTGAGGGCAGTAAACTGGTCTTTGCCGCTCCCTGTTGGCTATGGGGATATACTACACCCTGGCCGAGGGAGTCCAACCATCACTGGACATTGTTTCAAAATATACAGTAGTTGTCAGGGAACCAAACGTTCTTGCCTCTTTTTACTGCACATTGTAAGTTATCTTTTTTGGCCACACAGGCCCAAGTGATGCATGTGATGTAGTGGTGAATATTATCCTTTTAAAATATGAAAGAGACACTAAGGAATTTGCACTAGACTGCTCTCCCACAAAGGCAATGTCATTTGTCTCGTTCTCTTTGTTCCCTGCCGTGCCTCTATTGTCTTCTTTTTTTTTGGTTAAGATAAGACATCTTGCGGAACTGTCCAGAAGATTTACAAGGCTGAAGTTTGGAGTCAGTATCTCTCGCTGGGCCTTTTATGGCATGTGATTAAACCGCTCACTGAGCCACTCTTAGCTAGCACTCCATAACCTACACAGAGGCACAAGACGTATGGACCAGCGAGGCTTTGAAAGACTGCAGCCATCTCTCCCTCGCAGCCATCTTATCAGCGTAGCCTGTGATTCATTTGCCTCGTCGAGCACAAAGAATCCCGGGGACACTCAGAGCGCAGACTCGCCAGTCTCTTGGGCCATTTTTCCTCATATGAGGCGTAAGACGTCCCTCTCCTTTTTGTTGACAAGAGCCGCAGTAGTTAAAGATTAAACATGCTGATTTATGGCTGCCTCCAAGCAGTCTAAGTTCTCCTAAGGATTATTGTTTCACCGGCTTTTGTCAGAGGTGCCCCCGTTCACCTTAAACTTTTGGCCTCCATTACCGAGATACGGCGTAAACTCTCTTAAAGCTCCCTCTCTCGCGCACGTCAGAGGGAATGAAGTGAGAGGTAAAGCAGGAGCTTGGACGCTCGGCAGCATATGGCAAGATCATTTCCTCTCGTGCGGAGAGACGGTGGAGCCTGTGGCTAAGTGGCCTGCCTCTCCAAGCAGCCTAATGTGCCTCTCTCTCTCTGTGTGTGTGTGTGTGTGTGTGTGTGTGTTTGAGATGGAGAGAGAAAAAAGAGAGAGAGTATGTGTGGAGCATGCACATGTGGGAGCATGCACATGAGAGTGTGTTTGTGTGTGTGTATGTGTGTGAAAGAGAGAGATAGTGTGTGTGTGTGTGTGTCTGTCTGTGTGTGTATGTGAGAGAGAGAGTGTGTGTGTGTGTGAGTGAGAGGGAGAGAGAAAGAAAGAGAGTGTGTGTGTGTGTGTGTGTGTGTGTGTGTGTGTGTGTGTGTGTGTGTGTGTGTGTGTGTGTGCGTGCGTGCGTGCATGTGTCTTTGTACCATGCCAGCATAAAGTCCTCCACAGTCACTAAATAGACACACACACTGCTAGCATGGGATTGTGAGGCTGGCGAGCCCAGGAGGAGGGTCTGTGACCCGCGGGGTGGAGCTGTGATTCACCAGGAGGGCGCGCGCATGTGTGAGGTCGCCTATTGCGGCAGGACCGTGGCCCACAGCCCAGCCGGGGTCACACAGGGCTACTGGCAGACGAACCAGGCGGGAGGTCGAGGACAACACTGTGCCTGCGAATCAAAAGAGATTGGTCTGGCAAGAACCATGGCGACCCAAAGCCAACTGTCCCCTCACTCCAATGTGTGCGCATTAGAGGAGATTTGCCATGCTCTTGCACCTGCTAAAATATCAACACCAGTGATATAGCTTAAGTGGGTTTTACATCTCATAAAACTGTTAAAGCTGTGATCTCATATTGGGTCTTGTTTGTCTGGCTGATTTGAACAGTTCAATCCTGGAGGTATAGTGCCATCTGCTGTTGCCTTTTTGACACTACACAAATAGGAGAGGGTTGGGCTCCCTAATTACTATGGCCAGAATTATAGCTTGCAAATCCAGCAACTGAGTGTTCAATTGTCACATTATTGAACATTATGCAAAGGAATATCAGCACTGGAATGAATATGTTAATACTAAGATGAGGGCTAGTACATAGGAAAGTGATATACGGTAAAAGTCTCTATTTTTATGCCTGGCTTTTTGACAAGTAAAAGACCCAGCTCAGGCTATGATGATGGAATATGTGTTTGGTCTTATGTGAGCACTGCACCAAGCGTGGCATGGGGCCTGAGTCACAGCACACAGCGGTGCTGTTTTAAGACTCATGTCATCTCCCGTGGCTCCACCTGGGTGCAGACACAAAGCTGGGTTTAATGGCCCATCTGCAGACATCAGCGCTCGGATGTCAGCTCTCCATAGTCTGCCCAGCACACGGCAGGGAAGAGAGACACAAAAGGCAGGCGGTGCCGTAAATCTGAGTGAAAGCTGATTCATTCTGACACAGTAACCATATTTTTTAGCAATAAAGTACAGATTAAAAGGTTGCACAGAATAGATGTGGTTTATGGTAATCTGTACTACCAGAAACATTACTCACTAAAACAGGAGAAAAATATTGTAGGACTGTTCTCTCTTTTCTACACTCAACCTTTTTTATGTTTATAATATATAACTGACAAATAATGATGATACAGAACTAAGTCAGATTAGTAAATCGATAACTGGATAAGGACGGAAAAGATATGATGTGTAAAGCATTTCAAAGTCATATGAATATCCACCTTTTTTGGCACGCTTGCCAGAAAGCAAATGTCCACAGAATGCCAGACCACATTATCAGGCAGAGTGCTTTTGAATTCCACATCCAAGCTCCCCCGCTCTTCCAAGCTTCCCTGAGACGCCAGGGTCTATGACTTAGCAGTTTTATCAACAGCACAGACGTCCACGCTGCCATTGCTGCTGCCCTCTCCCCAGTGGCTCTGTCACAGATAACGGTGTGGGGATGGACGGGGGAGGGGGCTGATAAGTCCAGCCTCGGCTCAGCAGCACCCTTCACTCATGTGCCACCGAGCAGCAGCCATCCCTGCACTAGATCAGCTCTCAGTCGGCCTGGTAGTGGTTGAGCAAAAACAGCACAGACCCCGTGGTACATCTAGGTCACTGCTAGTGCTTTAAAGGAGCCAATGTTGCATGCCATCCTGACCCCAGCCTCCACCCCCCACCCCACACACACACACACACACACACACACACACACTCTCACACACATACACACACATACTCACTCACACACAGATACCCTGAGGGGCCACACAAAATGTCTTTGCCCACAGGATTAAGTTTAACTCGAACTGTCAGTGCAACCAGTACGATGGCACCAGACGAGAGTAGAGTAGCCCTAACCCAGTGGTATGGATAATGAGGGATTGGCTACAGGTGCTTTGTGTTAGATGAGGCCAGTGATAGCATGTTGCATGCACTTGCAGGTTCCTGGCCGTCATCGGTTTCAGAAAAAGAAAGAGAAAGAAAAAGCTCAGGAGTGCAGGAGCAGATGCCTCACAGATAAGATGTTATGATCAAGACTGGGCTGTACACTCTTTAAATTCTGCTCAGCACTCAGACCTTAGCCCTGCTGTTGTGAGTCAGTCATGGCAGTGAATCAAGGATGAGAGAACTCCAAGTGTCCTTACAAGTAAATGCTCTGACATCAGCGTAAGATCTGCTAATGCAACATTTACAGCACTGGCTCTGGAGCTAATTTGTAGCCCTGAATGATTCAGTTCTTTAACTATTCTAGCTGTGTTTTGACATATTACTCCGTCTAACTTCAGCCCGCTGTGGAGATTTTTATTGTCTGTGTTACCCTGCCAAGGTCAACTGTCTAATGAGGTAACCACGTATGTTGTTTTCAGAGCTGACTGATCTCTTGTTGTCAGTCTTCCTCTCCCTCTTCCTGACTGATATCTCATGTTTTGCTGTTTGTAAACAAACTGCATAAGGAAGGTTTACTAACTGTGCTTGCGTTGGCAATGTCAGGATCTCTTGAGTGTGCATTTACAACTACATGTCATCCACAGAGTCATATGTTGAAGGACACATGTGATTCCTCGGGGCAGAGCCGGACTTTGAGCTGAGCTGTCCAGTGACATGGACTAATCCACTCTGCCACAGGCCCGAGGGGAACATCCCACGCAGGGGGAGACAGAGGCATTCCCCCTCCCGCCCATATGATCAACGGTGAGAAACCACCCTCTGCACACCCAATGGGGCTTCAGATGACTGACCACTACATTTCACCATGGCAACCTAGTGACCCGCTGAAGATAGGCTAGGATTAGGCGAAGATCGGTGAAGATTCTGTTGCCACATGGCATCAGGCCAAGCCCTTGATCTCCCCACTTAGGTGCTACCTAAGGAATGCACACACTCTCTCTCTCTCTCTCTCTCTCTCTCTCTCTCTCTCTCTCTCATACCATCTGTTCATATCCATGGAGATTCACTACACAGGAGCTCAATTTAGCCCCACAAACAGACTGGCTAGAAGCTGGGGGATTATCCTGCCAACATGTCTATCTCTCAATGGAGAGGAACCTTTAACTCAAAGACAACAAATACATCCTGATTTGGCCAAACAAAGGAATGAATAATGAATAATAATTCACACCACTGTTGACATTCAGGCTCTTAACATAATTTAATTGGAAAGTGAAATCATAAGGTTGAAGAGTTTAAACTCCCCCTTCCTGATGTATGTGTATGTATGTATGTATGTATGTATGTATAAATGTGTATTTATATGCTTCCTGATCCTGCTGGAGACCTTATCAGGGTGTTGCTGTGACGAGGACCGTGGAAGAACAGTGAGGTGACAGTGCATTTATCTCTCCCTCTCTGCATCTCCTTGCAAGTGGAAAAAAGCACAAGCTTAATGGCCTGCAATATTCCTGTTCCTTTTCAAGTCTACGCTCCAGCTGAATATGGAAACAATACAGAAAGAAAGGTTACTCTCATCTGTCAAATTAATTTCACTGGCAGGATGTCCTGTTGCTAATCAAATCGGATCTCTGAAAATACCCCAACATAATATGTGCTGGTGGTAAGATGGTCTTATGGTCGTGTGCTGTAAATCCTTGAAATGAAAAACCATCCAAAAAGCAGTTAAGTTGCCACAAAAGCTTGAGATGAATGACTGCTATAAAATAAACATCTCGTAAGCATGAGACAAATAGTTGTGTCCAAGAGGTATGATCGCCGCACATAAAAAGAGAGTTCAAATGGCTGAATCCTTCTTATTCTCTGCCAGACAGAAAGCACTGGACTGATTTACTTGCTGAAGCACAATAAGCAGGACTCACCATGTCTCAGTGTAAACAGGAGACAGCGAGCATGACACTTGTGTGAAATGGATATCATCAATCTTGCAGATGAAGCACAGGCCAACTGGACCAGGACAACGTGAGCAGAATCTGGCATGGGCACACGGGGCTCAAATGAAAACAAAGGTGAGGAATGGGGTTTTAATCACAGTAAGTATGACCTGAGAGGCAAATAGCCTGTTGGTGAATGCAGTGTGAACTAAAACACATGAAAAATGAACTTGAAGAACCATGAAAAACACAAATCATACATGTTACGTCCCATTTTTGAGTGTTTTGGGCTATATTTTACTTGCACATGTATTCCATTGTCTGCTCCTGTTACAACAGTGTCACAGCCTGTACATCTATTGCAAAATCCTGAAGCCTCATCTTGAAATAAGTAAGACTTTAATCTTGTTAAAGGTGCCCTCCATATGTGTATGTATATATTTTAACAAGGATGTAGGTAGGCCCTCTATTCTATGATGATTTAGCCTTGTGATAATGTTAACCTCATCTGATCTTTAACCGTGTCCATTTTGTTATTCATCTGCTTTTGCAGCTCCTGTGAACTTGCGCATTAGCATATCTTGCTACCCCTGCACGTCCCAGACACTGACTTAGAATTACAAATGTGCTGTTGAGAGGCCATTCGAATTTCCAAGGAACTGTATTGAGACTAGTGTGACATATAGTATATAACAAAGAAGTGTATACATGATTTTGCTGTTATACTCCACAAACACACAAACAGATGTGCAACACTAGAGTAACTTGATTAAGGCATGATGGTATATTTGGTCTCACAAACACACACACACACACACACACGACAACAGGCACTTTTCTGCTTAGATGCCAAATGCATTTTGTTGTGTCTGTACTTGTACTCCAGATTGTCTGCATGCCTAGTTAATTCTCCTCTTTAGCTCACCCTGGGTTTTTATGGATTTCAGACCAAAGGGACAGAGATGACCATGACAGAAGCTTGATTTTATGTTCAGTTAGCTATTTTTGTGTTGATCTGGACAGTTGACCTGCTGGATGATCCGATCATGACCCACTTTCAGTGTCTTGGCAGAGACTCCGACTCTGATTTAATATAACCAGGTATTTCATGATATCATGCATCCCAATGAGGTTCCCAAGGCCTTTGGAATGAAAACAGCCCTGCAACATTACAGCCCCTCCATCATACTTAGCAGTAGGCATGGTGTTCTTTTCGGTAGTCATCCTTCTATGTACGCCAAACCCAGCATGCGTTGCCAAAAAAAAAAAAAAAAAAAAAAAAAATCACTCCTGCTCAATTTTCACTCCCATCTGACAGCAGAACTCAATTCCAAACATAGTCACAAAAGCATTGAGCAACCTCAGCCTTTTAAGTCAAGTCAAGTCACTTTTCTATATAGCACAAAAGGAGTTGAAACCTGGACATAAAAGGGGGCAGCTACAGAGGTCCAGTCACCTTTTGTTTTGAGACGTGAGTAAGGTGCAGAGTAAGGACATAGCATGTCTGTGATGCAAGACATTTACATTTGGAATTCAATGGCAAGAAAGGCTTTTTTCCAGTCATGCCTTTTGGATAATCTAACATGGAACGACACCAACGCACATTAACAGAATCTCCGCGTGGTTGAACAGGTCGAATATGGTTGAACACGCACATGAACAGAACAGCTTGATATCAGCAGAACATGCAGACTTTCACCTAGGTCTGAAAGCAGCTTATGTCATAGACGCTTTTATCCAAAGTGAAACAGACTATGGCGGGTACAAGAACCAAACTCAGGCCGCTGCTCATAAGACAAACATACAGTAAACTAAACATGGGTCATTGTCCAGGAAAATTTCTTACAGTTCCAGTTGATTGGAATTTCTTAATTATTGTTAATTATCATAACTCTAAATAGGGCATTTTCAAGGGAGTACCTATTTGTATAGCCACTCCCTGATTTACAGAGGTCAACACATTTCAAATAATTTTCAATTGTGTAGTCTCTTGTCTTTGCCATTAAAGATTGACTAGGGTATTTGGCCTCTGTGTCACTTTATTTTTTACAGTGAAACAGGACGTCTTTATAGCCTGGGTGAACCCAGACAAACCTGTTGAATTTGCTCTGCAGGTCTGTCTGTAAAGGATTCCATTGGCGGCCATTTCCAAATCACTAAAAACCCAGGATCCGATCACAATTGCTTATCCGGCAGTACATTCAACTCAACCAGTGGCTGCACTGATGGCGACAGGGTTAAAGATATATTGATGTGTATTTCTTTGGAATTGAGTAAACAACTGCATTTAAAACCTTTGTTTTCAAGAAAGATGTGCTCGCTGCACTTCTGAAAATATTTGGTAAGAGTTTAATGCACCAATTTAAATTTAATTTCACCACTGGTTACGCTCCTGGAAGTTGTACAATTCGCCTTATTCACCCGGCTGCCATGACGAGGCTGAGGGGTACACTTGCCATTACACCTCAGTCCAGCAGATGGTGGTGGTAATGCACTCCGTTTGCAAACTGCTAAAAAACAATTCACTGAAGAAGAAGAACAGGCCAGTGAACCCTTCTTCTTTAATCGGTGAGCTTTTTTTGGCAGTTTGCAAAGGGAGTGCATTACCACCACCATCTGCTGGACTGAGGTGTAATGGCAAGTGTACCCCTCAGCCTCGTTAAGGCAGCCAGGTGAATAAGGCGAATGGGAAGTTCAGAAACGGGCGTTAATGGGATTCTTTTCAGATGGACCTGTATTATCCAAAGGATCATTTCTCTCTTGGTGCAGACTTGTCTTACTGCAGTGCACACAAATTGCACTGTGCTTTATTTTCTTTGCATATGTGGCAAAACCAGCGGTCATACCTCCCACTGAATGATGGGAATTTGTTTACATTTGGAGTTAGTTGGATCAACAATTAATGGAAGGGTCCGTGATGCTAGAAGATGTTTGTTTATGCTTATGTAAGCGTTTGTTTATGCTTATGTTTCTTCGCTTTTTTCTAAATCAACTCGCATCATATTTGAACCAAAGACCAAACAAAATTCACCAGAGAGGTAGCTCCTACCTTCAGAGGTCACTGAGAAACTCCACACAGTGTTTTGTTCATTTCAGGCCTGCCCCCACTTTGCTTATTTCCCCTTCATGGAGCCAGGACTGTGTAAGAAGACCATTTTTTACAGGGTACTAAGAGAATGGAGATCTAGTGATTTGTGAGGAAATATTTATGTTATAAATACTGTTGAAAAAAAGTGTTAGAAATTGCTTTGAATCACTTACCCTACCTATGGCTTGTTTTTATGAGGTGATAAAAGTTACCATTTTCTCCTAAAGCACATAGCCTACATATTTTTAGTGAAATTCAAATTAATTGGTGATGACAGCTCATCCCTGGATACCTTCTGCTGTAAAAAACTGTGCCACAATGATGACATGCTCAGGAGCTTTTGGCCAACATATCACATCTGTCCACTGTCTGTGTCATGAGTGACACCAGCTGCAGGGGATTCACCTGAGGAGAGTTACCCTCCTTGTTTTTTGCAGAGCAGCTAATGCACAGAGGTCTGATTAACATGAAGCTAGCAACAATCCATGAAATGAGAAAATCTATAATGCTTTCAATTCTCTTCTTGCAGAACACTGCTCTATGCCCATAAACCCCTATCTGTATAGGTCTACAACTGTAAAATTAGGCTATTCTATGAAACAGGCCTTTCCTCTGCAATACAGAGCTGTATGTCTCTTCCTCTAAGTTAAGTATCACATAAAGAACTAGATGTACCGCATAGCGGTACAAAATATGACCGCCGCTCAGTCCTGTACATCCATTCCGCGAAAATAAATCACACTTCAATTTGTCTCCATATTTTACTCCATCCCCCACTCTTGAAACTTTTGTGTATGCTTGTTTGGCATGCCTGAGTGTGTGTGTGCGGCTGCACAGAAAGTAGCCTACTGGTGCTGAAAAGGTGAATAGATTGTAGAATAGCCAAAGAAGATGTAGCATTGTTATAAAACCTTTAAAATCTCTAAACAATCACAAGTAGGGCAGTTCATCACAGTTCATCCATTGCAACTGGATTGATGAAAGGTCACTTACACCTGTAGGCTACATTGTATTTGGGAAAAGCAAAAGGTATCAGCATAATGTTATTTATTTATTTATTTTTTATGTATTTATAAACAAAAACATCTCTGTCAGTTCCATGCCGTTTTCAACAGCTATCAAAAACAAAGGTCATTTTTGGATGGATGGATTTTTTGTGAATGTTTCTTCTTCTACATAAGATTTTAGTCATCTTTAGTTCATGTAATACTTTATTGTCAATGCACAAATTAAGTAACAGTAGTCTGAAACGTTATTGTTAATGCACAAATTAAGTAACAGTAGTCTGAAACGAAATGCTGTTTTACATCTAACCAGTGGTGCAAATAACTGACATGTCCAAATGGGCCTTGATGAAATGCGTCGCTAGACTGTTCATACACATTTTAACGGGCCAAAGTTGAAGAGCTTCTGTTATTGTTCATGCAAATATAGGCTGATTCATGTTCCCTTGCATTTTGTAACTGAGGTCCATGGCTAGTCTGGCTTTCATCAGACCAAGCTCAATCTTTTAAGAAATCAAAAAATAAATAGCGGGCAGATCAGGCTGGGTTCACCCATAGTCCATAGGCACCCGATATTGTTTAATTTTCAGATTGAGATATACACGCTCTGGCTATTCTAAATGCAAAAATGCATTAGGGAGTTGTGACAAAACTGTAACTAACAAACTAGATCCTAATAGAAAGCTGTTAGCTTCCCTAAGCTACAGGTAGGATTATAAGGTAGGCCTATTTACAACATAAATTGTCAATAGGCTATGCTGGCGACACAAATAAAATCTCCTTTGGAAACCAATGGCTTACGACTTACAGTATCAAGCGGACTTAAACTGCCATATCGTGGCGAAAAGTTGTAATAACATTCACGCAGCACCATGAGTCAAGGAAAGCGGGAATGAAGTAGCCACTTCTAAATGGGACCCACTACACAGTAGCTTAAGGTGTGTTGCTAAAAGCAGCCATAATGAAATGAAGGTGTCATTGTTTGGATACTTCACACACACGTGCTTTTTTAATTTCACAGACTACAACTACCAAGCTGGAATCAAAGCACATCGATTCCCCTCTCACACCCTGCACGCACTTAAAACAAAATAAACAGGTGTCTCAGTCTCACGCATGTATAGGCAAAACTGTATCAGACCGGTGTAACGTTGGTAAATCTTCCATTGCACAGAATGATTTTGTAGCACGTGCAATAAATGACAGTCGAAAGATACAAACAGTGCTGCTATCAATTTGCTTGGTATAACCGCATTTATAGTTTTCTACAAATGCAATCAATCAAATGGGCCTCCATCACTCAACCAACGCTAACGGTAACATTACCTAGGTCCTTATTGATATCACAAGATTAACGTACCTGCAGTAAAAACCAAGCATGTCCAATAAACAAATCACATGTAATCAAATGCAAATCACAAATGAGTGATTATGAGCCAGGTTGATGTGGGCCCTTGAGACCAACATACCATAAAAGATTCACAGAGAACTGTGTCTGCCCTACCCTCATTTGGGGGGTCCAGTCCAGCGGGGGGGCTGCAGATCAAAACGAAAAATGACGGTTCCATGCTATCCATGTGGGGGTACATGCCCCCACCAAGTTTTCAGTGTCGGGAATCCTTTTGTTGGTGTACATCACTAAGTGTACACATAAATTATTTTATTGTAAGGCCCCCCATGACCGAAAGTACACAAAACTTGGCATGCATTCGGAGGGTGTCATAATGATCCTACACTTTTAATTTCGTGCAGTTTTGACCTTGTCAGCCAGAGATATTGTGATGAAAACACCTAATTTTTTCTTTTTAATTTTTTAACTAGATGGCGCTATACATGAAATAAGTGGTAATGGGATGGGTTGACATGCCCCCTTAAGACCAACATACAAAAAGGTGGACCTCCTAGGCCCCACGGTTCTCGAGATATTCACAGAAAACTGTCTCCGGCCACCTACAGGCCAGTTGGTGTATAGTAACATAAATTAATTTTTATTGTGTGGCCCCCCATGAACGGAATTCCACAAAACTTGGCGTGCATACAGAGGGTGTCATAATGATCCTACACTTCCAATTTCGTGCAGTTTTGACTATGTTAGGTCACAGATACCTTCAATTACACCACCTCATTTTTACTTTTTTTTGTGTTTAACTAGGTGGCGCTATACATGAAATGAGTGGTTATGGAATGGGTTGACATGGCCCCTTGAGATCAACATACAAAAAAAAAAAAAAGGTCCTCCTAAACCCTACGGTTTTCGAGATATTCACAGAAAACTGTGTCTGCCCTACCCTCCTTTCGGGGTCCAATTCATGGGGGGCTACAGATCAAAACGAAAAACGATGGTTCCATGCTATCCATGTGGGGTTACATGTCCACCAAGTTTTCGTGGTACCCCGGTCTTTCAGTGTCCCGGGAATCATTGACGGAAATTTGGGCATGCGAAAAAGAAAAAAAAAAAACAAAAAAAAAAAAATCTGACTAAACCTAAACCTAAACCTTATGACCTTCGCTGCGCGGCGGTCATAATAAGGCATTTGTTTTTTTTAAATGACTGTCACTAGTGACTCATTTAGGGCTAATTCACTGCCAAAACGAAAATAAAAGTGGCATGAAAAATTTCGATCCTGTAGGCTATAAATCAAAAGTCCATGCAAACTCTACAGCTGCTCTTTCATGACAATAAAGCAAAAATAATCCATTCAAGAGATGACTCAGCTGGTATGATGTCTTAGTCATGAATTGGGGGTAAATGCCACGTTTGGCTTGGGCTGTAATGCACTTGTGCTGCTTTAATTAAGAACAGCTCCATGCCAATGGGTGCATATGAAAAATAAATGCTTTGAAGGAGGAAAGAGCCCTTGAATTCAATGCTCTATATTTCCATCCATATTTCCAAATTCAATGAAATTCATTCAGATCATTTGCTTTGTTTTTTTAATCAGGGCAGCAGTTTTCAGATTACATTATGTGCTTACATAATTGCAAAAGGGTTCTCGACTGTTGTAAAAAGAAATGTGTAACCTGCGTTGTGTTGAACCTGCGCGATTCAGCTCTGCACACACCCGGACTCAAACCCGCAAAACAGCAGCACCTCTGATCAGGAGTCGAGCGTGCTTACAATTTAGCAGTGGTAGATATAGTATATATAGATACAGTAAATAGTGGATATAACAATAACATAGGTTAGGCAACACCATTATTTAAAGCCTAGCTCGCATAGAAAATACACATGTAAGTACACATGTATTTGGACTTTTCCCAAAAGGAACTGGTATATTTTCCAAAAGGAACTTCTCACAAAATGTAGTGGAGTTAAAAGAAAGATATTTGGCCTAGAAATGTACTGGAGTAAAAGTAAAAAGTTTTAAAAAAGTAAATAGAAATACTCAAGTAAAGTACATATACATGAAAAAGCGATTTAAAGCAACACCAAAGAGTTTTTTGTACCTTAAAATAATGTTTCCAAAATCGTTTCAATGGTTCATCAACTTGTAACAGAGTGAACGGCACTTCTGCATTCGCTTTGCGGCCCTTTATCGGCTATAACTGCACTATGTAAGTTTGCCAGATCGGGTAGCGGATCTGTAGTTCGATAGAATGAGACATAAGAAACTACAAATTTGACTTGCATCTGATGTCGCAATACATCGTACTTTCATAAATCGTGCAACATATTCTACCTTGTCTGTGGACATCGTTATTTGCAAAGCCGGTGCTGGATAAACAAATTGCGTGCGTGCGACAGAGGGAAAGTTCTTTGGTGTTGCTTTAAGTACAGTAATTGAGAGAAATGTACTCAAGTAATGTCCGTAACTGCAATTGAGCTTAAAGCCCAGGCTACTAGCTAGCATGCCAGCAGCACTTTTGAAGTGTCGGGGAGTGAGGTTTACCAACGTTCCACAAGCACAGCTAAGCTAGCTGGCATCCGTTACACTCACCCCTCTAAAACTCACTCCCGATCCGGGTCACGGCACCAATGTAACAGAGGTCGTAATTCGTCCGCCGCTCACAGCCCTCGAACCCGCCACCTCAACACACACCGGCATGGGAGTCGAACACTCTAACCACTGAGCTAAAAGCCCAAGCTTCCAACTCAGTGGTTAGAAGCGTTCCTAAGGTTAGAGGTGTGAGGATTTACACGCGCAACTAGCATGCTAGCTCGGGTCGCCTCCGTTACAAATGGCTGATCTTTAATACAATATCTCCATTGCCCATTATCAGCAACCATTCATCAAATGTTGGAAAGGCACATTCTGTTTACTAATCTGATATAATTTTAAAAGGCTAACTGATAAAACATTGGGGAACCCTTTTGCAATTGTAAGCACATAATGTAATCTAAAAACTGCTGAGTTAAAAAACCCCAATGCAAATGATCTCAGCTGGAAGTGTCTCCAAGTGTCTCCAAACGTTTAACTGTAGTGTATGAATGTCTTTAAATTTCATTGAATTTCAATTCTACTTCCTTCAATTCAAATTACAAATTGTAATTCTACATCCTTTGACCTCAATCCAAATTCAATTAAAAAAATATAGCTGCAAGCAGCAATGAGGGGGCCAAGCAGAATAGGCCGGAGTAGCCACGGTGACAAGACAGAACTCAGCAGATACCCGGGATCAACACGGCTGAGTATTGCCACCGCCTCCGCCAGCCAGCCCCCCCCCCACCTAATCACCCCAGCTCGTCCTGCCCTGCCCTTGCACGCATGCATTAGAATTAACTGGATGGAACATGTTGTCATCTGTTTCACATAAAAAAATAAAAGATTGATAAAACACATCAGCAATTACACATCAAAATGCAATATTGCTAATTGCAGCACCCCCTACAGATCAAAGGTCACCAAATTTTTTGAGCGTCCTCCTAATGGGGTCATGAATAAATGTAGTACGTTTGGTTATGATACATGGCAGGGTTGCTGAGATGAGCTCACTTCCTGTTTGGCGGCTTCGCCACCAATTTCGATTGGCGAATGCTTTTGTCAATTGTTCCAGAGAGCAAAATATTGATAGGTTATGGTCTGAAGATGGTCTGTGCCAATGTTGGTGAAGATCAGATGAAATTTGCGACCTGTGAAAACTTTTTGATGTTTTTGATTAAATCTAACATGGCAGCCGAATCAATTACGATGACATCACAAGTTGGCCTGGGTCGGCCTAAAGACCTCCCACAGTATTACCAGACACCACTAGTACATTTTAATTCCAAACACAACAGCAGCTACAGGCCAAAAGGCATGTTTCTTAATTACAGCGCCCCCTAGAGGTCAAAGGTCACCAGATTTATTGAGTGTCCCCCTGATTGGGTCCTGAGTCCATGCACCCAGTTTGGCTTTGATACATGCAAGGGTTGCTGAGATATGAGCTCACCTCCTGTTTGGCGGCTTCGCCGCAAATTTCGATTGGCTGTTACAGCCGAATGCTTCTGTCAATTGTTCCAGAAAGCAATGCACTGATAAAGCATGGTCTGAAGATGGTCTCTGCCAATTTTGGTGAGGATCCGCTGAAATTTGTGACCTGCGAAAAACTTGTACGTGTTTTTGATTAAATCCAATATGGCGGCCGAATCATTTACGATGACATCACAAGTTGGCTTGGGTCGGCCTAAGGACCTTCAACAGTAGTACCAGACACCACTAGTGCGTTTTAATTCTAAGCACAACTGCTTAGACTTAAAGACTGTGTGAACGCAAGTCCAACTTTGGCCTGTTGGTGGCGCTAAAGCACGGGAGGTGCCGACATGAAACTTCGTGACATGAATCATCGGACTGTCTCCAATCAGTGTGCCAAATTTCAGAACTTTTTGCCAGACGGTTCTATGGGCTGCCATAGACTTCCATGGCAGAAGAAAGATGATGCGTAATAAGAAGAAAACGTACAAACACAATGGGTGCCTTCGCAGCTTCGCTACTTGGCCCCCAATTCAAGAATTTAGGAGTCATTCTCAATTCAATTCTGAATTTTGCACAAGCCGGTAGCCTAGCCTTAGTATGTCATCCAAGTGTTTTAAAGGGACATTTTCTAATGTCACAGTCTTAGTAATGCCTTGCCTTCTAATAGTCATCACCACTGTTTGTTATGATTCATTTCCTTATCTCATTTCCTCACATGATTAGGGTCATTAGGTCTACTGTTCACTTAATGTTATGACTTATGTTATTGTCATGCATTTTGTGTCCTGCATTTCAGGCAAGAAAGTTACCATAGCATCAAAAAATAGAAATAGTCTGGAAATAATACCAGCCTATATGACGTCTGAAATTGTGTGTGTGAGGGTGGTCAATCACCAAATAAGCCTAGGCTTAATAGCCTAATTCATTTACGCCACCCATGTAGTAGCCTAACCTATAAAAACAATCACCATGGAACATGTCATATATTTTCAGCAGAATGCACCAAAATTATTTGTAAGGGGGGTGGGGATTCCCTATGCGTCTGGTTAAATATAACTGCTGAGGAATATGGCTGCAACTATCTTCAATAATTCAATAGGCTTGTGCATTGAGAGTAAAAATGAATCGTCGCATAAGTATAAAAGGTTTCTCACATTTCTCACACACAATAAAACAAAACTATTCTAGCCTAAAACCCTCTGCATTTCGATGATCAAGGAAGGCGTGTGTACTCGTCACTGTTCTGCGCGCTCCACAAACATAGATGGGTGTCATGCGCATAGATTTAGAAGCTCTAGAAATGATACAATCTAAATTAACATGTCATTTTCAATTAGTTTCCCTTATAGAAAGCTATAGCTATTAACATGTGGAATTCAATTACATTTTAATGGCCAGAACTGTGAAGGTGATATCTGGTATCAATGAGACTCCTGCGCAAGTTACCGTTGTGCTATCTATAATGCGCAGCTCTATGGTCTTGCAGTCGTGCCTAGGAAGTTCATGAACGCGCCTGCTAGCGCCGCTGCAGAGATCCTGTCATTCACCAAATGATATAATCCGGGCGTCCGTGTTGACACCGAGTAGGAAGGGATATTTAAAAGCTTTATGTGGCAGACTGCATCCTGTGCAGTTGAACGGGACGACATTTCGTTCGTGCCCATGACTGGAAAAGAAAGGACATAGTTGACTGTTACTGTTACAGGGGATAGCCAGAACAGACCGTCAGGCCGGAGACAGACGGATGGGATTCCCAGTTGCTAGCTAGATGGAGAAACAGAGAGGGTGGAAGAGTGTTCGTGTTGTAAATAATTAAATATCTTTATACTGGTGAAGAAGGTAAAATGCATCTACACCAGGTGCTAACCGGAGCTGTTAATCCCGGGGACAGTTGTTATTCGGTCGGAAGCGTCAATGACATCCCTTTCACGGTAGGTATTTTATGTTGATGTTCACCTGACATGGTTGGCTACTAAGCTAGCGAGCTAGCTATCTGCACAAATAGAGATAGATAGCCATCCTAGCTTGCTTATTCCATAAACGTCAAACGTACGGTAGATATGATAGCACTGTGATTAGATGTTTATCACAATGCCAATGGATCATCGTGGTATTGCTAACGTTAATTGCTGGTGGCATAATTATGTTAATCGTCATTCATTCATTCGTTCATTCAGAGTGACAGCTGAACGGTAGTGGATGTAATGTTAACGTTAGGATGGCTGGCTAGCCCTTTGGCGATAGTGGATGCTCAAGGTTACTGAGCATTTTTGGTTAGCTAAATATTTGTTTGCAAATCTATGTAGTGAAGTTGTTAAAATTATACACTGGAAGCAAGATGACCTTAAATGTGAATCAATATCTAGAGAATTGTCTGATCTTACATTCTTAGCAGGTCCTTCCACATAGGCTAGCTCCCAACATGAAGATGCTAATAATCGAACATCCATCCCCGAGACAAATTCTTTCGAATAGCATCGACTGCAAAAAAGAAACATACAGAGTTCGTCTGTAGCAAGGGCTCGAATGGGCAAACTGACATTTGGTGTCTGTGCGTTTTGTGGTTCATTTAAGTGGCTGTCATGACAGGCATCAGCTGTGCACAGTGACGTAGAGGTCTGTGTAGTGTGATGTATGCAGGTACAAATTCTTCTTTCATGTAGTAGGTATGGTAGGTCAATAGCATTGATCTGGCACTCAGTGTTCTTCGCAAGAGGTGGTGTAGGCTACAAGCTAAAAATGACCTCTGGCACTGGTTTGTTTTCCAGTGTTGGCAAATAGCACAAATAAGTTGACTATCACATCGTCCCTATTCAGCGTATTTTGGTTGCCTGTCACGACTAACGAAATCTCTGTTTGACTTTTCCTCCTATTTGATTACCAAAAGAAGAGCAATCAATTGTGTTTACAGTGATCTTTTTAGGAAGGAAGAAAAAGGAGTTATCTGGTATATTGAACTGAGTGAAACCTCAAACAAAAAAATATTTTTGGCTATAATACATCATCTCCAAACAATCAGGCATATTTTAGTCAATGCATTTTTTCAGCAAGCCCTGGCTTGTTGGCCAATCAAAACAAAAAGAAGGTGATGACCAGGACAGAATCAAGAAGATGGGTGGATGGTAGAGTGGAAAGGTTTTGTTGTCACGTCGCCATCACATCTCTTAATTAGCTGATCCTTCATAGTGTAGATTTTAAGTCTGTGTTCTAGACTTTGGTGGTTTCCAGTTTATACTCAGCACGATAATCTGGCTAACTAACAGGAATCGTGTGTTGTGGAATGCTCCTACAGCTGGTGAGGCTGTCTCAGTCTTGGCGCTCATATTAGTGGTGTTTGGGAGCATGCAGTCTGCTCCCACCTTATGTGATGCCATGCTGGGTTATGTCTGCATGATAACACTCGCCAGGCAACTTTTATAACAAATCATGAACTCAAATCCCAGTGTAGCCCAGGGATGACAGATTGCCATATCTGAAAATTTTTGTTGGGCATTGGGTAAAAGACAGATTATCATCGCACAGGAAAACAATGCAATTCTGTTTTTAGACTTATTCAGAGCATGTTAGAATAGAGACTCACACAGTGATTCTTCCTGTAGGCCTATACATGGGAAATTAATTACTAAGAATGGGTAATGTGCTACACTTGATTTCATGACAGCATTTCTAAGTCCTGCATTTAAATAGGTTTGTATGTGCCCTCTCAGTGAACCACACCTCCAATGTCTTCCATGTATAAGTGATTTCGCTATTCTAATGCTCCTGGTGTTCATGAATGATGATCAAGCACTCAAAGCTCTCAGAGACCTTCAGATAGATTGACTTTTTCGAGGAAGATTATGTTGGGGAAAGCAGCTTTAGCGTGCTAGGCTGCGTGAGCAAGGGCCACTGGTGCTGAATTTCCAGGCTTGAGCCACAGTCTGGAAACGGGAACTGAAAGACCCTGTAACCTCAAACAGCTGATGGAGACCACATGACTGTGAGAAAATCAGCACAAATAACTCAGTCCATTATAACAACACACCTCACTGAGGGAGGCTGCTCTTGTTTTGCTTATCTACAGACCACAGTTTAGTGTCCTACCCACAGCTGAGCTCATGCAAATTCCAGATGGACTTATCTCACCGCTTTATATAAATATGTGACTTGACTTGTATCCACACCGTCAGGCTG